>NC_045439.1:17233181-17383134 GCF_002776525.5 Piliocolobus tephrosceles
TTAAGAGATGGAGTCTCGCTCTGTTGCCCAGGCTGGAGTGCAGTGGCGTGATCTTGGCTCACTGCAAGCTCTGCCTCCCGGGTTCACACCATTCTCCTGCCTCAGCCTCCTGAGTAGCTGGGACTATAGGCGCCTGCCACCACGCCCGGCTAATTTTTTGTATTTTTAGTAGAGATGGGATTTCACTGTGTTAGCCAGGATGGTCTTGATCTCCTGACCTCGTGATCTGCCTACCTCGGCCTCCCAAAGTGCTGGGATTACAGGTGTGAGCCACTGCACCCAGCCCACATGCTACTCTCAAAGGCTTCTTCTGGCTTCCAGTCACTCTTGTGACCCTGACCAGACTTTAGTAGGATGGGCCTCTAGGGAGATGTGTTTCTCCTTAGCTGAGAGCCAGGGTCCTGTTGACTACATCCAAGAAAGGAATGCATTTTTTGTAGAGCAAAGCTTGCTCGACTTGGAGCCATAGACCCAGCCATGAGCACCAGCTCTGCCACTCCTTAGTTGTGCGACCTCAGGCCAAAGACTCCTTAACCCACCTGGGCTTCAGTTTCTCCATCTGGAGGAGGAGTTGATGATCTCTGTGTTCGATTCCTCCTGCTGCTATAACAAATCACTCCAAACCTAGTGGCTTCAAACAACACAGATTTACAGTCTTACAGTTCTGGAGATCAGAACTCCAAAATGTGTCTTAGGGGGCTAAAATCAAGGCATCAGCAGGCCTGCATCCCAACTGCAGGCTGTAGAAGAGAAGCCACTTTCTTTCCTATTGCAGCTTCTAGAGGCTGCCTGCATTCCTCGGCTTGTGGCCCCATCCTCCATCTTCACAGACAGCCATAGCCAGTCAGGTTCTTCTCAGATGAAACCGCTCTGACCTCCCACTTTCACTTGTGAGGACCTTTGTGATTACACTGGGCCCACCTGGATTATCTAATCCAGGATAACGTCCCCATCTTAATTCGGGCTGCAACCTTAATTCCTCCATGCCATGAAACCTAACATAGTCACATGTGCTGGAGATCAGGGTGTGGACATCCTTTGGAGAAGATGTGCTTCCTGCCACGATTGCCAGGACTCCACCAATGAAGCATTTAACAGTTCCAAAGACCTGCTGGGCATTCTCTTTGTTGGAAACCTCCAGGGTCACAATGGCTGATGATTTCCAAGAGCCGCTGGTGCTGATTGGGGTCGACATAAGCTCCTCACGCAGGCACACTCCTGTTCTTTACTTTGTGTGGTTAGCTTATCTTCTGGGCTTTCTTTTGATTTCAAAGCAACATGGCATGGGGAAGGAAGTCACAAAGAGACGGTGAGGGAATCAGTAAGCCACAAGTTCTAACAGCCCCTGGTTCCAAAGGACCCTCTCCATGGTGACATTTTCAAAACATCAGGCATTACTCTCCATTCTCCTCTTCTCTTCCTGCAGGTTTACTTTAGCACATACTTACAGTCACCTCCTATGGGCATAAGGATTGAATAAGAAATAGCCCACACTCTCAGGGGGCAGTTGCCAGAGAGTGGGCAGAGGCGACCATAGTTCAAGTATCATCAGGAAGCAGACAAAAGCCAGGAAAGGTCAGAGGCAGGTGACTTCATTTCTTGCTGGGGGAATTGGGGAGGTTGCAAGAAGGGGGCAAATTTGAGCTGGCACTCATCGAGTGAGTAAGACTTCAACAGCTGGAGACGGGACGGCCCTGCTGGCGACAAGGACTAGGTGGGCCAAGACAGGAAAACATAAGCATGTTCAGGGTAAGCACAATGCAGGGGTGTGTAAGGCTCAACTGGGGAAAGAACTCCACTTCTCTTACCAGCTCACACCTGCCCAACCCTTGAAAAATAAAGATCTTCTCCTTTACTCATGGAGGAAAGTGAAGCAGGAATGTACATGTTGCATGGCAAAAGCAGGAGAGGGAGGGAGGGAGGGAGAAAAGAGAGAGTGAGAGGATGCCACATACATTTAAACAACCAGATATCATGAGAATTCACTTACTATCACAAGGACAGCACCAAGGGGGTGATGTTCAGCCATTCATGAGAGATCTGCCCCCGTAATTAATCCAGTCACCTCCCACCAGGCCCCGCCTCCAACACTGGGGATTTCAATTCCACATGAGATTTGAGTGGAGACGCAGATTCAAACCCTATCAACAGCAGAGACAGAGAGTAGAGTGATGCAGCCACAAGCCAAGGAACGCCAAGGCTCGAGAGGAGGCGGGGAAAGAGTCTCCTCGGTAGGCTTCCAAGCACGTGTCGTGGCCCTGCCAACACCTTGATTTTGGACTTCTAGCCTCTGGAACTATGGTCATTAAAGTTCTGTTGTTTTGAAGAACTCAGTTTGTGGCACTTAGTTGCAGTGGCCCTAGGAACTAAGACACGTACTTTGCGCCCCTATACTAGGGGAATTTGATTGGATTCTCCTTAGTCTTTCAGAGCAGTTTAGATGTGCCTGTTGAAGTCAACCAGTGTCTATTAGGTGGTCTTTGGGGAGAATCTGATGGTCCGAGGGGCACTGTGGCTTTCTGACCTGTAGGTTGAGGTCTCTGGGATCTACACGAGGGGCAGAGTGACCTGGTGAGGGGAGGATGGAGTGTACAG
Source organism: Piliocolobus tephrosceles (assembly GCF_002776525.5). Lineage (NCBI taxonomy): Eukaryota > Metazoa > Chordata > Mammalia > Primates > Cercopithecidae > Piliocolobus > Piliocolobus tephrosceles. The sequence goes on from NC_045439.1 coordinate 17,235,777, forward strand.
GCACAGGCTCTTTCTGATTCCTTCAGGGACTACCTGGCACAGCCAATTGTGACATGGTTCTCTTTAGAAAATGGGACCTAGACTGGCATCATGAGGGTTAGGCCAAGGGCCTTGAGTTCATGTATTCCAACTCCTCCTCTTGACGGATGATGAACTATCCCGGGGAATATCTTGGGACCTACCCGAGGTCACTGTGCTAGTAGCAGAATCAGAACTTGAACTTGGATCTTGAATCTCACATCCAGATCACTGAGGTTTCTAGAGACTCCAACTTCTGTAGTTCTCACTTCTGAAAATTGTCTTGGGCACAGAATTTTAAGTTAAACCATTAGGCTGTGTTTACTGGGAGTGGAGGGGGATGACAGAGATTATAAAAAAGAAAAAGAAAAAAGAGGAACATGTTGACCCTCAGGAGAGGGATTCGCAAGAATGATCAAGTTTATATGACTTAAAATCATTTGTAGATACTTAGTTTTACTATGTGTCACTGAAAAGCAATTTTCTACCCAGTGGATGGGAAATTCCAGCTCCTAGCGTCTTCATTCATGGATTCATCACACCTAGGTATTAAACAGAGTATAGAATTTACAAAATCAGCAGCCATTATGTGACCTCAGACACCACCAAGTTACCACTTTTTGCCTTTTTCTGACTTTCCCATCCTCCTTCCGCAGGGTCAAGTAGAGCAACTAATGTTATTTCAATTAGATTTCAGCTTTCCAGGTTTGCTTTAAATCACAGTAGTGAGATGCCGGGTAGGTTCATTATCGTCACAGTGTTGCATATATAGCATCTTGGTAGCTTTAAATCAATATCTCTCCTAAGGGTTCAGAAGAAATGTCACATACAAGGTACATTGCTTGCACAAGTGTTCTTTGTGTTGGATGCCCTCGAATGTAATTTCTATCAGTAAGACATAAAGGACACATGGAGAGGGATCATTTTGCTTGGCAGCACAGGCTGAAAGGAAGGAGGGGAGGTGGTTATTTTTTGTTGTTACTATTACTGTTTCTTGGGTTCCTCCAACAAAGAAATACTGTATGGCTTTCAAGTATCTCTCAGTGCAAACGCTTCCTGTCACAAGTGATCAGTGTCCTGCCATTTTGAAATGGCAGAAGTGGCTTTAGCAGCATTATGAAATTATCATTGCCGCGCTGGATAGCTGAGACCAGCCTCTCAGAGAAATTGACGCTGCCGCCAGCTTTCCTCGAATTATGTCTCGTAAGGCTGGCGCACTGTCACTTTAACAAACTATCACCCTGAAATGGGGTTGCTGTATCCAGGGCTGTGGAAAAACAAGGTTAGAAGAGCAGAGGACTTGTCGATGGTGAGTAAGTGGGATTAGTTAAACCATTATTGAAAAATGGTTTGCACAACTCTGGGCTGCTCATGTTCCCTCTGAAAACATGTGCTCTTTCAGCCCGCGTAGGCATAGAGACAGTTAAAGCTGCATCAGGACCTTTGTTATATAATCCTTCCCGGTTATATAATTAGGGGTCCTGTTTTTTCTTGCCCTGGTTTACATCGATTGAAATGTGGATAGAAGATCGCAACAGTTCGTAGTCTCCTGTAATAGCCGAGGCAGTAATTTCATTGATTAAAGCACTTGGGGTCTATTGGTCATCAGTAACACTATCTGCAGAATGAACTATGTATATGCGAACAGTTTGTGTTTGTAGAATATTAAATAAGTTTCAGACACATATATCCTCCTACACATGAGCAGTTTGAAAGAACTAGCCTTTGGAGTCTGACTTATAGGAACCTTCTGGGTTCTGCCCAAGTTACTAGCAGGACAGAATCCTGGGGCAGGCCTAGATGTAGAAAAGTCCAGTAAAGTAGTGAGTTCTACATGTGCGGTGAGGCAGCTCCTGTGGCTTTTTCCAGTCTTGGCCCAGTTTCAGTTAGGAAACATGACACCCTGAAGGCAGATAGTATTCTTGGGGCTTCGTTCCATGCCTTCCCGCAACACTGAGGTTACCTATCCCTGAAGCAGTGGCTGCTGGCACCATTGGGGCCCCTCCCAGCTCTTGCAAATGGCATCCCAGTGGCCATGATTTGCTGCCCTGCCATGCTTCCAGCCAATCACTTTGAGCAGACCTAGAGATTACCCCTGTGTTCCCCGCCCCCACCTGCTTCCACCTGCTTCCATCTGCTCAGTCTTGGAAGGATCGAACCATGGGCACATCTGCCTTGTGCCCCAGCATACAGGCACCACAAGGTAGGCAGGTCTGATTTGGAGCACAGCGTTGCATGGGGCAGCCGTCCCATTGCATCTCCTCCTTTTTCTCCAGACACAAAGGTTCTGTGTCTGTCCCTCGGGCCCTGGCTGAGACCTTCTGAATGGCTGCTGGCGTCCACGTCCTGCTGTAACAGAAATCCAGGCAACAGAACCACACTCCTCTGTCATCCCCCTTGGCAGATCAGATCCTATCCCTATTCTGCCCTTCCCTCCATAGTGGACCAAGACCCCTGCATTGTTTTTCAGCTTCAGCTACCCTCCCTCTTGGGTCCCCTGGCTTGTTAGCTCCTGACAGCCCTCTCCTCTCCCGAGACCTGGCCTGCTCTTGACTCCCAGAATGCTGTGTGGCCAGCAGGCCAGCTAGTGTCTCTCTTGGCCAAACAGGAATCATTTGTTGCAAATATTTCCTACAAAACAAGTTCTAACATCATATGGAATGTGGGTAATTTTGATTTTCTTCTTTATACTCTTACTGTTTTTGCTCAAGTTTTCCATGGCGAACAGATACTCTGGGTTTTTTGTTTGTTTTGTTTTGTTTTTTTCCATTAGAAAGAAAAGAGTATATTTTAAAAGAGCAGTTTGGGATAAGGAAAATAAAAACACATCATCTTTTATGTTCAGTAGAACAACAACAAAATCACCCCAGGTAAGTCAATGCAAACAAATCGGGCAGGCGTGCCTCTCCTCATCAAGTAATAAATGGCCTGTCACTGGTGAGATGGGTGGGATGTTACCATTATCATCAACCTCAAGTCCTGATACTCCCGCGGAGCTAGTGGCTACGTGCTACTCCAGTAGACGCCATGGGATTTATCACAGGGTGGCTGCGAGGCTCAAATGAGAAAACAGAAGAAGTACTTTATAAATGAAAGCTATTATTTTCAACAAAAAAAAAAATGGAAACCTTCATCTCCATTGAGAAACAAGGCTGAACACTGTAAGGATGGTTACAGAATTTAACCTAAAGCAGATCTGACCTCTACTATCTAAGAATGTGTGTTTATCTATTTATTTAATAAAGAGTGTTTATTTAATAAACACTGTAAGGATGGTTACAGAATTTAACCTAAAGCAGATCTGACCTCTACTATCTAAGAATGTGTGTTTATCTATTTATTTAATAAAGAGTGTGTGGCACCTGTCGTGTGCCTCATGCAGTTCTTGATACTTGGGATTCATCAGTGAAGGAAACAGACACAAATCTTTGCCCTTGTGGCACTTTGCGTGAGATAGACAAGAAACAATAAATATAATAAATAAAAAGCAAGTTGTCAAAATAATAACAGTAGCTAGCACTTAAATAGTGCCTGCTTAGTGCTAGGCAGAAGTCTAAGCCCTTTATGTAAACTTAATCCCATACACCCTAGAAGGTAGATCGTAGCAATAACCCACTGGGAGAAAGTGATCGCCACAGAGATGAAGTGACTTGCCCAGGGGCACACGAGTGCTGGAGCTGGAATTCCATTTCACACAGCCTGGCTTTCATCAAGCAGGTGCTCAGCAGAGGATGGTAGCGGTGATGAGAATGTGGGAAGAGAAACAAAGTGAAGTAAGAGGGATCGTCCATTCAGCAGACGTTTTCTGAGTGCTCCGTACCTGTGAATGAGTTAGATCCCTGGGATACAGAAATGAAAGAAATGAAAGGGGTGTGTTATCCCTCCATAGAGGTATTTACAGTATTCTTGGGTTCACAGACATATAATATAAGCAAATCACATGATAGCGTGGTGCAGTATACCTTCCTCCCTGGTTTCCTGTGGAGATACCATATTGGAAAAGCATTGGTTTCCATGACCCTTTGGTTTTGGACTAGTGAGTTCATGGCATTGAGTGCCTTACCTTTTTCTGAAGGCCATTGATCAGTGGTGTTGCACCCTGTCTCTCACTGCAGAGCTTCGAGGGCAAGAGGCCAATAGGGACATTCACTGCTTTGTTTGGATTCTGGGCCATGGAGCCAGGGACTTCTGCCATCCTGAGCTGGTCTCCTCTGCCTGTACCTGCAGGGCTGGCCCAGGTCCTGTTGACATCCCTCGGTTTGGTCGGTGGCTGTACTATAGCTCTTTTTCGCTCTTTTGAGTGTCGCCCTACCTCCTTTTATCTCTCATTGGCCTCGGCAAGTGTCACCAGAGGGACAACCCACCACGTCTTAACACCTGTACCCAGCCCTGCACACGGACTTGCACTCCAAAGCTGGCAGAGGATTGGCTGGGGAGACGTGTGCCTACTAAAGAAACACCATCGGAAGTGTATTTTCTGCTAGGGAAGGGTCACTAGCGTTTGGTTCCTGCCCAAACAGCAACACGTTGATTCTCACAACTCATCTAACTTCTGCAACTAGGGTGTCATTACAGTGTGTACTTGGGTGAAGATGGATCCCAACTGTCTTTTGGCAAACTTTGTTTTTTTTTCTCTCCCTCATGTGATCCCACAGCCACCAGGATAGAAGAGTGTTCTTACTGCTGAGCTGCTTTAATCCCATGGTCAGAGTGGCAAGAGCTTAATAAACACTTTTGTGCAATAGGATTTTTTGCTTGTTTCTTTTAGGGTTATGTTTGTTTCTCTAGTTCTTTTGTACAACAAAATCTTTGACGAAGTCTGAATTGTGTTTGGTATTGGCCCAGCAATCAGTGTGACAAATTTTGTGATGGGTGACACTCTTATCTGTTTCAGTCCCTGCAGCACCATTCAGACCTCTTTGTCCTTAGACATGAGTGCCAGAGAGTGGCCATCCTCAACTCCTCTGTTCCCGTCTCCCTCTCTGGGGCAGTTGAATAAACCCCATTTGTCAGGGCTGTGTTGGTTGTTCTGATTGCTTATTACGAGACCTGGTGTTGTGTGAGGCTCTCTCATGACTATTATTTTATCTGGTCCTCAAAACAGCCCATTTTTACAGCCAGCATGCTTTGCAATGGGGCGGGAGGGGAAGCAACAACCCATTTTATGGTTAAGAAAACACAGAATCAGAGAAATAAAGTCACTTCCTCCCAAGTACACAGCTAGGAAGTCATAGAACAAGGACTTAAATCTACAGTTTTTTATTTGTTTGTTTTCCTTCTAATATATCACTCCAAAGGACGTTTGGATTAGGAAATCAGTTTATTCCAGGCGTTATATTCATTCTGAACAAGTCCTCTGTCAGGAAATGAACTGAGCCCATCCTTCTAAACGTGTGCTTTCTGAAACGCACATGGTTTCTACAAACTACAGCTTTTTTTATTCCTACAGTTAATCTAGAAGAGGCAGGATTAAAGATGCTTTCCTAATAAAATAAGAAATTGCCTTCTCTTCAAACCTATGCTTTTTTATCTCTCTACGCAAGTTGAATATGATACAATATTAAAATTCGGTCCTATCTTACAGGTTAAGAATGAAACAAATTATTTAAATTTACATTTGAAAACTGTTGAAATGGCCCAGCAAGCCATTCTTATGGACTGTGACCTTGTTAGTTTCCCAGATGTCACCAAGTTTTGCAGTAGGTTTTACTGACTAAACTAAAAGGAACGTTCATAACCCAGAACTTAGAAGAACATCTTAAGGGTACATTGAAGAGTTTTAGAAAGTCTGACAGATCCCTAAAGTCATATTCAAAACATGGGTCTTCCTGAGCTTTGCTAATGGGAAATCGCCTCTTTTTTATCAGACCATCAAAGGACATCCTCACTGCATTAGTTTTCTTTGTTGTATAACAATTGCCACAAACAGCGGCTTAAAACACTATTTAATGATATCAGATTCTGTGGCTTAGGAGCCTGGGCGCAGCTTTGCAGGGTCCTCTGCTCAATGTCTCACCAGGCTGCTACCAGTAAATAACAGTCTCCCTGGCCAGGCACTGTGGTGCATGCCTGTAATCCTAGCACTTTGGGAGGCTGAAGTGGGAAGATTGCTTGAGGCCAGGAGTTCAAGACCAGCCTGGTGAGACCCCATCTCTACAAAAGCTTGGGTTTTCCTTTAAGCTCATAAGGTTGTTGGCCGAATTTCGTGCCTGGCAGTTGTAGTTCCCTGGTTTTTGGTGGCTATCAGCTAGGTGCCGTACTTAGCTGCTGGAGCACCTGCCCCCACCAGCCCTCTGATTCGTTCGAGGCCATAGGAGACTCTCTTGTTGCAATCTGCTAAGACGGAGCCTTCTGTGATGTAAGGCAATCTCAGGATGACTGTGCTTTATCGTGCCGGATTTTATTACCAGAAGACAGTTACAAGTCCCATCTGCATTCAAAGGGAGAGAGATTATACATGGTCGTGACTCACTGGGGGTCACCTTAATGTTCAGCTGCCACAATCACCCCGCAGAAGTTCAGAAGAACCGCTGGTCTAGAACCTTTGAAAACAACATGACTGACCTGCACACATTTCATGAGTTCACTGACTATTATATTCCATCCACAGGAAGAAACCCAACATGACCAAATGGAAAAAATTGATCAGTCTTGTTTTGTCTAGATGGAGTAGATGCCGTGAAGGGAGTCCAATTGATGAAGAATTAAATGAGAACGAAGAGCTTATTCCAAGCTGTTGGGAAGGAGATCCGCTGTGAACATGTGTTACGGTTTATGTCAATATTGCAGCCTCATTCACTCTATTTTTTGAGACATAGGAAAAATCCTGATTTGGACAAATGGGAGTCAGCCAGACCCCAGAACAGCTTAAAATTCCCCCTTCGTGGGTGCTGAGGGGTACCAGCATGTTGACTGAGATCATTCTTGTTTTACTTGGAGTCTAATTCAGGGTGTATAAAAAAGTCTGAAATGGAATGAGTTGGTCTTTGTATAATGTAATAGGCTATTCCTGAAATTGCTTTTTCTTCTGGCTCTGTTTGCTTAGCATGTTAGTTTGCTATGGCTGTCGTAACAAAGTACCCGGCACGGAGTGGCTTCAACAACAGAGATTTATTGTCTCACGGTTTCAGAGATCAGAAGTCTGAAATCAAGATGTGGGCAGGGCCGTGCCCTCCATGAAGGCTCCAGGGAAGAATCTGTTCCAGGTCTGTCTCTGAGCTTTTGGTGGTTCCTTGGCTTGTGGCCACAAAGCTCCAGTCTTCAGATGGTGTTTTCCTCATGTTTCTGTCTGCGTCCAAATCTCCCTTTTTCATAAGGATACTGCTCATATTGGATTAGGGGCCCATCCTACTTGAGTATGACCATCTTAACTCTATGTCAGCAACAACCCAATTCCAAATAAGGCCGGGTTCTGGGGTACTGGTTAGGACCTGAACACGTGAATTGGGGTTGGGGGAGGCACAGGTCAACCAATAACACTTAATGAAGAATAATTTGAAGTTTTCCCAGTAGTCTTACTACTCCAGCAAGTAAATAAAAGTCTCCCTAGCCAGGCGTGGTGGTGCATGCCTATAATCGCTTGATACCAAGAGTTCAAGACCAGCCTGGGTAACATAGTGAGACCCTATCTCTACAAAAAAATTTAAACTTACCTGGGCATGGTAGTGTGAGACCTGATCGCTACAAAAAATTTTAAACTTGCCTGGGCATGATGGTGCACACCTATAGTCCCAGCTACTAGAGAAGCTGAGGTGTGAGGATCACTTAAGCCCAGGAATGTGAGGCCACAGTGAGCCATGACCACACCAAATGCACTCCAGCCTGGTTGACAGAGTGAGACTCTTTGACTCTTTCTCTCTCCCTCTCCCTCTTTTTTTTTTTTTTTTTCTAAATATCTCCTTGGTAGATCTATAGTCAGAAAACAACTAGATTTCCTTCCTCTCCTCTCCCCCCATCACTTGGGAATTTACTAATTTCTCAGCAGAATGGCATTCTTGCTTTTTGGACTTAATTTTAGAAATAAGGCTGCTCTTATTCTTCATTTAAAATTGGTCAGGGATAAACCTACTTCTATAGAAGAATACTTGTCCAGGGGCCAATTATCTGACAACCTCACCTATAAGATGGGTGGAGAATGGAGAACCAAGGTCTCAAAGGACATGGAAAGAGTTCTGAGCAAAGATATTAAAACATTCATGAAATAAACCCTTTCAGAGAGCCTGATGGGTCTTCACTCACATCCTGTTAACCTTTATGTTACACATGATCCTAACAGTTGTAAAAAGCTGAGTTTCCAGTGAGTAAAGGAACAGAAGCATGAACCTGTGTGTAAGGCAAACTCAGGTCAGCAGATGATGCTGCAGGACAGTGAGGGAGGGGAACAACTCAAAAAGTAAATTCCAGACTGGATCCATTTCAAATATTATTTTATTTATGTATTTCATAGTTTTTAGAGACGGTCTCACTCTGTCACCCAGGCTGGTGTGCAGTGACATGATCGCAGCTCACTGCAGCTTCGAACTCTTGGGCCCAAGTGATCCTCCCACCTCAGCCTCCCAAGTAGCTGAGACTATAGGCACACACCACCACACCTGGCTCCTTTTTAAGTTCTTTTTTTTTTTCTTTTTGAGATGGCAACTTGCTCTGTCGCCAGGCTGGAGTGCAGTGGCACAATCTCAGCTCACTGCAACCTTCGACTCCCTGGTTGAAGGGATTCTCCTGCCTCAGCCTCCCTAGTAGTTGGGATTATAGGCACGCATCACCACGCCCAGCTAATTTTTGTATTTTTAATAGAGACCGGGCTTCACAATGTTGACCAGGCTGGTCTCGATCGCCTGACCTTGTGATCCGCCCACCTCGGCCTCCCAAACTGCTGGGATTACAGGCGTGAGCCACTGCACCCGGCCTTAAGTTCTTTTCATAGAGACAGGGTCTTGCTATGTTATCCAGCCTAGTCTTGAACTCCTGACCTCAAGCAATCCTCCTGTCTTGGCATCCAAATATGATTTTATTATGATGCCTTCATTGATATATGTTCTTTTTTTTTTTTTTTTTTTTTTGAGACGGAGTCTCGCTCTGTCGCCCAGGCTGGAGTGCAGTGGCCTGATCTCAGCTCACTGCAAGCTCTGCCTCCCGGGTTCACGCCATTCTCCTGCCTCAGCCTCCCGAGTAGCTGGGACTACAGGCGCCCGCCAACACGCCCGGCTAATTTTTTGTATTTTAGTAGAGACAGGGTTTCACCGTGTTAGCCAGGATGGTCTCGATCTCCTGACCTCGTGATCCGCCCGTCTCGGCCTCCCAAAGTGCTGGGATTACAGGCTTGAGCCACCGCGCCCGGCGATATATGTTCTTTGAATTTCTGTAACATTTTGTCTTCCCTAGTTGGTTGTCACCCGTTTTCTAATGCAGCAGTTATTCATGTAGCACATATTTACATCTCCCCTACCAGATGATTGTTAGAGCCAAAACATACCCAGTTGTGCCTAGTGTAGTACCTGCCACACAGTAGGTGCATCAGTAAGTTATTATTGAAGATGGAAAACTAAAACGTATCACATCATATGGGCATGGTAGGGTTCCAAAGCATTTGGGGCAGAAAAGATAATTCTGATATTTACTCTTTAGAATTAATTTTTATGAAAGTTATGAAATCTGAAATCTCACCTCTCCTTAGGCTTTTGACAGGTGTTCACAGATCTCATTTTCTTTATAAGCCTATCAGTTTTTAATAATCACTTTTAAGGAGGCCTTTTATTAATGTTTGGTCTGATTTGCAAACTTAGTTAATTAAACTCCTTTAAACATTTTAAGCTACATTTGTAAAGGAAATCAAACTTATTAAATTTATAAGTACTCAATTGCCTGGCTCAACAAACAAGCCTCTTAGAGCACTTGAGCAATTCTTATAAGTCTAATTAAGCTTATAAGTATGCTACACCTTATGGTCTTTTAAGTTTTCTTGTATAGTATATTTGACCTTACTGAGATTTTGACTTCAAATCAAAATCTAAGTTGATTATTTAATGCCACATTTTAAGTTAAGGTCTCAAGGCTGGTCTGTTATTCTAATGGACAGGTTCTCTTAATTGTTACAAATATTTGAAATACTGTGTTTGAAATACAGTGAGTATTTCAGATAGTTCAAACAATTGATACATTGATCTGCATTGATATGTTGATCTGCATTGATTTCTTGTTTAAGGAATTCATTCTACAGACTTGATTTCCTTAAGCATTTCTCTGCTTTATTCTAAATGTTCCTGGGCTTAAAAGATGCTCACACCAATTGTCCAAGCATGGAAAGACCTGCTTCCCATGAGGACACCTCTCCCCCTGACTTCCACACCTTAGGGATCTTTGGGAAACGTCCCTTCCCCAGCAACCAGCACCGCACCCGGCCTGCCTCTCACCCTCGACTGCCCAGTGGGAGAATCACCATAAATTCCAAATCAGATGCTTTCTGAAAGGGACCTAGCAGGGGTTTCTGGCAACTTTGAGAAGGAAAATCTGAGCAATTGGAGGCTGCCCAGGAGTGCAGTTAGTTCTCAGGATTTTTAATTCTTCTTCACCCTGAGGAAGCTCACGAAGATGGTCAAGCAGGCCCCTTCTCACCTGAAATGTGGGAAGTGCTCAGCAACCTGCCCCCTGGGCGGTCTCCCAGGAGAACCTGCGCCTGGCCTTTGTGGTGACCTTTGCTGTGGGAAAGGGGAGGCAGGAGGCCATGGGGTCTGGCCCTGGAACCACAGCCTGTGGTCTGCATCTGCCCACCCAGGGACTAGTGCTCTTCCCACTGGTAGCCGACATCAGGACCACCCAACACAGCCTCGCCAGCTTTCCTTCCACCCTCGGCCTCCCATCCTCATAGATTTGGCGTATAGCAGCTGAACTCAACTTCTGCCTCAGTCACAAGCCTCACGGTCATTCAGATTGCAGGAAATAACAGACCAGTAAGTAGATCTGGCTCACACCTGTAATCCCAGCACTCTGGGAGGCCAGGGCGGGAGTATTGCTTGAGCCCAGGGGTTTAAGACCAGCCTAGGCAACATAGTGAGACCCTGTCTCTATTTAAAGAGAAAAAAAATTGAGGCCAAATTGTTTCTTATCCTACAGAAACACTAAAGGCAGTTTGCATAATTCAGATACTCTCAGCAAAACTTTTGCCACCAATTATTTCCTTTTTCTTTTTTTTTTTTTTAAGAAAGGGTAGAGGGAAGTAGGAGAGAAGAGCAAAGAAAATGATGTTTATTTCACTAAAGAAACCATCAATTGTGTCATCCCAGGTAGTTTTGGGCTTCGCCTTCCTAGGTGGATTCGGGTGGGAAGGTGGGGCTGCCTTCCCAGCTTGCTGAGATATCTCGGTGACCAACAGGTGTCCTCTTGAGCTCAGCTGGGTATCTGTGCCCCTGACCCATGGACTGAGCTCCTTTGTGTAGTCATTTTCTAAATGAGGCCACAAAATAAAGAGGCAGATTTCATGTGGCCCACATTCCTTAGATTCATGGTAAACATTACAGATTTCTGTCCACTTGCATTAGTCTACGTCCCCTGCCCTCTGGCTGTCACTAGAGTGGAATTTACATTTTTTTGTATCTTAATATATGTAAATGTCTTTCCATTAGAGTCCAAAGGCCTTGAAACTCTGTGGGATTGTGCATAATTTTCACATATTTCCTGTCTTGGGGGAGCAGGCAACGCTCACAGATGTTCAAATGAGCTAGTATATTCCCAGCTTCGGTTGACTCTGTCCAGAGCTCCCAAGCCCCACAGTGGGCATACGCACGGTACCTCCCAGGTGACATCAACTCTGGAGAGCTCCGTGTGCCACAGCAATACCCAGTGATGGGTTTCCGTGGTGACAACTAAGTTCTCAAGAAAAAATTGTGTAGACAGGGAAGTTGGTGTACGATGTGATTTTTTAATTTTGTTAAAATATTTCAAATAAAAAATGATATTTCAAGAGGTGATGCATCTTGTATTGGAAAATTCTGTTAGTGAGAATTCTTTACTTCCCAGCCGTGTCACTGAGAGAGATCTCGCTGCACAAGACAGACAGTGGCGAAAGTCTGACAAAGGCTTTTGATCCAGTGAGGAAGTTGGTAACATCAAGTTCTTTATGACTGTGTTGAAGAAAAATCAGAATAATACAGTTTGGTTATCCTTTATTTGTTAGAAAATGTTAAGGGATTTGCAAGGCTTTCTGGCTTTTGCTTCCCATATCACAAATCTGACTGTAACCAAAGGGAAAGGTTATATATAATATGGCATAGTGAATAATGCATGGGGAGTGATAACAGACTTTAAAAGAGAGAAAGAAAAGAAGGTGGCTTTTAAGTACAGTATGGCATTTCCTTTTCTGCCGTGGGATACATGATACAGTGCTCTGTGGTGTGCAAAATGTTATTGGTTGTCATAGCAATAGAACACCATCCCAGAGAAAGGAGGAAATGCTAGCCTAAGACACTTCGCTGGAATAGAACTACCATTATAAGAAAATAATCATTGTTACCACTGTGTTTATTGTCAAATAATAAAATCCACGCCACCTTTAGTGGTAATTCTGAGTGGCCCTGACACCGCACTAGGGCTTGTATTACACACACAGGCTTCTGCCTTCGTTTGAGAATTTTGTAACTATTGCCTCTGCTGCCTGTTGGTGTAAAAATAGGTTCTGTTTTTAATGCATCCCTGAACTCACTTTCAGCTACCGGCCTGATTCCATAAGCTTCAGGGTTTGAACACCTTCTCCATAGAGTGCTGTAATTAATCTTTATGTTTTTCCTTGCTGTCAGAGTTGCCTCCCCTTGGTCATTTTTCAGTCATCGTTCTATCACGTTAGCCTGTGTAGTAGAACTGCCTCACCTGGATCTATTCTTTGCTTTCTCTTGGTTCTCAGGGCATTCTTCTGGCCATCTTTCAAAGCATGTATTAATACTTGGGTACAATTGAGAAATTCCTCTGATAGGACCACTGATGTTCAGTTGCCTAGCAGGTTAGCTCTGGAGAGATGCTGGGGGACCAAGGACAGGGTACCATCTGGGTCCAGATCAGACATCTTTGCACAGTCATGGCCGTATCTCTCTTCCTGATCCAGCCCACGAATACACATTCTTGACCCAGTGTGGTGTACAGTAGGTAGTATAAAGTAGGTAGAATGGAAAGAGCCGTGTGTATTCGCAGCCTATAAGAATCAGTCATACCACCTGCACACAGCTTGCATTGCAGGTCCTGAAAATGGTGGTGCTTTAGTTGTGTCATTTAGATCTGAGGATGGTGCAGCACTACTCAGTGCTGTGTGCCAGCTACTCTTGTACATTGTGCTTTCTGCATGCCAGCTCGTTTAATCCTCAGCCCATTTTACAGATAAGAAAACTGGAGCACAAAGAGGTTAAGTATCTTGACTGTGGTCACACTGCTGGTGAGTACTGGAGCTGGGATTTGAACCCATGCCACCTGAATCCAGAGCCTGCATCCTCAACTGCTCTGCCACTTTCCCTGGTCTGACTTGGAACCAAGGGAGGCTGCAAATGAATCCAAAGCGTGTGGCTTCTCTGGGAGAACTGCTGGACCTCGCAAGAGGAAGAAAAAAATGTGATGAGAAGAAAGGAGGAGGAAGGTGTGGCTTGCAAAAAGCATAGCAAAGCAGAGCAAAACAAATAAAAAGTTCTGCTCATCAGTTGATATCAATATGGAATTATATACATCATTATAATTTTTAAAAATTGTAAACTGCAGACTGATGATTAGTTTTGTAAGTGGCAAGGATCCTGCCTGAGACTTCCCTCTAACAGCTTCGGGCAAACCTAGCCCAGTGATACCTCAGCACTACATCCCAGCAATCTCAGGGGTGCTGCTGGATACATATCCTATTGTTCAAAAGGAATATCCAACCAACACAGCTTTAATGACAACTATAACAGTAGCTAACGTTCATTGGCAATGCCTACAAACCAGGCACTGTTCTTAAGGGCTTTGCATGTATCAACTTGTTTGTAAGAGAAGGGGATGCTATTATCATATTTTCGAGGTGAAGAAACTGAGGCATAGAGCAGTTACGTCAGCTTGCCCCAAGTTGTACCCCTAGTACGTGGTAAGAGTCACAGCCATCTGCTCACCAGATGTTTGATGACAGCCCACTGCATGTGGTGCCATGCTCCCAGGGAACATGGGCTAAGGAAAGACAAGGCCCTTTCCTCATGAGGCTGACATTCATGGGAACGTGTGTGCAAACACAAAGTTAAAAGCTCTGAGCATCTCCAATAACGCCTATATTAGTCCGTTTTCACACTGCTATAAAGACATACCTGAGACTGGGTAATTTATAAAGAAAGGAGGTTTAATTGACTCACAGTTCCACATGGCTGGGGAGGTTTCAGGAAACTTACAATGGTGGCAGAAGGCAAAGGGAAAGGAAGGCACGTCTTACATGGAAGCCTGAGAGAGAGAGAAGGGGAAGTGCCACACTTTTAAACCATCAGATCTCATGAGAACTCACTGTCATGAGATGGGGACATCCACCCCCATGATCCAATCACTTCCCACCGCATCCCTCCCCTGACACGTGGGGATTACAATTTGACATGAGATTTGGGTGGGGATATAGAGCCAAACCATATCAGTGCCTGTCAAGTATTAAGCAAGAATTTCTTTTTTTTTCTTTTTCTTTTTTTTTTTTTTTTTTTTTGTTGAGACGGAGTCTCGCTCTGTCGCCCAGGCTGGAGTGCAGTGGCCGGATCTCAGCTCACTGCAAGCTCCGCCTCCCGGGTTTACGCCATTCTCCTGCCTCAGCCTCCCAAGTAGCTGGGACTACAGGCGCCCGCCACCTCGCCCGGCTAGCTTTTTGTAATTTTTATTAGAGACGGGGTTTCACTGTGTTAGCCAGGATGGTCTCGATCTCCTGACTTCGTGATCCGCCCGTCTCGGCCTCCCAAAGTGCTGGGATTACAGGCTTGAGCCACCGTGCTCGGCCTTAAGCAGGAATTTCTTAGAGGAAGAATGGAGTTGACAAAGATGCAGGATTGAGAATAACTGAATGTTAAATCAAAGGAGAAAATAAGAATAAATGAGCTTTGCTTGTGGAAGACCTTGGAAGCTTAGGGAAAGTCTTAGTGGGTGCTAAATTGGGAATAGAGTTTGTGTATAGAAACAAAGGTTTGCTTCATTGGTTCCTAATGCCACAAAACATACAATAGAAGTAGGATCATAATGGTGACTGTTCAGTCCATACCTCTCCTTTCACAGATGAGGAAAGCAAGACCCAGAAAGTCTCTTGAGTCACTTTCCCTAGAAAAGCAGCCCCACATGTACACAGCCAGACATGTGCAAGGAGGCTCACTACAGCATTCTTTATAAAAGCCAAAAATTGGAAACAATCTAAAATGTTCGTGACCAGGAAATGTTAAATATATTGAATTTCAGCAATGAAAAGGCATGAGCCATATCTCTCAGTTCCCCAGATGAACAGAAGCCAAAACTTATCATTGAATGAAAAAAGCAAGCTGTAGAACAAGGTGTACGTTTGTCTTCGCATATGTAAAACACACACAAACTTAACACTAAATCGTTTTGAAAGACACAGATGCTCATCTGCATAGAAAAAGCTCTGGGCAGGTACACACCAAGCTTGTAAGGAAGGTTACCTTGAGGGAAAGGGCAAGGGAATAGGATTGGGTGACCTCTCTTGTGATGACCTAAGTTGTAAAATAAGCACTTGTAGTCTTGTATTAATCTTGTGATTAATTAAAAATCATATGATTAAAAAGGAATGGTCCATTGACTTGTCCGATTATAGTCATTGAATTAATTGAAAAGGCAAGTCTAGGGCCAGTCAAGTCTTCTGGCTCCCAGTCCCCACCCAAACACCCAAATATTACACAGATAGGTGCAGAGAGGGGCCCAGGGGAAGTGAGGGCTTTATAACCAGCAGTGGATTGCCAAGGAATCCCAGGAACCATAAAAATGTCAGTGAGTGAAACTGGGTTTTGCTAAATGAGTATGTGTTTTTCAAAAAAGATTCCGATTTCTAATGGCATTAGTATTCTAAGCAGCTGAATCCCAGGCTGGAAAAAGGTACAAATGATGATTGCTCATTAGCAAATAGAATACAGATGTTCGGTTCATTTTGCCTGAGTGCACCAGCACCTCGGGGAGCCAGCAGCGCAGCGAGCCAGGCCCAGCAGCAGTGCTGCAGGCTCAGCCCTGGGGAGGGCTCCCGCAAACAGGAGGGAAGTGGGTCACTGCAAAGCTGGTGGGGACTGGACTTTGCTCCTTCCCTTTGGTACTTTGTTGGGACCCATGGGTGGGCACGGGAAGCTAACATTTCCAAAGGAACTACCAAGACCATTTTAAATATGATGTTTAATTGTACTTTTTAGGAAGATTTAATTCTTCACCACCTCCCTATGAAGTAGGGTGCATGGTCCCCTTTGGAGAGGAAATTGAAGCTCCTCAGAGCTTCACTGCTCCTCAGAGAAGTGAAGTGGCTTGCCCAAAGGCACACAGCAACTGAATGAAATGGCGAATTAGAACCCAGATGTGTTTGACTCCAGGACTCTGAGTATTTGGCACTCTTCTTACTAGCAGCTAGGCGTGTCTGAGGCAAAGAACACATAAAAACATTTTGAGGCCAGGCACGATGGCTCATGCCTGTAATCCCAGCACTTTGGGAGGCCAAGGCGGAAGGATTGCTTGAACCCAGGAGTTCAAGACCAGCTTGGGCAACATAGACCCCATCTCTACAAAAAGGTAAAAAACAGCCATGTGTGGTGGCAGGTACCTGTAGTCCCAGCTACTTGGGAGGCTACAACAGGAGGATTGCTTGTACCCAGGAGGTCGAGGCTGCAGTGAGCTGTGATCGTACCACTGCACTCCAGCCTAGATGACAGAGTGAGACCCTGTCTCAAAAACAAACACAAAAAATTTTGAGATGTCACACTCTTGTCATTTTCCTAAAACAACTGTTTCTTTTTTGAGCAGCTCCCAGATTTACATACCCCATTTACCCAGGATCCTCCTAAAACAGAAATTAAAAAGTTATCTTCAACAGAATCAGCCCAGCATAGGGCCAGGCTGGGGGAAGGGCAGATACAGAGAATAACAAGATGCCATTTCCACACTCCTTGCCTTCAAGAAGCATCTGGCCTGGTCATAGGGTAATAAAAATGGAAAATCAGATGGCTGTGGAAGGTTTTGATGACAACCACACACAGCAGGGAGCGATGAGAATTGTGGATTGTGGAAGGTGGATTTTCGTTAAGGGGTGGGAACGGTTTTCTTCGGAAGAAAGTCTGGGGAAGTGATTCTAGGTGGGTGGTGTCATGGATAAAACCTTCTAAGACCAAAAGTGACCTGAGGTCAGTGAGAACCTGGCCGGGGGACGTTTGGTTCAGCGAGGGCCACAAGCCATTGGGTTTTGAATGCTAGAGAGCAGAGTCCATCTTGAAGGATGGAGAAGAACCCACAGAAGCTTAGAAGGAAAGCAGGGCCTGAGTGTGGTCCCATGAGGAGAGTGGGATAGCAGGGAGGGAGACTGAGGCAGGGAGACCTGTTGGAAGGTAGTTCCAGAGGTTCTCGTACTAAATGTTGGGCACACGGGTTAGGGTATGGGGCAGTGGCTTAGATGCATTCTAAATGCATCTATGCTATGATTGTGTTATAGACTCCTTACCTACCGAGACATTTTCCCCTTTGACCTGTGCCTTACAGACGATTCTGCCTTGGGTAAAGTTTGGGGTTTTGTGTTCATCTGTTTTTTCTTTTTTGTCAAGCAGGGATGATGGAAAGTTTGTACCCGATTAGAGCATAAAGCCTTTTATTGCTGGAATGATTCTTCCTTGAGCTACCTCCTCCCTCCCCGCCCCCCACCCTACACCTGTGTGCCTGTCCACAGGAAGTCCTCTGTAAATGCCTGTTAACCAACTTTCCTATGACTGGGATACATCAGCCTACGCGCCTGTAGCCCCATAGGACACAGGACTGCTCGCCTTAACTCTTTGCTCCTGGGCACAAATGGTCACTTCTGACTTTTGATGAGAAAAGGTAGGCATTCCTCTAGAACAACACTCAGCAAATTAATATACTTTATCAGGGGATTACTGAAGTTCTTTTCTTAAGAATATGCTGGCTTGTTTTTAAGGTAAGATGAAGAGTTTTAGATACAAGGAGCCATTTCATTATTCCATCATCTGCCCAGCTGTTAAGATTTTAAGACAGCAAGTCATCAAATTTTTCAGCTGTCTTGCTGCCGCCGCCAGACGCAGGAATGTTGCTGTAGGTCTCTTGGGCCAACAAATTCTCCTGACTGCCACACTGCAGAAATTGCACAGAAGAGCCACTTTTCTTCTGCCTTTCATCTGATAGGGATACACAACTGGAGACATGCCATATGTAAAACAAAACCAGCTTCCAGAAACAACTGACTCTGACTTTTGTTCTAAAGACTGAAAGTTTTTCTGCCACTTTCACCAGTCCCCACCTTCTTTAAATGGGTAGAATTCAGTGTGGTCAGATACATTTTGCCCCAGGGGTATAAAATTAATTTAGAAATGACATTTTAAATAGTGGAAGCCTTTTATATAATGATGTGAAAATTGTTCTGCTTTTGAAAATCAAAATCAAGCATGAAACAGTATGTCTCTCTGTAAAGAAGTCAGATATCTTGCTGGGATATTACTTTGGCTTTCTGCCAAAAAAAAAAAAAATTCTCTATTCTCCTCTGAAGAAATGAAGCAAAAATGATATTTGAGGAAGGAGGAGGGGATTGTGATTGTTTTATTGAGACTAGAAGCCAGATTTGCAAAGTAGCACTTCTTTTTTTTTTTTAACTCTAACCCAGACAAAAAAAAATGTTGGGTTCCTTCCCCAAATAGAATCTCTAAACTGTATCTAATGAAAGCTTGAATAACTAGTTTGGATTTTAAAAG
Source organism: Piliocolobus tephrosceles (assembly GCF_002776525.5). NCBI lineage: Eukaryota > Metazoa > Chordata > Mammalia > Primates > Cercopithecidae > Piliocolobus > Piliocolobus tephrosceles. The sequence goes on from NC_045439.1 coordinate 17,254,712, forward strand.
AGAGAAGAGACCCTGCCCATTGCTGACTGCAGTTTAATTATATAATAAACCAACCAAGCCTGTTTTTTCCTGGTTTAGACGCCTTGCAAAATATTTTCCATAAAATATACTACCCTCGCCTCATGTACCTTCTCCCCTTTCTTGTTAACCATCTGATGGCAAATTCTTTTAATTCCGCTTATTTAAAGCACTTGGCTTGCCTCACCTTACCCAGTAATAGTTTTATAGTCAGAAGCAGCATCTGGCCCGATGATAAGAATCAGAAAATGGAATTGTATTACTCCCAAGGAGCTAGTTGTAGCCTGTGCTTTTTCTTTCAAGAAAATACTCTGCTTAGATAGAAGGCATTCACATTACATGGCCCCCACTGGGCTGAGAAAAAAACAGTCTGACAAAGTGCAGAAAATATGGTTAGCTCCCTCCAAGTCGAACCCCTTCCAGGGTCGATGCCAGTGAAAGGAAACTTGGCTAGGGTGGGTCAGCGTGAAGTGTCGGCCCTGGAAAAGGGTCCTTTCCATCTCTCCCTCTTTTCACAGCCGTAATTGAGTGAAGACTATCACCAACTTGACTTACAAAAGCTGCTGTTTGCTTCCTCCTTGTGCCCCAAAGTAAACAAAATAGGCAGGTTCCCGATTTGGAGTGAGCGGCACGGAGCCCAGGCCTTTGTTTGCTGTTAAGTTGTCGGGGCAGCAGAGCAAATAGATGTGAAGAGATTAACCAAACAAGAAGGCCTGGCAAGGGTGACCCTTTCTGCCCAGCCAGGGGAGTGCAGTCATCCGCACAGTGCAGAAGGCAGAAGACCTGGGCTCTAGTAGGGACTTGCACGTACAAACCTGGTCCTCTTTCGACATCGGAAGGAGCTAAGGATGACGGAGCTTGCTTCACAGATGATAGAATCCATTTTAGAGATTTAGTCCAACCCCCTTCTTTTACAGGTAAGGAAACAGTGGCCATCCATGCTGAGAAACCTACCTAGGCTGGTTGGTGGGTATTTTTAAAAAACAAACAAACAAACAAACAAAAAAGATATATCATCAAAGTTGAGAGAGAATGCATACTGAATTATTTGTTCATCTTTGGGAACTTGGTAACTTCTTCCAGAACATTTTGCCACTTTTTTGGTTGGCATATTGCCCCAAGAGACTTAGTTTTTAAACTCTTTAAAGATCTGTGAGAAAACTCATTGAGTAAAGACCCACATGTCAACAATGTACATGTAGTATTATCTTTATTACTGTTACAGTGAGTATAAAATTTAGAAGAAATAATAGCTTAGTAAATTATTAGGTATAGCGTTAAGGAACTGCACCACAATTTTTAACATTGCGTGGCTTATTTAAGAAACATAGTTGTCAAATTTCCTCCAGGGTGGGGACAGTCTTCCTGCCTCCCCCAGGACAAATGGGAAACAGCCTTATTTATTACCTCTCTTCAGTATTTTCCACACAGGGTGGGCTGAAAGGCTCATATCCTCAAACCAGTGGCTAGCCAAAACAAATATTTAAGTTTTACTTATCTATATATTTCACCTATCTCCCAAAAAAAGAGAGGCGACTTATAATGATGCAAGTGCAAGAAACAATGGAATCAACCATCCTTAAGGTAGGGTTTTGAAACAGTAGCTATATGGGAAGAAAAGGGGAGAGAGGGACAGTCACTCTGCAGGGTCTAAGGAAACTAGAGTGACCGATTCACAACCCATCTTCGAGTTTCCTAGCAGCAAAGGCAAAAAGAAATGTGGTACACACAGCTCTTACTTCTAGTATAAGCACCCATACCAGTGAAGTGCCTGCCTCTAAGAATGAGCCCCTGTCTTGGGGCTTTCAATGAGTAAGGTAAGAAATGTCTTTAACAGAATTTAATGATAGTTACGGAGGTTCCACAGATACCCTTTTCTTATGAGGCCCTTGGTGAAAGGCAGGGATTCAGATCTGAACTGAGGTTGTCTCAAGGCAATGCTGTATGGAAGGCTGGGGGACAGATGGGCAGCAGGTGTGTGGTCACATTCTGTCCATCTGCTCTGACACTTCCCTGTGCCTGAGAAGGACGTTGAACGGGGAGGCCTTATCTGGCAGCCAGGAGCATGCCCCGATAGCATCTCTATGTCCAAAAAACAAAAAAAAGAGGAGATTCCCCCTCCCTCCACTAACCCTGTAAAACTGCAGAGGCCTGGTCCACCTTTGAGTGTCTTCTTGAAATTGTCAACTTAAAAGATGGGAGTTTTTTATAATGTATCTCTTTAGCAACAGAGAGCTGCAGAAAGTAACTGTTCCTTAGCTGTTTCAAACCTGATCCTCATTAAACCAGCAGAGCCCTCCTGGAGGCAGACAGCTCTTTGGCCCCTGCAGACATGGAGGATTTTAATGATGTGCCTGGTTCTGTGGTCTGGGATACAGAAGAAATAAGTACTTTAAGGGGTTAGGCAGAAAGGGAGGCCATACAAATAATTAAGTATTTACAAAATGGTTGGAAGGGCCAAAGGAGGGGGACCCAGGCCGGCCTTTCAGAAACGATTTCCAGAGTCGTAAGGAGCCAGCTACCAGGCAGGCTGCCATCGCCAGATCTGTATGGTCAGTAACACACCTCGTGGCTGTGATCCAGAGCTCACTGCCACCCCTGCAACTGCCTCTCGACACCCAGGCACTGGAGAATGGACACTGGGAGGTCACAGCAGGGAACCCCAGCCTTTCCGCAGCATGGCGGGCCGCTCACACGTCCAAAGAGAGCCTCACCTCACCTCAGCCTGACTTCATCTAATTGGCAGAACCGAATTTACACCCAGAACCCCAGCTGCAAGGAAATCTGGAAGATGAAGGCTGTGGCTTCCCACCCTCCGCAGTTGGAAGGAGCAATCCACAGTGCCCCCGACACAATTGTTGTGAATCGTGAGATTCTGATAACACTGGCCAAAGAATATGTCTTGTTATATTCTAGCTGCCATTACAAAATACCACAGACTAGGTGGCTTAAACAACAGAAATGTATTTTCTCACAGTTCTGGAGTCTGGAAGTCCAGGATCAAGGTCCAGCAGGGTGTGGTTTCTGGTGTACAGGTTTTCACCTCTGGCTGCGTCGTCACCTACCCTTTTCTTCTGTGCTTGTGTGGAGAGGGAGGAGAGCTCTCTTATGTGGTCACTACTTACACCACTCTCATAGGCCACTCATTCCATCATGAGGAACATGACCTCGTGTAATTCTGTCACCTCCCAAAGGGTCCTGTCTTCAAATACCATCAAATTGGAGGTTAGGGATTCAATGTATGAATTTCAGGGAGACATAAACATTCAGTCCCTAGCAGAACGCATCTTTCCTGTAATAGCAAAGATTTCAAGATCATCCCAGACCAGAGAATCATAATGCTTCCTTTTAGCAAGGGGAGAGAATTTCATTCTGTTCTGGTGATGCTCTCGAGTGAGACTCAACCTATGATATGTGAGTCTTAAGCCAGTGATACCCCTTTCTGTATAATCCACTCCTAAAAGAATTGGATAAAAGCTATGGACCTTTTCCAGAAACATGCACAAAATCCCAATGTCTACATGTACTTTCTGCAGGTTCCGTAAGTCTTCCTGTGGACCGACCACCTAACCCTGATCCCTCTTTCTAGCCTGTTTCCTGCTCTTTCTTCAGTACAAGCGACTCTTTGCTCCTCTAGAAACTGCTTTTGTTTGGGTGGTCATCAGCAAGCCATGGTACTGTTGATCAGGTCCCAGGGCACTAATGAGATTCAGTGGTTGGAGTTGAGAACTTTCTGTTCTCATCCAGAGCGAGAATTGGTTTGTGCAGTTGCATACACTGAAGCTCTGATTAGGATCTTTCCTATTACCTTTAGTTAATAAACATGACCAAGATGACTTGGCCACTTTGGAACATGAAGATTGTGATAAAAATAAATTTACTTGCAAAGCTTAATCTCCAAAATTGCTTTGAATTTGGGCTCTGGTTCCTTCAGAAGTAAAAACTGCACAGTGAAACGTATAGGGTGACGTCAGCTGCCTTGGGTGGGACACAGTATATTCTAGATGAGAGGTAATGAAACTTTTTAAAGAATTGGATAAATTAACATTTTTATGTGAAGTGGAATCAATACAGTAAATCCACTATGGCTTTGTTAGCTATTCATTTTTGTTTTTTGCAGCATGTCTAGATGGAGAAAATAAGCTGCTAGAGAGTGGAGAAATGTAAAAGTTAATTGTATTCTGTAGTCCAAACTGTATAGTTTCTTTGGAGAATAAAATAAAGCAAAATGAAGTGAGCCGAATTTGCCACTGAGCAGATGCCAGGATTTTCCCCTTTCAATGGAATGTTTCACTCTGATAACCTGTCTGATGAACCACCAAAGGAAGGGACTGACTCTATAGCACCCCTGTTTTTAACCCTTTCCCACCAGGTGCTGAGGTTGTCCTTATGCTGACAAGTAACTAAATGAAATGTGCAGTCCACAACCAAAATGTAACTCAAATAGGAAATGATGGTCTTTAACTACGTGGCTTGTTTGTGTTAATTAATGCTGCAAATGACACTTAGGGACAAATATGGTAAAGGCAGATTTACTGAGCAGCAAAGCAAAACTTTAGAGAATCAGGGCTTTTATTTAAATAGAGTATTTGAGTGACAATAGTATGTGTCTTAGTCCATTCTCGCATTGCTGTAAAGAAATACCTAAGACTGGGTGATTTATAAAGAGAAGAGGTTTAATAGGCTCACGGTTCCGCAGGCTGTACAGGAAGCGTGGAGGCACCTGCTCGGCTTCTGGGGAGGCCACAGGAAACTTACAATCATGGAGGAAGGTAAAGGGGGAGTTGGCATTTCATAGGAGGGAGAGAGAGAGAGAGGGCAGGCACCGCACACTTTTAAACAACCAGATCTTGTGAGAACTCCATGCAAGAGTAGCACTGAAGGGATGGTGCTGAACAATTCATGGAGGATCCACCTCCATGATCCAGGTACCTCCTGCCAGGCCCCACCTCCAACACTGGGGATTACAATTGAATATGAGATTTGGTGGGGACACCAATCCAAACCATATCAGTATGCTAGGTGCTGTGTCAAGCCACAGTTCTGGGACTGTGAAAAATAGGCACATCTTTTGCAAAATACTTGTGTAGCATGGAATTGGAGTTTCTCAGCCAAGTAACTACATGAAATGTTCCAATAAATAATGTAAAACTTGAAGAATTTCCCACTGAAAAGTTTCCCCTTATCTGTTAACGATGGTGGAATGAACTTTATCAATGTATCCACATTGGTATATCATGCAGTGACTTTATATTGAGATGCAAATGCAGTAGGCTCAATTAAATACCTTGTTGTGATGTATTTAGACTTGTTCCTTTGTGTTGTTTTACTGAACCAAAAGAAAATAGTCATATTTCTTAGTAGTGACATACCTAGAAAAGGAGTAAAGCTATTATTCTTTTCTTTAAACTCTAGTTTTGGACACATCAGAATAGTGGGTAAGTTTTGCTTTTCTGAGTAAAGAAGCGTTTACAAATCTAGAGAACATAATTCACTCCCAGGTTGTTCTATTCAAGAAAAGCATATTGGTAAAAAAACTGTATTTCTCAGGGCCATTTATTCAAAGCCCATGCCTGCGAGCAGGAATCGCCACTCCGCTGTGTACATGTGTGGCATGACATTGTCTGCTGTGTATCTGAAACTGTTTCTATCACACTTTGGAATTTTCTGTCCCTCCTTTTAGCCGGGAAGGATTAGCTGGTGCTCCAATATCTCTCAAAATTTTCTAGTGTTGGCTGAGGATTTGAAATATCATTGGAAGGACGCTGGCCATTCGTCAGCATTATTGAATGGCTATTAGGGAAAGGTAAAGAACAGAAGCTCCTAATACATAAAGGAATGGGAGAGGCACAGATGAGCTGCCTGGGCTTTGTGTTGGAAGCAAGAACTGGAATTAACATGGCCACCAAATAAGGTGATAACTACAGCTGGTTCTGTGAGTTCCTCACCCCTGTGATTTTATCATTGCATTTGTTTATATCATTTGTATGTATGGAATATCCAGTGAGTCTGAAGTGTTTTAGAGTAACAAAAAGTTTATTCTTACAAATATCCGTGGAAGGTAGGTGAGTACCTCATTTTATTTTAGTGTGTTTGTCATCGCGTGGTTAGGAAATGAGGTGAGCACTTGTCTAATGTTGTTAAAAAAAGAAAAACTGGGAGATCTTCTGTGTTTCTCTGGAGGCATCACTGGGATGGAGCTTCTTTGATGTTTAAGAGACAGGTGGAGGGGTGGAGCTGATTGTGGCTCAAGACGCTGGTTGAACCTGGTTCCTGTCTCAGCCTCCATCCAGCCCGCTAATTCAAGCAGATCTTTTTCACACTGTTCATCGGTAAGATGATTTCAGAGGGTCTCTTTTTGCTCAAAAATTCTATTATTCTGTGCTTCGAACTGAGAGAGTCTGTCTATATGAAAATCCAGGCAGGTTGCATTTCCCCACAGACAATTCCGTCTATGTAATGGTTTGGGCCCTGGGAGCTAGAGATATTGCTAGGTGGGGCCAATTATAAGGTATAATAGTATAATAAGTCAGCATTTTTAAAGTGAAAGAGTCTCTAGCAACTTTACAAAATGCTAAAGTGAAAAAATGATCAGAAATGGATCTTTTCAACTTGGTGATTCCATGGATAGACAGTAGATGCACGTAATCACTGGCATATTAATTTGAGTCGTTGCTTTTGCCTTTTCCCCATGGTTTAAAGGACAGTAAAAAGCGCTGGCTAGTCTGTGTCTATTTAAAGAAGTAAAATGCTACTCAGTGAAAAATGATAATTAGTAAACCCCAAACAGATTGAAGTTCCCCAGGGAATAAGCGCGGATGCCTGACCTTAGAAGTTGCAAAGGGACCCTGGCTGCCCGTCATTGTCACGCCAATGGGTAGGGCCCGTACCCGCCTTTTTTTGTACTTCCCAGCATGTAGGCCAGCCCGCCACAAGAGGTCAATTTGGATACTGTGGTCACATGTTAAAAAGAGAACTATAATTATGACCTCTCATTATGTACAGTGATGCCTGCTGAGTTAAAGATAATGGCACTCCCTGCTTGAAAGTATCAGTTAATTGCCTGCAGGGGTCAGAAGGGTGCTCATGTCTGTCCCCTCCCCCATGGACTCCCCCAACCCCAACCAGGCATGCACTGAAGACAGACAAACTTGGGCCTGCTGTGCTTCTCATGCTGTTTAAGCACCAGGTTTAACCATGTTTAACCCTGATTATAGTGGAAGGCCAAGTTTAACTCATCTGCAAGAGGGAACTAAAACTTCCATGAGCCCAGACCTAGCCTGTCTTCCCCGGTGGCATTCTTGGAGCCCCGTGTCACCTGGAACTCCATGTCATGGGCCCTGTCTTTGTCGACAAAGGGTACACTCCACAGCTGGTACCGTTGGCATATTCTGCTACCATTTTTCCCCCATTAAAACTTTTTTACTGTAGAATATTTCAAATATATCGCAAAAAATAGAATCATGAACCCTTGTATACTTTTCACCCAGCAGTCATCAATACCGGCCAAGTTTATTTCATCTGCACCTCTCCCGCTTTCCACCACCTCCTTTGCCCCCAAGTAATGAGGATTTTGGAGCAAATCCTCAGTTATCGTATAATTTCTTCTGTATGTATTTCATTATTTATTTCAAAAATTTACAGATCTTTAAACATACAACCATAGTAATATCAATAGCACACCTTACAATTTTAACAGCTCCTTAATATTTATACTATCAGTGTTTACATTTCCCCAAAAGCTTATAATTTTTTAACCATTTTTTTAAATCTAGATTCAAATAAAGTTCTGTACGTTGTAATTGACGGATGTGTCCCCTAAGTCTCCTTTAAGCTGGAGGAGTTGTGTTGTGCTGTGTTGTTTTGTTTTGTTTTGCTTTGTTTTGTTTGCTTTGCTTTGTTTTGTTTGCGATGGAGTTTCGCTCTTGTTGCCCAGCCTGGAGTGCAATGGCATGTCTCGGCCCACTGCAACCTCCACCTCCTGGGTTCAAGCGATTCTGCTGCCTCAGCCTCCCAAGTAGCAGGGATTACAGGTGCCCGCTACCATGAGTTCTCCTTCCATATTTGTCTACCACTGTCATTTTTTCTTGCCGCTACTGCTACTACTATTATTGTTCTTATTGTTAAAGAAGAGATTGAATTGTTTGCTTAAAAAACAGATACTCATTTTTATTTCCCCTCTGCTCCCCTCCAGATCTCTTCCCCTAAATGTTTTATGGCCACACTGTCCTCTGGCACAAAGTCTGAAGGCTCTCCAGGCAGGGCTTAGGCTTAAAGCAAGCTTAGTTTAAAAAAAGAAAAAAAAAGTCGAAACTCTTTCTAGAAGAATGTTGAAAGGATGAGAGAAAACCGCAGGCATGGTGGCAGTTACGGTGGTTGATTTTTCCTTCTCTGTTTTCCAGTTCTCTTTGTTTCATTTTGCTTGTATAACACTAGCTGTAATTTTTTTCCTATTGAAAGATGAAATATGGTTTTCATGGTACAGAACGAACCCAGTTGCCGTCATGAAGTAACCCGATCCAGCAGCGTGCCGGGCGGGCCTGCGGAGCGCCTCTCCAGATGTTTTTGTCCTTGCTGCCACCCCACTGGGAACGGAAACCTCCCCTGTCCACGCCATCCTCTTCCATCGATCTTACCCTTCCAGTCGGCCTGAGTCTGTTCATTATATTTTCTGGCAATTATCAAGCCCTCTTGGTTTTTCCAAAAACAAGTATGCCTCAGATACAAACCGAAGAGCTTTATTTGGCTTAGCATTTACAGTTCTGTCTGGAGTGAATAGGCAGCATCCACAAGAGGAGACCACGTTTGGCCCAAGCTCACCTCCTTTAAAAGCACGTGTCCCTGGCCGGGCGCGGTGGCTCAAGCCTGTAATCCCAGCACTTTGGGAGGCCGAGACGGGCGGATCACGAGATCAGGAGATCGAGACCATCCTGGCTAACCCGGTGAAACCCCGTCTCTACTTAAAAAATACAAAAAATTAGCCAGGCAAGGTGGCGGGTGCCTGTAGTCCCAGCTACTCGGGAGGCTGAGGCAGGAGAATGGCGTAAACCCGGGAGGCGGAGCTTGCAGTGAGCTGAGATCCGGCCACTGCACTCCAGCCCGGGCGACAGAGCAAGACTCCGTCTCAAAAAAAAAAAAAAAAAAAAAAAAAACCACGTGTCCCTGACCAGGCTCTGGCGCTCAGCGCTTGGGCCTCCTTTATTCCGCATGACACTTACTTAGTATTTGCGCTTCCGTACTGGGCGGTTTACCCACTATGTTAGTCCATTCAGGCTGCTATAATAAAATACCTCAAAATGGGTGGCTTATGAGCAACAGAAATTTATTTCTCACAGTTCTGAAGGCTGGGAAGTTCAAGATCAAGGGGCCAGCAGATTCCGCGTCTGATGGGGCTTGCTCTCTGGTTCCTAGAGGGCGTCTTCTTGCTGTGTCCTCCCATAGTGGAGGGGACCAGCAGCTCTCTAGGGTCTTTTTTATGAGGGCTCTAGTCCATTCATTGGAACGGGAGAAGTTCCCTTATCCCGCTTCCAAGGCGTGTGACAGGGATGCACCTCGCTTCTTCGGTGCCCCAATGCTCAAACCCCTAAGGGGGGCATGTAGACGGGCAGGTTGTAGGGAGCATTTTTGGGCTCCGACCTCATCTAGGGTTGAGTGTTTACAGCTCCCGAAGTCCCTCCCGCTGGGCCTGTGTTACAGGGCGCTCTTTCAGTTTTGCCATCTGCAGGCGGCTTGTGTTAATCAGCTCAGTCAGACTCTCTGCCTTATCGCAGAGGTGGATGGGGAGCCAGAAGGTGGTCTTCCCCTGGCGTGGGGCAGCCTAGTGACCAGACTCCCCTCCAATCACCCCCAGCCAAATTCTGCGTTGTCCCGCCATCGATGGCCTGCTGATGTCTGTTCATGTCTGTCGATGATGTGTTGTTCTGCTCCTCTTAACGTAAAGCGGCCCAGCCGCTTCCGTCAGGGCCAAGTAGGGTCTTGGGTTTTTGTGGCCACAGGATGGGGATGTGGCAGGCCAAAAGGCAACTTTTTGGGCACGAAAACAGAAATGGCTGTCCTCATTTAGGTCCTTGGGCACAGGCCCAAGGGTGTAGCCCTTGCCAGGGACCCCGCCCTTCTGTAGCCGGCACTTCCCGTATCATCATGAGGGCCCCTCCCTCATGACCTCATCACCTCCCAAAGGCCTCACCCCCTCATACTTTCACCTTGGTGATTCGGTTTCAACATAGGAATTTTGGGGGACACACACATTCTGATCAAAGCACCCCATCGACCATGTGGCTAGAAAGTAAAGAGCTTGACTTTTTTAAAAATCAAACACATTCAAAACAGAAGGATCTTTCAAAGTAGACTCCTGACATGCAGAATACTTGTCCAGGGATGTAGCCATTCTTAATAACCATTCTAGAAAATTCTGTGGAGATTTTCTTTAAAACCCATTTCCTGGCCGGGTGCAGTGGCTCAAGCCTGTAATCCCAGCACTTTGGGAGGCGGAGACGGGCGGATCACGAGGTCAGGAGATCGAGACCATCCTGGTGAACATGGTGAAACCCCGTCTCTACTAAAAAATACAAAACTAGCCGGGCGAGGTGGCTGGCGCCTGTAGTCCCAGCCACTCGGGAGGCTGAGGCAGGAGAATGGTGTAAACCCGGGAGGCGGAGCTTGCAGTGAGCTGAGATCCGGCCACTGCACTCCAGCCTGGGCGACAGAGCGAGAGTCCGTCTCAAAAAACAAAAACAAAAAAAAACATTTCCCATTCAATCACCAGAAAATCAGCTCTTACGTTATGGTTTAGACTAACTTTTAAACCCAAACTAATTGTTTTCAACTTCCTTGCCCAGTGGGCCTGAGTTCAGGGATCTTCCCCACCCTTCGAGACAGAATAGTAACTCCCACAGGTCCAGGGCAGCATGCGCACGTTCTTGTTTCTCTCCCAGTAGTGCGGTGTTGCAGGTAAATATTGTTAGGTGGAAAACTTAATCCTTTTATTTCCATGATACCTTTATGTATAGTCGTAGTCCTGAGTCTACATTTCCATACTTAACTATCTAAAATGAAATACTCATTAATGGCATAACGATATCTTTTGTTCTCAATGATGGATGGATGAATGGATAGACGGATGGACGGACGGATGGATGGATGGATAAATGGGGCCGATGTCTCTTTGTGTCAAATTGAATATGCACTATTCAGGGAAAGCAAAAGCAATGGCAGTTATATATCATAGCCTTCTCATTGTACCCATATAGGACTTCCCAGGAACCAGGCTCTGCTTTAGGTGTGAGGCAGACAGTAGGTGAAGGGCCCGTGTAAGATAAAGGAAATGCAAATGCTTTTTTGGTGCGTTGTTTTATTTTTCAACTGATAATATGTAAGAGTTGTTTCTGAATCAACGCATCTCAGAGAACTATAAAGAAAAATGTTTTTTTAATACCAAGCGTTTGATTTGCTTTTCTATTGTTTTCCTAGTCTATTTTCTGGAGGAAGAATTTGACTAGAGAGAGTAAAAGGCTGTGTTAAAACTAGGCCTAGAGAGAGCTCAGTACCCATGAGACCTGCTGCTAGAATCAGCAGTCCTGAATTCACTTTCCAAAGTTCTGTGGGGTTTTTTCATATTACTTAGAAAGAAATACCTGAGCCTGGGTAATTTATAGAGAAAAGAGGTTTATCTGGCTCATGGTTCTATAGGCTGTACAACTTCATGGCGCCAGCACCAGCTCCTGATGGAGACCCGAGACTACTCCCACTCATGCGAAATGCGGAGGGGAGAAATCACAGAGTGAGCGGGGAAACACGAGAGTTGGGGGAAGGGAGGGAGGTGCCAGGCTCTTTTTAACAACCAGCTCTCATGGGAACACATAGAGCAAGAACTCAGGACCACAAGGACAACTCCGAGCCATTCACGAGGGATCCTCCCTGTGAACCAAACACTTCCAAGGAGGCCCCACCTCCAATGCTGGGGATCAGACTTCGGCATGAGCTTTAGAGAGGTCAAGCACATTAGACTGTAGCACATTACACATCCCCTTCCAGGTGTTTGAGAAGCAGCTTTCTAGTAAGGAAATCAAAAGGCAAAACCTTTTGTAACAAAGAGATCATCTCAGCAGAACAGTGGTTTATGGCATAGTGGGACCTGGTGTGTGATTCAGTATGGTAGAAGTCTACCCAGAAGGAACATGGTGAGGTTTTGTTCTCAGACTACGTCCTGTGTCTCTGTAATGAGAGTCAGGTGTCAGGTCTGGGAGTATCACTGGCTCCACAGTTCCTTTTTAAATTCTTTTGAGTTAGTATAAGACATACATCCCCAGGCAAAGTGAGCCTCTGTTCAGAGTCACCCTCCAGTTCTTCAGTGCTCAAGCGTTGAGGAGGAAGACAGTGGAGAGGTGGGCACACACACAGTTAGTGTGTGCCTTGAAGCACTGATGGCAGGGTTCTGTGTGGTATTTATTCTCACTAACACACCTGCCAGTGTTGCTCTGAGACGGAATCTTTCCTTCTGTAAAAGATTATTTGCACATTGACCTAGTTGAAGACAGAGCTAATGAAGATGTGGTGCACGTGGAAATGTTCAATTCTCACCACTGACAAGCGCTGCCATGCCTGCTAGGGTCAAGCCACTGTGAGCACCCCCACAGCTGTGGGAAAGTTGGTGCAGGGGTTACCAGCAACCACGAACCCTTTTACTAGAGGAGGAAGTGGCTTCTGGCGTGGGAACTGGGCAGGAGCTATCTTCCAGTAAGTGGAGAGAAGTGATGGTTGGGGAAAGCCAGTCATTGGGGAAGATGACCTTATAGCATAGAGAGGGGGAAAAACAGACTCAAGAAAGATGCAGTGGTGGTCCTGGCTGGCCGTGCCCAGGCCTCTATGCTCTGAGCATCTCCCTGGGCTTTTGGCTCTGGTCTCAAGGGGCTTCCTGGTCCCACCTCTGGTTTCTGGCCTTGGCACATCCTTTCTCTTGGACACCAGTGTGGCCAGGCTCTGAGGTGCTCAGGGGTCTCTTGGGAGTCCCCATTCCTGTTCCTGCCCTATGAAGCCTTGTTGTACCTGAGCCTGGTTCCGGTCCCCTCCTGGGTGGTGAGCTTCAGCTGTAACACTGGATGAAGAAACCAGGAGCAAGCAGGACGTTTTCAAAGCAAAGAATGCCAGAGTCCAGAGGGCTTCGGCATTAGTCGCCCTCTCCTCCCTCCCTGCAGGGTCAGAATCCCCTCCACGGCAATCCCAAACGTCCCCTTTGCACATGGCTGTGAGTTACGGCATCCCCAGAGAGGGGCGACCCAGGAGACAGAAACCAGAGAATGCAGTAAGCAGAGATTCACAACTGGAGGAGACGCAAAGGGGAAAGGACTTCAGAGGAATGTGTAGTTTCTCATTCATCTATGGGAAGCTTTAAAATTTTTTGAAAATACGTAAATTGACCTCAGACAAGCCCAGCACAGTTTAACAAGCCAAAGAGAACCGAATCAAAACCCCTTGCCTCTTCAATAATTGCCCTGTCTTATTACCCATGGGACAGGATCACAACTTGTTCTGGGTCATTTGTCACCTTTGCCCTGAGCTTCAAATCTAGAATTTTAGGTTTTTTGATACTCTCAGTTTCTGTCTACGTGGTTCTTTGAGTTTTCTCCTGGGCAGCTGCTAGAAAGATTTTGATCAACTGGTCAAAGATATTAAAGAAGTCAGTGTTGATCAGTAGGAAAATTTAGAGTGCCAGATAAAAGAGGTGTCTGAGGTGGCAGTGTCTTGTCAAAGGGCTGGAGGCGACGCGTTCACTTGATTTGGAAACAAATCAGATTCGGGAATGTGACGGCAATGTGACGCAGGCCTTGCTGCTGAGGCGAAAAGGACCTTAGAATTAAGGGATCCAGAAGACATCAAAGTTAAAGCATTTCTTGTTGCCTGGAGAAAACAGAAATACGGAAGCATCTGCCTGGGGAGTATCGAGGTACTCCTTTCATTTCTCAAGCAGAGAAGCAGCAGGGACAGTAATCGACTCAGAGGAAGTGAGAGGCCCCGAGAGCTTCCAGCCTGGCCATCCTAACACCACGTTAGAATTGGGGTACCCGAGACAGCCCTCAGCACCAGGCTCCCAGCCCAGGATGCTCTTTGAGCTCTGTACTTACCTTCTAGTAGCTTTTCCTAGAATTCCTTTCCTGATGAAGTGAAATGAGGGGTAATAGATGGGCAGTTTACGTGAGTTAGAAAGATGCTCCTTGTTGGGGAGCTGACTTGGACAAATGTATTCTGATTTTGCAGGGTTCGCTGTGACGCTCCTCCTCAGAGCCCGTAAATTCCTCCTTTAGAGTTCACCAGTCCCTATATTTAAGCTGGAAAGACTCAGGAAATGTGTGAATGGGAGCCTAGTACCCAGGGTACCCCCAACGAAATATAGAGCTTACTTGGAGATGTGTTTGTTAGTTTGTTTTCATCTGTTCTTACCCCTTGGCCCTAAAAATTATCTAAGCACAGTCATCTGTTGGGTATCCATGGGGGATTGGTTCCAGGACCCCCTAAGATACCAAAATCTGAGGATGTTCACATCTGTTATATAAAATAGTGCAGCTTTTGTTTTTAGTTTTTGTTACTGTTTGAGGTGGAGTCTTGCTCTGTCGCCCGGGCTTGAGTGCAGTGGCACAATCTTGGCTTACTACAGCCTCTGTCTCCTGGGTTCCAGTGATTCTTGTGCCTCAGCCTCCCAAGCAGCTGGGACTACAGGCACCTGCCACTACACCTGGCTAATTTTTTGACTTTTTAGTAGAGATGGAATTTCACCATGTTGGCTAGGCTGGTCTTGAACTCCTAACCTCAAGTGATCCACCTGCCTTCGCCTCCCAAAGTGTTGGGATTACAGTCATGAGCCACTGTGCCCAGACAAATAGTGTAGTATTTGTATAGATCATTCATCCTTTCCCCTTTCCCCACCGACATCCCCCCAACTCACCTAACAACTTAATTCGATTATCTTTTGTTCCAACAAACAGCTGTTAGTTTCAGTTTGCTTAATCATTGCTTTGAGCTTGCCTCATGTCTTCAGAGCAGCAAGAGTTTGGGGTGTTCTTTGATTCATTTTTGGGGGGAAGAAAGGCTGCTCTTGGTGTTCTCTGTCTCCAATTTCCATCCTAAAGATGATGCGTAAAATCACAACTTGGTGTCCAACTTAGTGGGAGATTTTTGTTCCCTAAAATCCTGCTCATCAGAAGCTTGTGCACTGGGCTCGTTGCGTCACTTTGTCTCCTGTCTCACTGTGACAAGAACCCCTAAGGTGTTTGCAGTTCATGTCCACAGTGAATCCCATCTCCCGTTTCCCACTTCATCCCTCCTGCTCACTCGGGCAACTTCTTTCTCAATAACCTTCAGCCAAAAGGGAAGTGGAAGAAATATTCATGGCAAATGACATCAGTAGAGCTGACGGCACCCTGTGTTCTGCTGCCTTCAAGATCAGAGGCGGCTGTTATAGATATCTTGATTGATTGCAACAGAAGCCAAAGGGTATGGCTCTTACTTACTTTAGTGATTTCAAAGCAACAAATGTAGATATCCTATCTGTCTTAACCGATGCCTAGGGATTTTGCAAAAAGGAAAAGAAAGACGTCAACAACAAAGTGAATTGTATATTTGTTTACTTTTGATGTGTTCTATTTGAGATAGTTTGGTTTGAAGAGCTGCTTTTCTTGATCATAGCACATGTATCTGTGAGCTTACTGTGAGGTTTCTCAGCCTTAGTACTATTCACCTTTTGGACTGGATCATTCTTTGTGGTGGGGGCTGTCCTGTACACTGTAGAATGTTGAGCAGCCTCCCTGGCCTCAACCCATCAGACGCCCGTAGCACCCTCCAGCTCCCACCCAGTCATGACAATCAGAAACATTTTCAGCCATTGCCATACATCCTTGGGGAAAGGAAGTGCAAAATTGCCCACAGTTGAAAATACTGGCTTAGTATACGAGGTGTGCATAAATGCAGATCTACTCGGCATTTCCCCACGGAATCCACAGCTTACTTGGCGTTTTGTTTATTTGTTTGCTTGCTTGTTTTCGTATGTTCTTACCCTTTTGGCCCTAAAACGTATCTATCTAAGCACAGTCATCCCTTGGTATCCATGGGGGATTGGTTCCAGGACCCCCTAAGATACCAAAATCTGAGGATGTTCAAGTCTCTTATATAAAATAGTGTAGTATTTGTATGTGATCTATGCACATCCTCTTCTGTGCTCTGTTATCTCTAGGTTACTTATAATATGTCATACAATGTAAATACTATGTAAATAGTTGTTAGACGGCATTGTTTGGGGAATAATGACAAGCAGAAAGCCTGAACATGTTCAGATGCAACCATCATCTAACTACATAGTAGTTAGATGATGTCAGCAACAGTGTCACATTTTCTGGAATTATTTTTCCCTAATATTTTTGATCCTTTTCTGATAAAATCTGTGGATTTGGAACCCATAGATACAGAACCCATGGATATGGAGGGCTGACTATATTTTTTCTCCATTTTGGGGGGGTTAATTAATGCCCCAGTTGTGTCATTCTCAGGCAGAGTTAGAGAAAATGGACAAAGATATTTCAAAGCAGAGAAGTCTAGTAATATTACAGAAGATCTGGGAGCACTTGTCTTCCTTGACATCTTCTTTGGATGGCTTCCTTCATTTACTGCGATAACCATTCTTCACCTTTCAGACACTTCAGAATTCCCTGACAGATTCCTACAAAGATTCCTTCAGCCAGGGTGGAGCCTGATGTTTGGTTTTCTGGGGTTCCCATGGAATTTCACTGCACATCTGGAGGCTTATTCCCTGTGGAACATCCAGTACTTCTCCCCCAAGCTGGGTGCCAGACCTCAGGCAGCTGGATTCACCCAGCAGCAGATTGGACAAGCCATCCATTCACTTGTTCACTAACTATCCAGCACTCCAGATGTTTCAGGCACTGTTCTAGGTGCTTAGGGAACACCCTAGTGTATGTATCTGACCATGTACCCATGGTTTTTTTTGTTTTGTTTTGTTTTGTTTTTTTTTTTGACACAGTCTCACTCCATCGCCCAGGCTGGAGTGCAGTGGCACCATCTTGGCTCACTGCAACCTCTGCCTCCTGGGTTCAAGCAGTTCTTATGCCCCAGCCTCCTGAGTAGCTGGGACTACAGGTGTGCACCACCACGTCCAGCTAATCTTTGTATTTTTAGTAGAGATGGGGTTTCACCATGTTCGCCAGGCTGGTCTTGAACTCCTGACTTCAATCAATCTGCCACCTTGGCCTCCCAAAGTGGTGGGATTACGCCACCATGCCCAGCTTACCCACGTTTTTATATCTGATCTTTTCTGTCTGTGTGTCATCTATTATTTGGTATTTTTGTTTGTTTGTTTCTTGAATTTATTTTATTCCGTTAAAGAGATTTCATCACCCTATAAGACTCCTCAGGTGTGAGGGAGAGCAGGGAGAGCTGGAGAAACACATTAGCCCTGTGGAAAATCACATGATTTCTAAGACGGTAATGGTTATGATTCTTAGGCTTTCTCTATGGGAAGTGTTTCCTTGTCATTGTTTTGTTAGGTCGGTCAGCTCAGACATGCTGAAGGCAGTGCTTACATTTTTGCAGCAGGTGTATATTGCAGGGGCTTCCTGCTGGCCTTGTAGTCTTAGTTTGTTAAAGCAGGTGGCCTCTCCAAGTCACTTCCCTCTGAAACTCAATCCCAGAGGAAGGGGAGTGAACATGCTTAGAAACCACACCAGGAACCCACAGAATACCCACACCAGACTTGATGGATTCCTGTGAAGTAGACCTGGCAGGGACCTATCAGGACAGGCCATGGCTTTCTGGAGGCAATAGTATATTCTCCCAGCCTTACTAAGGCTGTTAGCTGCCCCTAAGGTCTTTGGAGTAGATGCCCTGTTTGGTAGGTGTTCCTTGGAATCTGTAGCTCTGGCAACCACAAGTCACAGAGGGAGGAGCAAGTCAAGGGATATTACAGAGCAGGAACTATGTGGAAAGGGATGAAAAACCAAACCGGCCCCTTCCAGGTCTGCAGCCACCCACCCATCATTTTAAAATGAGTGGACTCAGGCACAGCAAAATGAAAGGAAAGTCAGCAGACCCAGGACTTAAAACCCAAGAATCCTCATGTCTAGAGCAGTGCTTTTCCCATCCTGTCCACAGAGGAGAAGCCTCTTCCACAACCAAAGGAACCATCTCAACAGTTTGAGAAACTGAGGCTCCATATTTTTCTTTGCCCAAATAGCTGGAAACTGTGTTACCTGTTTGTCTCCCTGCAGCATAATATAACTGTGTGTGTACATTCAAAACAAGAGGATTTGAAAACATCTTTAAGATGTGTGACCGTTTTCCAGTCTCGTACTATAGAGAAGAGGCAATGTGATAAGACAACTGCATTAAAGATGAAAATTGAAATAGGCTGCTGGGAACCGGTCCAGAGGAGAAGTAACGTTTGTTACTGAAGCATGGGCGAAGGAGGAATTTTTTTTTAATATGGGATTTGAGATTGGCTCAGTTTGGATAATGGTTGGTCATAACTCTGTTCAGCACCCATGACAGCACGTGTGGTGTGAGGCTGAATGAACCAGCAATCACTGATTTGGTTCCTGAATTAATTCAGCACCCATGGCAGCGTGCGTGGTGTGAGGCTGAATGAAGCAGCAATCAATGACTTGGTTCCTGAATTAGGATGCTGAATTAGGTACTGATGGGAGGACCCTCCCCATCCAAAAATTTAAAGGGTGGCACTTCCTTGTTCTCTTGTACCCCTCTGTCTCACTTCATTCCCCTGAGATACAACATGAAGCACTCCTGCCAAGTGGGTCTTCATTCCTAGAAAGAGTTCCTGGCCAAAATGCCTGTCTCTTTTCTTATGCTGATAAACTGGGTTGGACCATCTAGGGAAGATCCTACAAAGCCAATCCACTGCTCCCCTCCTAGAGACCTCATCCCGGGGCCCTTTATCCTTCACAATCAACTATGCCTCTGAAGCAGAAGCCCCCGCTATCCACCAAACAGCTACCCAGTCCCCTGAAATAATTCCAGACACAAAGCTCCAATGTCTTAGGTCAAAAGCATCCTACCACCATAGCGTGCGTGCATCAGAAAGTTCCTCTGCTGTCTAAAGAGGTAAACCACCAGTAGTCTCTCTCGACCACGGAAAATTTAGACTTTTTTATACAGACCCAGAGTGTGCTGATGAAAAGTAGCTCATTACCTAAGGTAGAGAGCGGGAGTGAGCCCCAGAGAGAGGCACAGGAGGGAGAGAGTGGGGGCAGCACTGTATCCTCATAGGAAGGGGTGGGGTGGAGAGATCAAAGGGAGGGGTGTTTGGGTGAGGGGACTGGGAGAAGTGTGCCCAGAATCTGTAGGTTGGAGTACCGTGCTGAGCACAAGTTCTATAATCAACTCAAACACTTTATTTCTACCTTCTGGTAGTTTGCAATCTAAAGAAAAGGGAATGCCCGTACAAACAGTGCAGTGTGTTTTTATGCACAAAAATCTCACTGTAGAAAAGCTTTTGATATCATATACTAGTATAAAAGGCTGACGAAATATGTTAAGTGAAAAAATTTTAAGTTGCAGGAAACTATTTTCCATGTAAAGTTGTTTATTAAAAAGATAAATTTGCGTGCATGAGTAAGTATGTATGTGTGTGTTTGTATTTCAATGAATGTATATATATATATGCTTATTTTTGCATAGACAATTTCTGGACATATATATAAGAAAATATGATTTTGAAAATAAGCCTATAGGGAAGGCATTTATCTCAAATTATATCCATCCAGTGTATTTTTTTTTTACAGTGAGCACACATTACTTTCATGACTTTTAAAAAGAGGGGAAAAACTGAAGTATTTTAATAATAGGTAAGAGTAAGCATCATAGCATCTCTTCTCTTTGGAGAGGAAAGACAGGAGGTTGTTAGCTCTGAAGACAGAAGCACTGACAGGGTGTCAGGGTGTGACAAGGAGAAAGGCTTATGAGATGTTCTACCAGAGAGTCCAGGACACTTTTCTGTAGAAGGTTATCAGACTCATTAGGCTGCCTGGTGTTCACCCAGGAGCCAAAGAGGGTCCTTCTGGCATTGATCTACAGTGCTAGGTCTGTGCTTAACCAGCTTGCTGGATAAGGAAAGAGGTCTGAGTGATTACGTCTATTTTTGTTTGCCTGTGAATCTAGATATTGAACCCAGAAAGTGTTATATCTAGTACACTCACAAATGAAAACCAAAAAGATGACACTTGGGAAATCTTTGCAATTTTAGGGTAGGCTAAGATTTCTTAGAACACAGAAGACACTAAGCTGTAAAAGAACAAAATGGTAAACTGGACTAAGTAAAAATTGAAGACTTCTGCTTCTTAAAAGACACTCTTAGGAAACAGAATAGTAAACCATGGGCTGAGAAAAAAACATGTATCTCATAGAGGACTTATATTCCGAATATTTTTAAAAATCTTACAACTGAATAATACTAGTTGAACCACCTAACTAAAAAATGGATAAAA
Source organism: Piliocolobus tephrosceles (assembly GCF_002776525.5). NCBI lineage: Eukaryota > Metazoa > Chordata > Mammalia > Primates > Cercopithecidae > Piliocolobus > Piliocolobus tephrosceles. The sequence continues at coordinate 17,275,231 of NC_045439.1, forward strand.
GTCTTTAACAGACTTTTCATGTAAGATACGAATGGCCATCAAGCACATGAAAAGATGCTCAAGGTTATTTGTCATTAGGGAAATACAAATGAAAACCACAGTGAAATATCACTATATATGCCCTAGATGGCTAACGTTTTTAAAGATTGACAATTTCAAGTAGTGGCAAAAAATATGGAGCAACTGAAACTCTCCTGCATGGTACACACACCCTCTTTGGAAAACAATGTAGCGATTCTCTGTCAAGCTAAACATAAATTTACCAGCAATTTTCCAAGAGAAATGAAAACACAGGTTCAAAAAAGACTGGTATAAAAGTTCACAGCAGCTTTTGTATCATATCCAAATCTGGGAACAATCCAATGTCAACCTACAAGTGAATGAATTGTGGTATATCCATTCAGTGACTACAACTCAGTGATAGCCATAAGGAATGAACTATTGACACCACATCTTTGATGAATAACAGAAGGCAAATCCATGGTCATCCAGACTAGGGGTAGGTGTGTCTGCCAAGGGGTGCAAGTAAACTTTGGGGTGATGGAAATCTCTATCTTGGCTATGCTCTTTATCTTGATGATGGTGGTAACAGTGGTGTCAGAACTCATAAAACTCTACACTTAAAATGGGCACATGTTCTTGTATGTAAATCATCCCTCAATAAAGTTGATTTTTGAAACAGTGGCACTCGCTGTATTCCCCTGGGGAAGGGCTGGTACTGTAGTATGCCAGTGTGCATAAACATTTTAATTTTCTCCTACCATTTGCAGTTCTTGCATTTGCCAATTCGCTTACTAAGATGTCAAGAGAGGAGAATCCCAAGCCTTGCTCCTTGCTCCATTCTGCCCATAGGGCTACTTATTCAGGAACTGATCCTTTCAGAAGGGAGAGTGGGGCTGTAGGAATGCATTGTGAATGAGATCATGTGAAGGCTGGGGGCTGCACCTGCCCCGAATGACCAGCACTAGTTCCATGATCACGTCAGGATTTTTATCTGTGGAGGCATCAGGCATGACACATCTGGTTTGAAGGAAAGACAGGCGACACGTCCTTCAGCATGCTGCTTTTGTTTCAGTTTATGTATCTGTTTGGCTTGGCTGGGTGGGGTGGGGGGGGGTCACAGGTGGATGCTCTACAGATCCAAAGCACCCCCCTAAGTGTGCCTTGGGAATGCCCCACTTAGGTTCTCCTACATGTGTGATTATTGATGGGATACTTTTCCTTTAAGGTTTCCTTTCTCTCTTTCTGTTTTCTTTCTTTCACTATGTCTTCTTTTTATTTGTGTCCCTCTACAATTTCCTTTAATGTGTTTTTGAAGAATATAGAAATACTTCCTTTAATTTTCTGGCAATATAAATAGAAAAAGACTCCAGACTTCCTCCCTGTGTTTCCTCTTGTTCTAGGCCCAGCAAACCTGCTGGCCACTGAGAAAAACTTTGGGTACGAGTCACCTGTGGAGGCAGGGACCATGTAGCCAGGCCAACCATGGTCACCTATAGCAGTTGCGTTCTCAGTAATGGCAGAGACCTTTTGCTTGGCAGGAAAAAATCATTTTTCTTGGCTACCCCCTGAGAAAGGAAAAGGCCATTTCTAAAAGGAGGGGCAAGAGGGAAAGGCCTGTGGCCTTAACAGCTCCCCCCTCAGGAACTGCTTGTCCCTGGTGACTTGTGAGATGCCAGCAAGAATGCTGGGGCTGTGAGTGCTACTTCCAGGCAACAGGCCCTGTGGGGGACCGAGGGACCCAGGGCAGTGGGAGCCACAGGGGCAGTGGGGAGAACTTTTAATTTTTTAGTTGAATGGTTTTATATATATAAATATATATTTTTTATATATCTTATATATTTATATATTAAATATATAAAATCATTCAACTAATATGTAAACTATTTTATAATAGTATATATAAAAACCATATTAACCATTATATATAGTAGTATATATTAACTATTATGTATACTACTATATATAAACTGTATAAAGTTTAGATAGTTGATATTATATATTATAGAGTTTATAGAGTTTATATTATATAGTTTACATAGTTTATATTACATATAACATATAACATGTTATATATTATATAATTCATATATTGTTATAAACTTATATACATTATAAACTAATATATAGTTTATATTAACTTATATGTACTAGTATATATAAACTATAGTTTATAATATATAACATAAATTATATATAATTTATAATATATAAATTATATATTATAAACTATAACATGCAGCTATTATAAACTAATATTTTATGTATAATTTATAGTATATTAACTATTGTATATAGTATAAACTATGTATACTATTATATAACAATATATATTAATGATTATATATAATAGTATGCATAATTTATTATATATTATATATAAAAGTACTTAATATACTATTATATATAATGGTTAATATATCTTAATATATAATATTAATATACATATATAAAGTGCATTGTAATTAATATATTAATATATAATAATATCAGTGAGAAATGGTGACTGTTTAAGGTATTTCACCCCTGGAGTTGCCAAATATATAAACTATATATATACTATTATATATAGTAGCTAATATAGTATTTATATTATATATAATGGTTTATATATATTTGATTCATGATTAATTATATTAGTTGATATAATTTATATATGGTAGTTTACCTATATAATATATATACTAATATCAGTGGGAAATGGTGACTGTTTTAGGAATTTCACCCCTGGAGTTGCCAATTAAGTTAATTTACTTGTTTCTCATATAATGTACTTATTAAAATAAACTTTTAGTCCATTATGGAGTGTAAGTAACAGGCCTCCTGCAGGCAAAATAGAAAAAAACTCTTCAGAGTCAAGGTCTATTTTTTTTTTCCTTTCTTTCTTGAGACCTTGTCTTTGGGAACCAGCATCGTCCATATCATTAATTGCTTGTGGGCCTCTTTTTACCACATCGTATTATTCCGTTGGAATTAAACCACACGTATAAAGTATGAAAAATGTACTTTTTTAAACATTAAAAAAGTAATTTTCTAGCATCATACCCAAAATAAAGTGCCATGGAGCCATTAGTAGTAAATTGAATTTTTTGGTATGTAATTTGTACAAAAACTGACAAGTGCGAGCCCCTTGTCCCCCATCATTAGTCATTGGGTTTAGCGGACACAGAGGCAGTAATCTGCAAGGGAAGGCATTTTGATGTCGACTTCAATTGCACACTTCATTTATTTGGACAGGGCACAGGCGGCAGCTTCTGTCACGCGGCATCACCGCACTATTAGTGAATTTCGCCCCAGGGCAGCTGGGACGCTGCGCTGGGGCAGATGTTCTTTTCAGCCTATTCAGTGACCATTCTTGGGGGTTGTTTACTGTTGTCATGGTGACCTTCATTTCCATAGCAGCAGAGCTGCTGTTTCTCAGAGGAAAATGAATTTAGTTATAAAAGGATAATATTTTTCTCTGTCTCTATATAACCTGCCATCTGTCAACTGGTGGATCAGTAAGGATTCAGAAACCTATTAAGAATTATAGCAATGAAGTGATGAGTATTTTTTTTAACCCATATTAAAAGCAATAATAGCAGTGGAAGCAAACATTTTGCCCTCAACATGAGAACTTTAATTTTTTCTTTATATTTTAAGTGCTTTTTTAAAATGCCTTCACCACCTCCACACCGCTGTTACAAACATACAACCTCATGAAACACAACTTACATTCTGCTGACAAATGGAAATGACCAGATGTCTTGTTTGTATCTCACTAGATGCAGGTGTGTTTAATGTTTTCCTGATGCTGTGAGCTTTCCCCAGTTCATTAAAGATTCCTATGGCTGAACTTCCTATTGTCACTGACTCTCCTGCTCCTCACCCCAGGGTAAAAGCTATGGGGGTGCATAGATCAGCAATTTATCAGGAACATACAGTGCAAATTATAAAATTAACAACATGAGAAGAGACCATGCTTGTGTGATGAAAAATTTACTAACATGATCCTTAAATCTCATTCTAGAACATCTTTTCTTCTTCTCAAATCCCACTGGGAAGAATGTCGCCTTTGGGGTAGCTCATCTAGTTCCTGGATATTTTTTTTCTCTGTTGCATTCATGAACTGTAACTTGCAGGGGGAAAAACACACACACACACTGGCCCCGTTGTAAATAATGTTATTTATTGGTTGATTTTTCCAGATCCTGACATTGATGCTGCCAGTGCCATGATGCTTTTGAATACTCCCCCTGAGATACAAGCAGGTTGTGAGTAGATATTTCTATAGCCTACAGCACCATAGTTTGTGAACTTAACCTTCTCATTTATACACCAGGTCATAGGAAGAACTAATGCTAAAGTAGAACTTCCCTTGTAGAATCACTTTAAAAGCTACATAAGTACATGATTACATGCATATGCATATAAACATGCAGCCATGCATATGTATGAATGAATGCATAGGTGTGTTTCTAAGATGAGAAAGTTCTCATATCATTTCAGGACTTAAGACGTGGGGAAAGGGAAACAGATCCTTTATTGAGTCCCAGTGGAGAGGCCTTCCTTGCTCCTGTAGGTATTGCTCCTGTGAGTTTGTAGTTTCTCCTAGAAGAGGCTACATGGGGTCAACTTAACCATAATGGACGGGAGCAGTACCCATTTTTAGAAATTTCCTTCTCTTCTGGGACCTTATCGCCAGGCTGCCATTTTGGAGAAGAGTCTAGTGAAATAGGCCTGTTGGAGCCTGGAATATCTTTGAAATGAAACCATGCTATCAGCTTGGACCATTTCCACCCAGCCTCCCAGGCTGCCCCAGATAGCAGGGCAGGGCTGTTTAGCTAAGCAGGACTCCCATCCTCACCTTCTGTTGGCCTTGAACAATGTCAAGTTTGAGACAACTCTTCCTTACTGAGACTTCTCTTCTCACCACCTGAGGTTTTTCCCATCTCTGGAGCTAGTCTACCATGGTTTTAGAAAGATCCCTTCCCAAGGGATGAAGGATGACTTCGAACAAAGATATCTGTCCCTTCCTCCTCCCAACTCGAGGTCAGTACCTGTGCCCACATCCCACACCCAGCTAGAACCCTGTTGAACACACAGACAGCTGGTTTACCAGGATCTGCTCAGCTTGTTAAGACATTGCTGCGTTACAGCCTCTTACTGATGAAACACGCTGGTGAGGACATGGTGACATGAAGCAGCAGATACCACTACAACACTGCCGCTTAGGGGCTGGCACTCACCTGTCTCCTTCTTATGGCTAGGCCTTCAGCTCATTTTGGGTTCTGGCTCTCTGAGGGCCACGTGGCTGGCTGAGCAGTGGGGAGTCCCTGCCTTTGGAGTGGATGGTACTTCACACAGGAAAACATCCATCCTCAGACCCAAAACAGGTGCCTTTTGTTAGTAGTGGACTACGTGGAGTTCCAGGCCATCCATCATAGCCCCCCTGCTTGTCCAACCTTCCTGACAGCTTTAAGATATTTGACTCCAACCTTTCTTATTTATTCCTGTTTTAAAAGACCCAAGAAATTCAGCTGAGCATTCTCAGGGAGGCTTGTTCCTCTGCCTGGAGCTGCCATTACCTGTTCCGAACAGTCTAGAGTTCTGATTCTCTGTTTCTAAACTCAGACCTCCAGCTATTGCAATGTTGGACTCCCTACACCTCTGACATGCAAACGCCACTGCTAAGCAGATGTGTCACTGGTCTAGCTCTGTAACGAGCAGTTAACCTGGAGTATGGTTTTTAAATGATGTTTTATATTTCAGAGAAATATATATGTTTTTAAATTTTTTTTAAAAATAAACTTCCATTCTTAGATGGCATTGCAGGAAAAGTACAGACCAGATTGTAATCAAGTTCCAGGCTGAAAAGATTTCTAAAATTAAGTTGCATAACTCAACCCGGTGGAAACATACTGATTTCATCAGAGCCGTGTAAGATTCGAGCACCTTCCTTTGCACCCAGCCACTACCCAGTGATCATTAGCTTAACAAAAATACTTCCAGCTGGTTGCTGAAGTTCGGAGGGAAAATGGGATTATGGACTTCTGCTAGAAGAGGCTACATGGGGCCAGCTTAATCGTAATGGACCTGAGCAGTACCCATTTTTAGAAATATCTTTCTCTTCTGGGACCTCATCACCAGGCTGCCATTTTGGAGAAGAGTCTGGTGAAGCAGGCCTGCTGGAGCCTGGAGTATCTTTGAAATGAAACCAAGCCAGGCAAGGGGACTGATGGATCATTCACAGATCCTCAGCAGCTTCCATAAATGTCCATGATTACTGGATTCTTGAGCATGGGTAGGAAAGGAAAAAGGTTTCTCGTGATGAGTAGACGAGTTGTTTTCGGTGTTCGCCACCCCGCTCCATCTCTGTAACACTCCAACTGTAAATACTTCTTTTTCCAGGGTAGCCACAGTCCTATTTACATTGAAATGCTGAATTTGAGTTTTACAAGCTCAGTGTTCATGTTTTGAAGCTGTAGGCTCATTTTTAGAAGGCTTTTTTTAGAAGGCTATTACCGCTGTGTGAGAAATCCAGCCACAGCCTTCATGAAAGCCCCAGGCCAAGAGTGGGGCTCCAAGACAGTGGAAGGAAAGAACCCAGGGTGCCTCCAAAGGTCCTAGAAGGAGATGCTCATGGACAGGAGTAACAGAAAAGTAAATGCGAAGACTGGGCAGAGAGTAGGGACACCACCTTTGCATTCACTGTCTCATCTGACCGCCAGCCCTGGTTCAATGCCCTGGAGGTCAAGGGCAAGCATAGTCAAGGGGCAGGTTGTAAGGACTCTGAGGATTGGAGCAGTATCTTAGCAAGGGAGTGAAGATGCACGGAGCGTCCTCTCTGTGCACTTGGGAAATCAGCTGGCCGATCCTGCCCATAAACCCAACCAGAGGAATATATCTGCAGCTTGTGGTTAGCTCTTTCTGGCTTCACTCTTTCTCCATGCCCCGGCCCCTGCCACCTTTCTTTTCATTTCATGTTGTATAACATTATGCTGCTTGGGATTTGAAGCAGTCCTTTGCCTTAAGGGAGAAGCATTACAGACAGAATGATTAGGCAGCCATCCCCTGCCCTGCCGGCATCGCCCAAGGCCTGGAAAAAGTGAGAGGCTATTCCCGTGCAAAAACGGTTAAAGGCAACAGCCAGCCAGCCACAGTAATGGTGTGTGGGCAGCCTACGTAGGGGTGTTTGTGTGCCTGGGTCCCAGTGTGGGTATCTCCCAGGTCTTCTCCAGGTTGAGGGGTCCTGCCACTGCCCATGAGTGGGGAGCGTGGCTTCCGAGAGCAACACATTTCCTGTCTGCGCAGAGCCTGCCTGTATTCCCCCGTGGGCTGGTGCTGTGGCTGGGCCCTGTTTATAGAGCTTCCTCGTGCGGTGCTATTTATAGCCACTTGTTTTCACCTCTAGGGCTGCTAGATGCCCCTGCTTGCATGGGGGCCACCAACCCAGTCTCTTCTGCTGCTGCTCTGCTCCCAGCAGATAGAGGCTGGCCTGGATGGCTGGAAGGCTTTGCCTTTGTCCTCACCCTTCATAGCCACTCCAGGTCACCAGATGGCAGCCACTTAGATCTTTTCTCTTCCTCCTACCCTTGCTCAGCATCTGTAAAGCTAGCACAAGGCCAGCAGACTGGCCACAGTCCAGGGTCTGAAGCTGAGTAGGTTGCACAAAGGAAATGGCTCAGATGCTGTTGAGAGCCGCAGGCAGAGCAAGCCTCTTTATCGTTGGAGGGTCTGTGTTGCCCCAAGGGAGCCTAGCACACAATGTCTTGCTTGGGCTGGAGTCCCTATGGGTCCCTCCACCTCTCATTTCAGTCTAATGCTTCACTTGCAGTGCAGCAGCAGTGTGCATCTAATAAAAACCTCAGGCTGCAACATTTTGTCCTCCTGGCAGCATCCGCTGTGCATGTGACATTAGCCTTTTTAGACTTTGCCTGTTTGCAGCATAGGAAACATTCTGCAAGGAGAGCCACCGTGTCTCACGTGCTCTATAGGATACTGGCTTCAGAACAGTCAGCATGGGACATGGCTGGCTCATTACCTGCTGGACTTTGGATTATGCTCCAGTCAAATCCTTCTGCCTACTCCACCCTCCCCACCCTCAAAATGGCTATGTAGACTAATTCCAGCTTCTAGTATCTCCTTAAGTACCTGCTTTGCAGTTAGTTCCCCTTTGACAAGCCCCATGAGTCAGCTTTAACCCCAATGGAGGACTCGTTAGTCAGGAGAAGCCAGATCTCCATTACTCATCTTCAAAGGCTTATATAATCCCTGTTTGGAAGGTTCCCAGAGACGAACTCTAGATAATAAACAAAACAACAAAATGGAACAAGGGAAGGGGAGGGATTGGGGGAAGGCGTTCCTCCCCCTGCCAGGAACTGGGATGTATGTCAGACACAGCAGAGGGAAGACAACCAGGAAATAGGCTCTGTCTCCCCGTGCCAGCCCCTTCCCCAGTGCGCTTCCAAGTAAGCAGGTGGAAAGGCCGACTTTAGGAAGGGGAAGGATTAGCGGAATCACCTGCTGCTCAGCTTATGGCCTCTGAGAGAGTTAGCCAGGGCTGCCCTCCAAAGGCAGCGGCAAGAGCTCAGAGGTTAATTTTAGAAGTTGTGAAACACCAAGGAAGCTAAGCCTCAGGAGGGCAGCTGGGGAAGTGCTGAGGGACGATGTAGCGTGGAGGGGTTTGTCCTGGACCTTAGACTTTTTTTTTTTTTTTTTTTTTAAGATTCTCAGGATTGCGTTATCCCATTTAGATCACAGCATCTACAATGAGCGGTGCTGCTCTGTTTGGCTCTCTTCTTATGTGTGAAGGTTGCCTTCTTGCTAGTTAAAACCAGAAAGCTTAGAGTTCCTCTCTAACATCTGAGAACGTGGTTGATGGCAAGTGTGGGAAAGTGTGGTGCCAACGTCCCTCATCCTGAGAGCCTCAGGGGTGGGTATTCTCCCATCTAAAAGACAAATACGTAACTGGCCTAACTTGCAGGGATGATGCTGGAGGCCTGGGCCTTGTCTGGAGAGGGCCACAAATCCGCGGGAGAAGTTGACTTTGAACGTCGAACCCTTTTGATGTCTTACATAGCTGGAGGCCAGTGCATTTCAGTACATCGGGTGCGGCAGACTGGCTGTAAGGTTTTGGTCTTTCGGTGTCTTCTTGTGCTCTGAGGGAAACAGAGAGTAAAACGCAGGGAAAGAGTAGATGTGCTGGTAGAGAAAGGGCTGAAGGATGGACTCATGTTCCCACCGAGCTTCCTAATGTAGGTAGTGAACTGTGGGCTTCAGAATGCCTTTCTCTAACAGAGCCATTTTAGACTGGCTGTGACTTGTTCTTCAGAAGCCATGTTCCTGACACTTGGGCATGGGGGCAGAAAGGAGAAGATAGGGGTGCAGTTAAGCGTCACAGCTGGCTTCTGGCAGCTGGTGAGCAAACACGAACACATCCTCCATCTCTCCATGGAGAGCACTGCCAATGATGAGGACGGAGAAGTGCCAGGGTTGGCAGAGGCAGCGTTTAGTTGCAGCTCATTTGAGAACAGGCTGCAGGATTCAGAGGAAGAGCTGAGTCTACATGCCAGAAGTCTTGTGAGGTTCAGGAAATAGCTCAGGGAAAGCCTATTAATGCTTCAAGAGAGCTTTGTCCGTGAGATTCTCTTTGAAATGAATGCTGTTCATTAATCAGGAAGATGTTTTAATAGGTGAATGCAGAGTTAGGAATAACTGCAAAAAGCATAATGGGCTGAAAGTATTTCCCCATGTTCTGACCCCATTCAGCCCTGTCCTTGTAGATCATCAGTAAGAGGATGCCAGAGAGGTGATATAGGATGGCAGAAGGATGACGGTGATGATGACGATGATGAGCTTACATAACGAGCCAGCCACTGAGCTAAGCAGTTGACGTAGCTTATCTTATTTCATTCTCAGAGCGATCCTACAAGGTATGTTTAAGTCTGGAGGCCCGGGAAGGTGAAGGCACTAGGCCAAGGCCGAACTGAGGCTGTGTGGCTCATAGCTCACACTCTTAACCACTGCAGCATACCTCATCCCTGAGGGTTCCACGAGACAAGGAACATCCAAAGAACATGGTCTCCAAGTAGGAACTTGGTGACGACTGGCTTCCTTTCCTAGTTTTCCTCTCTGCTGGCCGTACCCCTGGTGCTTACAGGTTCTGAGCATTTGGGCAGAGGACTCTGTCATGCCACACTGTCCCCAGGGGTGCTTTTCTTCCTTGATTGGCAGATGCCTTGACGACCATGCCAGGGTTAATAAGAACTTGCGCTCCCTAACTTGGATTTGCTCTGTTCCCATTCCAGGGCTTCCCTTGTCTTTGTCCAACTTTATGTGTTTTGGGTGTTGCTGCTGCAAGGGTGGCTCTTATATGACACACGCAAGGGGAACAGAAGTGCCATAACAGCACCTGTTGCTGTCCCAGCAACTCTGTCACCAGGAAGATGGCTACATTCTTGCAGCGTGGTCTGATTTTGTCCCATTCTGTTCTTTACGGGTTTTCAGCTCCTCTGAAATGGACAAAGCACAGGCTGCCTCAGGATTCCTCTGTGGATGTTGATCGTGTTGATGATGACGATATTGATAACTAACATGCATTTTCCAAATACTCGTGCCTTCATTAACTCACTTAAGTCTCCAGAGACCCTGGGTAAACATCATTTTTGTCCCCCATCTTATGGAGTTTAAGTAGCTTGCTCAGCAGACATGATGAGTAATTGACAGAGATGGGCTATAGACCTAGGTTGGTTTCCAGAGCCTGGCTGTCAGCTGCTGCGGCACAGAGCACTTCTCTGCTCAAAACCCCTTAATGGTTTTCCCGATACCCATGGGATAAAGTCCAAACACATCTCATTTCTGCTAGGATTGTGTGCTGTACCAAGCAACCTTTTAGTTCCTTGAGCACATTGTGCATCCTTAAAAAAATCACTTCCAGGTCTTTGTATGTGCCATTTTTCTGCCTTTGAACTCCAGTTTAGATGGCACTTCCTACAGGAAGCCTTCCCTAATACCCCTTAGTTTGGGTTAGGTGTCTCCATTCTTTCTGCCTCTAGGCCCCCTGTCCTAGCACTTACTATAGTATATTTTCATTGCCTCCTTAATTCTCCCTCTCTCTCTCTCTCGATCTCCCCCTCCCTCTTGCCTGTAGTTACCTTATGTCTCCATCATCTAATACATAGGAAAGTACTTGGTAAAAGTTTTAGTATCTGTATATAGGACTGTAATAATTTTTACTGACAAGAATTAAACTGTAATAGAGATTTTACATGTTTAAGTTATTTATCAGCATGGTTCATTATATCAGACTAAGTCGCTGCTCTGCTTGACATCCCTAGTGACAGATATATTCGATCAGAATTCAGCTGAACCTGTGGCTATCTGACCATTTCTAGGAGACTGCTGTACACCAAAATTATGCAGACCCTCTCCCATAATCCCCAAAATGGGCAAACAAAAAGCTATCGTTTTAGGCAACACACGTAACATTTCACCCAAAGCATCTGTCTACAAGAGTTCTGCTGTCTTCTGCATATGTCTGTCCTTGAGAATTATTGCTATTTTTCCTCCTATATTTTCTACTGGATGTTTTGTAATTTTAGTTCCTACATTTAGGTTTACGATCCATTTCTAATTTTTATATGTGGTATGAGGTGTAAGGCTCAAGGTTCATTTTTTTCCCAAATGGATCTCTGGTTGTTCTAACATTTGCTTTTCCCTCTTTGCATTGTCTTGGTACCCTTGTCAAAAATCAGTTGACCACATGTGTGTGACCTGTTTCCGAATTCTGTTCTGTTCGATTGGTCTGTATGTCTAGACTTAACGCCAGTATGACGGTGTCCTGGTTCCTGTAACTGTATAGGAAATCTTGAAATCAGATAAGATAAATTAGGTAATATAAACTTTAGACATTCTTCCTTATAGAGAATTCATCAACTGTGTAAGACATGATAATTCGCTGCATACCACATTCTAACAGTTCTATGATTTAAAGATACTTGGTAAGTCTCCTGCCTCAGATAAGGTGGTCTGTTAGCAGGAATCAGGCTGATAATCAGGAATGGTAGGAGCTACTGATCTGGGTCTGCCTGCCCTCACAATTAATTAGGGTGACGGGAGATTATGGAACACCGGACTGTAATAGTAGTACTGACTTAGGCGAGAGTTTCCATTCTCTCACCCATCCTACCTTTTGTAAGACCTAGTAACAAAGGCCTTACGCAAACTGGGAAAATAAATGGCAAAAATTATTAGCAAGAGGTTCAGAATACCCAAAGAATTGACAGTCTATAAAATTACCCCTTATTCAATAGTGGACGTTCATCTTATGTGATGTTTGATTCAAGGTTTGAAAACATGTCCTTAGATACCTAAAAATTATGTAAGTAAAAAGTCTGTATGGCAATGTGTTTTATGAACAGCTTGCATTCTACCCATGTAATACTGGCGTACACACCTAATGTCCTGAGTGGTTTTCATTTTGGAATGCAGAGTGTTCTAGAGCCTTTTCGATGGTCTTTGTTTGAAAAAGCACTAGTTATCCACCTTGCCACTATCTGAGGCTGTGCCAGGGACTATATGGGCATAGCCAGAGCTCTGGGGAGTCTTGAACCCGTGATGACAGACAGGGTCTTGGGAGAACAGTGTTCAGAGAGGGAAACAGATCCAGAGACCTGCACAGAGTCACACCAGAGAACTCAGATGAAAGCTCACCTGTGTTCTCACTTAGTGATGCTCCTCTGCCCCTCAGACACAGGGAGGGTTTTTGGTAGATACAGCAGATGGCAGAATGTTAGTTTGAACCGGATGAAATTGCTGTTTGGAAGGTCAGAAAAGGTTGCATCAGCGATTCCCTGCGTTTCTCAACTCTGAGGTAACCCTCAGACAAAATCAGGTTGGTGTGGAGATCTTGGAGTTTGTATGGAGAATGGACAAGATCTGATGGCCGCTGGTGAAAGAGGGGCTTAGGGTTGCTCCAGGGATGTGTGTGTTTAGGAGAAGGTGGGATGAGGAGCGACTTCTCAGGAGATTTGCTTGAGAGGGTACCCCGGGGAGGGGCCTTTCCTCAGGCCACGAGGATCCTCTGGGGGATGAACTGTGTAGTGTGTGCTGAGGTGCCAAGTAGCTTGTAAAATCGGCTTTTATGAGACAGTTTGGGTCATTTTTTTCCCCTTGTTGGATTAAAGATAAATGGAAAGATGTTCTCAGCTTCTGCCCATGGCAAAGCATGGGGAGGTGCTTTTGTTTGGTCACCTGGTGTCTGTCCTACAAGCTACAAGGTTGGGGTTTGTGAGTTGTTGTTAGGGTCTGACTGAAGGAAAAAGGTTATGTTTAATAAATGTGAGAAAATAATATTTAAAGCCTACTTTTGAAAACTCACTTTTTTTTTTTTTAACCTAGGCATTAATCCTTTGGTTGTGAGCTGCTAGTCTGATTTTTACTTACCAGCTGATCTTTCTGTCTTACTCTCTGGGTATCCTTTTCTGTCTCTCTTTCCCCGTGTGTGTGTGCGCGCGTGTGTCTGTGTGTGTGTGCATGTCTGTATGTGCGGGTGTGCGCACATGTGTCTGCGTGCGTGTGTGTGCATGTCTGTGTGGCTGTATGTGTGCCTGTGTGTGTGTATGTGTACGCACGTGTGTGTGTGTGTGTGTGTGTGTGTTTCTGTCTCTGCTCCACACATGTTCTCTGCCCTCTGTCTCTTTCTCTCTGATTGGTCCATCCGGAATTTCTGACTTAGAACGGAAATCTTCACAGTTGAATTCACGTGCAGTGTCTTTCTCCCCTTTGCTTTTTCAGTTCCTCCAGGAGTGATCCAAAACGGAGCGCGGGTCCTGAGCCGAGGGCTGTTCCCTGGCGTGCGGCCGCTGCCAATCACTCCCATTGGGGTGACGGCAGCCATGAGGTAAGCGGAGCGTGTGCCCGGCAGAGCCAGCCCGGGGAGTGGGAAGGGCGGCTCTCTGTCCACGGGGTCCCTTCTGGAGACAGAGAGGAGCTGCTTCGAACTAGTGGCGACAATAAACCTGGTTTGGGTGCTCAGAAATGTGAAAGTAACCCCAAGAACTCCCAATCCCAATGCCAGCTTCTCTTTCTCGGCCACCAGATGATCCCGGTCTCTTTACAGATGAGGAGATGGGGGCAAGTTAAATTCATTTTTTTTATTCTAGGAAGGCAGGGTAAGAGGCGGGTAGAAGGAAATGGAAGGCAGGATATTAATTGGATTCTAGGCTAACAGGCCTAGTGCGAGAACCAGCCCTGTCCCTCCCCTATCCTGTGACTCTGGGCTCGGTTCCCTCATCTGTGAAAACTCCTGCCTCCTACCAGGGGTTGCAGGGAAAATCAAATGCAAAATGAGATGTGAGGCGAGCTTTGGTACGTGGTCTATAAATAGCAGGTGGCATCATTCCCCTGCTTCCAAGAATGAGGTCAGCTGCCAAACCGCATGAACCCTTCCTTGGGACATTTCTCTCCTCCATGCTCTCCATCTCCACTGCCAGCCCCAGATCAGGGTCCGCCGCCAGCCCACAGCCCTCACAGGCACCACTGCCGGAGCCTTCTCCCGTCCGCCAGCTGCTTCTACACCCACTCCTGTCCATCCATCCACCACTGTCAGACCGGTGTCCTAACACCGTGCCCCTCCAGCTGTCTGCAGAAGCCCCTTCTGTGACTACCCCTGCACCACCCTGACAGTCCTTCCTTCTCCTCGAGCCAAATGTGTTCCCCAAATATGCCCAGTATTGGCCCATCTTATTCATACAGTTTTCTCTGTGTAGATTCCCCTCACCCTCGTATGCAAGGCAGCACGTCCTTCAAGATCTGGCACAAAGGTGATCCCTTCCCAGTGCTTTTTTTAATGTGATCTGGGAGCCAGCAACAGAGAAACTTCTCTTTGCCGTGAACCAATTAGCCCCATGCTTTGGTTGTAGCCCTTCAATGAGTGACCCTGTATGGTAGCAGTTTCTCTGTGTGTCCTTTTCTGTCCTGGGTACTTTGCGTCCTGAGGATGAGGGCTAGGTCTCAATAAGTTGGCTGATGCCTCATCACTGTTGCAGGTGCCAGGCCCTGGTTGCTTGTTTAGAAAAAGCCTGTCTCAACTGCATCCCTTGAAGGCACCATCCCTCTCCTTCTGCATTTACGGATCAAGTTGGCACCTGAAGGCCATTTTGCTTTCATAGTGTTTTATGTCCAAAAGGAAACCAACCCGGAAAGTGTGTTTAGCTGGGCCTGAGGGAGAAGCAAGGTCAAACTCCCCTGCCGTGTGCAGCTTCTCCACGAGCTTGTCTTTTAACTCCTCCTGCTGTTGTCAGGACAAGTCCCATAATCTTCAGAGCAAAGGTCTATAGCTTCTGATAAGATGGGAAGTTGTTAGTAATTAGAGTAGTAACAAATTATAAAACCACTTATCATTTCTACTAATCTGACAAGGGGATATTTTCCAAAAATACATGGAAAGGTTTTTCTTGTCCCTCTCCGGTATCTTTCCTGGCTACTCTCAGGTCAGTAATTCTTGGGTTCCTAAGTGGTAAGCCTCTTTCCATGAAGCCAAAATTCCAATGCTCTTGCCTCACATTTTTGAAAAAGACATACTCTGTTCTTCATTCTTTCTTAAAATCTTTCCTGTGTTGCCTCATAGTTTACCTTCTTGGTTGAGAAGACTTGGAGACTGTGAACTATTTTTGCTTGCAGCAACAATGTATTTTTATTAGCAGATTCTAAATATAGACTTACAGTTTATCCTCTTGACCATCTTTTTTAGTGCCTTCAAGAGTAACTTTCACTATAGGCCCAGCCATGCCTTATAGAAGGGCACAGAAAAGCCTGGCAGACCTGGCAGACCTGGTTGACCTTCAACAGGAGCCGCCTTCTTATTTTAATTCTTACTCTCATGACATTTATTATGACAAATTTTACTGGTTAGTTCCCTCTTGAGCTGTTATTTCAACTACCGATGGTTTCTTTCTGGTTAGAGAATAACAAAGCACTGCAGCAAAACAGTCTTGTTTCTGTTGAAAGTTGCCACTCATCCAGTCCAGTGAGTGCCTCAGCTGGGCTCCTTCCAAAGTAAAAGAAAACAAAACAGCCTCTGAGCCAGACTTGTGTCTCAGACAGGTTCAGTAGGGAGACAGAAACCATACCAAGTAACAGAAAGACTTTAATGTTAACCAGGGCTGGGTGTGGTGGGGCTCATGTCTGTAATCTCAGCACTTTGAGAGGCTGAGGCAGGAGGATCACTTGAGGCCAGGAGTTTGAGACCAGCCTGAGCAACATAGAGGGACCCCAGCTCTACAAAAAGTTCAAAAATTCACCGAGGCCGGGCACGTTGACTCAACGCCTGTAATCCCAACACTGAGAGGCTCAGGTGAGTGGATCACTTGAGCTCAGGAATTTGAGACCAGCCTGGGCAACATGGCGAAACCTTATCTCTATTATTTAAAAAAAAAAAAAAAATGACCTGGGCATGGTGGCACATACCTCTGGTCCTAGCTACTCTGCATGCTGAGGTGGGAGGATCCCTTGAGCCTGGGAGGTCAAGACTGCAGTGAGCTGAGATTGCTCCACTGCATTGCAGCCTGGGTGACAGAGTGAGACCATGTAAAAATCAAAATGATTAGAAAGAAAGCAAACCTGTGAACCAGGTAGGAAGTTATTAACTAGGTAACTGAAAGGTTAAAGAGATAACTCAGGGTGTCATGGAGAGAGTAATTGCAGGAGGCAGCTACCACCTCTAGGGCTGAGGGAACAAAGGGAAGAGGTTGGAAACAAAGGGCAGAGCTGAAACTCATCTTTGCATGGGGGGCAGGGGCTGGGAAGCAGCCTCTGATGGTGCTGGTGCCTCTAAGGGAACATAGTTCTGCAGGTGCTGGAAAACTGCAAACTGGGTTTGGCAACGCCAAGAATGAATGCTGCTGCTGAGGTGCAGAGGCATTGCTGGGTGGCTCAAGAACAGGCAGGAGCCAGCCACTTCCATCTTCCTCCACCACCTTCTCAGTCTCTCTGTGGCACCCCCTGGTGGCAGAGCCTCACATGGAGCCCGGTGGTAAAGTACCAGCCCCAGTGTGGGAAACAGTAGAGGGGTGGGTTTGAGACTTGAGTGGCAATAGCTTTGTAATGGCACAGCTTGCTTCATGTCTGCCACTACAAAGGCACATATAGTCTAATTAAAGAGTGACTTTCCTGAGCATCATAGGAATTTTGAACAAAATCATTTTGGTAAAATGTGCAACCATAGTTTGCAGAAACTAGGCAAGTTACCATTTGCATAAATAGAGATAACCAGTAAAGAGGCCAGGCACGATGGCTCACACCTGTAATCCCAGCACTTTGGGAGGCCGAGGCAGGCGGATCACCTTAGGTCAGGAGTTCGAGACCACCTTGGCCATCATGGTGAAACATCATCTCTACTGAAAATATAAAAATTAGCTGGGCATGATGGTGTGTGCCTGTAGTCCCAGCTACTCAGGAGGCTGAGATGGGAGAATCCCCTGAACCCAGGAGGTGGAGGTTGCAGTGAGCCGAAATTGTGCCATTGTACTCCAGCCTGCTGGGCAACAGAGCAAGACTCTGTTTAAAAAAAAAAAAAAAAAAAAAAAAAAAGAGTGAGAGAGAGATAACCAATAAAGAAAACCATTGTGCATTAGCAGTTAGTTGTCCAAATGCCAATTCTGAACTTGCCCCCCTCAGTTTTAAGGGAAATTAGGGGAAGAGGGCAAGCAAGCTCTAGAAATTAGGGGTACTTGCTTGTAGTATCTTTGCCCTCTTTTTGTAGCGCAAGTAGCAGACACTGAGATGCTTTTGGAAAGAAGGAACACAAACATAGCTATGGAGGCATTTGCCTAATCAGTGTCTGTGTAAAACCCATTAAGAAATGCTTGGAGAAAAAAAATCTTGTTTTGCATTTTCACATTCATCATAATTTTAACATTTTTTAATTTGACCACATGTCAGTGGAACCCAAACTCAGCCAAGGCTGAAAGGGAAAGCAGTCCAGTGGAGACTAGAACAGTACAGAATGTTATCTCCCAGACCACGTGGCAGTGCCCAAGTGTTCTGTATATGCTCAGATGTTTACAGGGGTCGCTGCCCCAGTCTGTTCAGCTGGGGCCCAGGGAGGGTTGAGAGTCATTAGCACCCACTAAAGACCAATTTCCCACTCTTTTGTGTGACAGGTTTTCCTTGTGAGTCTAAGCGACTTCTCCTTAAGTGAAAATATTTGTCTTTCAGGGATTTTTTTTTCCCTCCACTGAGTGGCAAAGGCCATGTTTGTTTGTCTTAACTCTGAAACTGTTATTGACATAGATGAAGTGTTACTTTTATTAGCTGATCATTACACAGCTTCTATTTGCTAGGTTCCTTTGCATAGAATTATGATGTGAAATCTCCCTGTAAGAGTATCTGTCAATAGTGTAATTGACTTGACGGTGTTGACTTTTTACTCAATAACCTCCAAGATTGGCCCATCCTTAGACAGTGGAAACCTGCTTATTTTTAAATTTGCCTGGGCGTCAAGTCCTCAAGACACATCACCCTCAAAATAACTACCCACACATCTTAAAGTTGTATGCCTGTGTCTTCGGCTGCTTTCCCAGGGAAATCCCTTGCAGAGATTGCAGTGAATGGAACCCATGATGACAGCCCTAGGAGAGCTGTTGCTGGCCTTCTTGGGAAGGAGGAGTCCCAGGTTTCTTACATTCACAGTATCGTGGGCTGCCCCACACCCAGGGTTGGGCCACAGCAACCCCCCTGGATCTCAGCCACCTTGCTTTTAATCTTTAGGGCTCTTTTTGATCCCTACATGCCTCATCAGGTGGCAGAAAAGAATGAAATGTCCAGGGCTCACTGGAGGATTGGGAGAAAGCTGATGGAGGGAAGGCCTGTTCTGTAGCAACTGAGCCAACAAAATACGCATGTGAACTCAGGAACCACATTTCCTGGGTCCGTCGCCTGCAGCCGTGTGACCTCAGGGAAGTGCCCACGGGCTTCTCAAAAGGAAAAGTGTGTGTCTGTCTCATGGGTTATTTGGATTCACACACAGCTGTGTGCCTGGCACGTAGTCAGCATTATGTAGGTGTTTGATAAGTAAGTAACGTGGAAAGCCTCATGGATTTACCTAGCCTGTCTCCCACAGACCTTCCCAGGTTTCTTCCTTCCTGAGCACTGGAACCTCAGGTACCCCAAAACCTTAGGAGAAGGCTTAGATCGAATCCATGCCACCTTTCAGCACAGTGTACATTTGTTGGCAAAGCCATTGGCTTTCAAGAGTGCTGGCCATCATCTGGACTACAAGTCTAGACCACCCTACCTGTTACCAAATTATGCAAGAGTTTCATCCAATCACCATCTAAGGCTGCTTAATTTTATTTGGATCTCCAACAACCTCAAGTGAAAACTGTACTTCCCATGGAACATGAGGCAAGTCAGGCATTAATGGTCTGACTGTAGTAGAAAACATTAATTCTTAAGGTCATGTCAAAATAGAATCGTCAGGAAAACCCATCCTTCAGCCTAAGTTCTGCTCCGGGTCAGCTGTCTTGGCTCCTCTCTTGAGAAGATGTTTGTATCAGGAGTGTAGAAAGGTGGCAACCTTTGGTATTAAGATAGGGTTGTAGTCCAATTATGTAACTTGAGAGCAGATTGGCTGCTGATCTTTTCTAGTGTTGTATTTTGTTCTGTATTTAAAGACCAAGCACCTGTTGGCCTTCGTCTTTGAAATCATGGTCTTTGGAGGCAATTACAAAACCCAGTATTAGATTTTGCTTTGTAGTGGGAGGAGAGGAGAAAATACGAAAGAGCTAGGTTTAAGGGGAAGGAGGAAAAGAATCCCAGTCACACAAAGCATGCACTGAATTCCCTCCTGGGCACGTTTCAGCAAGCATAGTTTTTGCTTTGGGCCCTTCTGGTCCAGAACTTTAAACAACAACCAGCAAACTGTGAAATTTGATCAGCATTCTAGAGCTGCTCCTCATATTTCACATCAATGACATTTGTTAATGCCTTTGAAAGTCCTGGTGGCTCTTTTTCATGTTGTATCTAGAAATCCTCGAAACTCCCTATGATTCTGGACTGGTTTAAATGCAAAATAATTCATGGTGGAGAGTTTTAGGATCACTCCTGTTTGTGTTGTGTGATCTCTTGCAAAAAGGAAATCATGTTTATCTCAGTGGTTTAGGGGAGCAGTTTGCAGCTCCTGGGAGAAAATTGTGGTCCCCCTGGAGATTACCACTGAGTTAGAACTCTTAGAGTTGATCCTGGATGCTTCCAGGAGGGGCTAACCACCTGCCCCCTGGACATCCTTCACCTTTTTAGCCATGCATCTGCCAGATTGCAGAATTCTAGGGCTGATGGAAGGGTTCTTAAACCTCACCTTGATTTTATAGCTGAGGCACAGGTAGAATTAGAGTGGATATAGTGAAAAAGGTAGGGAAGAACTGTAAACTAACAAGTTAAATCAGTTTAACTAATGACCTAAATGGCCTCTCTCTCCTAGGCAGAATTTGATACCTGGTGAGAAGTATTTTATGCAACTTGTATTAAATGATTCTCTGCATGCTCCTTAGTATTTCTTATCATTCTTTGTAGTGTTCATCTTTATGGTTTGGGGAGGCTACTCTCTTTTTATTTATTTATTTATTTATTTGAGACAGGGTCTCACTTTGTCACCCACACCAGAGTGCAGTGGCACAGTCACGGCTCGCTGCAGCCTCATCCTCCCACTTCTCAGCCTTCCAAGTATTTGGGACTACAGGCACTCACCACCGCTCCTGGCTACTTTTTCTGTTTTTTTTGTAGAGATGACATCTTGCCATGTTGCCCAGGCTGGTCTCGAACTCCTGAGCTCAAACAATCCATACACCTCAGCCTCCCAAAGTGCTAGGATTACAAGTGTGAGCCACAGTGCCCAGCCCTGAGTTTTTTAAATAACTAGAATGATACTGTGTCTTTTTTAACTTTTGTTTTTTTTTTTAATTCATATTAGGTTTCTTTGTTTTGTGACATATAACTGTGAGTCATTTTCATGCTATATAATAACCATTATGTGACTATACCATCATTTTTTAAAAAAAGACATTTGGATCATTAACAGTTCTTTGCTATTACAAGCAGTGCTGCTGTGGAGATTCTTATACGTGTCTCAAACTCATTTAAGATGTCTAGCAGTGAAATTGTTGGTTTATAGGATATGTATGTACATGTTCAGCTTTACAAGGTAATGCTACATTGTTTTGTAAAGTGCTTGTTTCCAATTGCATTGCCACCAACAGAGTGTGATAGTCCCTAGTCCTCCACATCTTCACACACATTTAGAATTGTCATGCTTTGTCATTTCAACCAATCTAGTAGGTATGTAATGGTATCTCATTGTACTTTAATTTGTGTTTCCCGGCCGGGCACGGTGGCTCAAGCCTGTAATCCCAGCACTTTGGGAGGCTGAGACGGGCGGATCACGAGGTCAGGAGATCGAGACCATCCTGGCTAACACGGTGAAACCCCGTCTCTACTAAAAATACAAGAAATTAGCCGGGCGAGGTGGCGGGCGCCTGTAGTCCCAGCTACTCGGGAGGCTGAGGTGTATGGAGGAGAATGGCGTAAACCCGGGAGGCGGAGCTTGCAGTGAGCTGAGATCCGGCCACTGCACTCCAGCCGGGGCGACAGAGCCAGACTCTGTCTCAAAAAACAAACAAACAAACAAACAAAAAATTTGTGTTTCCCTTGTTACTAAAGATGTTGCACAGTTTTTCATATATTTAACGGGCCCTTTGAATATATTATTTTATGGATTTCCTATTTAGCATTTTGCTCATTTTTCTACTGGGTTCCCTTTTTTCTTCTCTTCATAGGAGTTCTTGATAATAGTCTACATATCAATGTTGTATTGAGTACATATGTTGCAGATTTTCTAAGTTCGCTGATGGTCTTTTCACTCTCTTTCAATTTCCATTCTTATTAATCACATGTATCAATCTTTTTTATGAAATCTGGTGTCTTAAAGATTTATCTCCCTACTCTGTGGTCATCTGGTCTCCTATGGTTTTTTTTCTAAAAGGTTTAAAGTTTTTTGTTTCACATTTAAGTCTTATTATTTGAGTCTGTAATCCATCTGGAGTTACGGAGTAAGATAGAGATACATTTAAATATTTTTCAAATAATAAACAGTTATCCCAGCATCACTTACTAAGTAGCCCCTCTTTTTCCCACTGATATGAAATGCTAGCTCTGATATATATCAGGTTTCCTAATATTTGTGGGTTTATTTTGGGGGCTCTTGGTCCTATTTCAAATTTTCCTGTACCATGGCAATACCACAGTGTCTGAATTATTATATCTTTGTAAGTTCTTAAGTCTGGGAGCACATGTTCTCCCACTTTGTTCTTTTTAAAGTGTCTTTGCTATTCTTGGCTGTTTGCAGTTGCATGTAAATTTTATAATCAGCTTGATAAACTGCAAGGGGATGTGCAAACAAGAAGAACAAAAGACACCCTATTGTGATTCCTGACTAGAATTGTATGGAATCTGTAGATCAATTTGTTGTGGATTAATACTCCTATATTGAAAGCCAGGTGCAGTGGCATGTACCTGTAGTCCCAGCTACTCAGGAGGCTGAGGCGGGAAGATTGCTTAAGCTGGGAGTTTGAGGCCAGCCTGAATATAGTGAGACCCTAACTCTTAACAACAAAAGTTCCTTTTTGCATCTTTCAGTCCATGAGTGTGTGTAGTTCTCCATTTATTTAAATCTTCAGTGCCTCTCATTATACCTTTATGATTTTTTTCCCTAAAGTTCTTATGCCTGTTCAGTTAGATTTATTCTACATAGAATAGGTTCTTTTTCATGCTGTTATAAATTTTACAAATTAATATGATGTATTTTCTACTTGCTGCTAATATATGGAAATGCAATTTATTTCACATTATTGATTTTTTTTTCCAGCAACCTTGCTAAATAAACTGCATTAGTAATTCTAACAGTTTATAGATTCTTCTGTGCACAAATCATATCTTTTGTCAATACTGGTGGATTTTTTTCCCCTAATTATTGTATCTTTTCTTTTTCCTGTCCTATTGCACAGTCCAGGACCTCTGAATAGAAGTTATGATAACAGGCATCTTTGTGTTATTTCATATTTTAAATGGACCCGTGTTACTGATTGACAATTGATAGGATATTAGTTAAAGCTTTCTTAGGAAATATGCTTTATCTTAACAAAATTATTCTAGTCATAGTTTGCTATGATATTTTATCATGAGTGGTTATTGAGTTTCATTAAAAAAAGTTTGCATCGTTAAGATAACTATAAAATTTTTCTTTTTTTTTTTTTACTGTGGTGAATTACACTATAAATTTGTCATTTTGAACAAAACTTGCATTTCTGAATATACTTGCTTATGATACTTTTTTTTACACATTACTAGAGTTGCCAAGCTAATGTTTTATTTATGAATTTTGTGTCTTTGTTTATAACCCATGTTTCTCTTGTTCTGTCTTTATCTAGTATATTGTCAAGATTACATTAGCCTCAGAAAAGGAGTTGAGGCATATTCCCTCTTTCAGATAAACTCTGAAAGAGTTTATCTAAGACTGGAAATATCTATTGCTTAATGTTCGTTGGAACTTGCTTGCAAAATAGTCTGGCACTGGTGTTTTCCTTGTGGGATGATTTTTAACTATTGATTTAATTTACGTAATGATAATAGGATGACTTGTGCTTTTAAATTTCCTTTTGAATTTCTTTTGGCAACTCTAGGAGTTTGTCCACGTCACCTCAGTTTTCAAATATATCGGCAAAGAATTATTCATAATATACCTTGTCATATTTCAAAACATCTTCTGCAACTATGTCCCTTTTTTATTCCTTATTTCATTTGTATCATTTCTCTTTTGCTTAGTTAATCTCACCATAGATGTTTTTTTTCAAAGAATCAGCTTTTTAAGTTAGCTCTACTTTGCATTTATTCTTTATTCCATTGATTTCTGCTATTTATAATTTCCTTTCTTTTTTTGGATTTATTCTGTTTTTCTTTGTCTCGATTGGGTAATTTTATTTCAAGCCTTTCTTCTTCTTCTATACAAGTTTAAGGTTATAATTTTCCTCACCCTACTGCTTTTTGCATTCTGTCGGTTTTGGTATTATTTATTTTAATTATTGTTAAGGTATGAGTATTTTCTAATTGCCATTTTGATTTTTTCTTTGATCCATGGGTATTTTTAAAATGTGTTCTTTGAATTTCCAAACTAAAGAGAAGATGGTTGTTTTTTATTTTTGTGTTTAGTTATCTCTCAACATTGACTGTTAATTTCAATATGTTGTGGTCAGAGAATTTATCTGTACAATATTGCTTCTTTGAAATTTGTTGACACTTGCTGTATGGTCTAGTATATATCAATTTTTAAAAAATATTTCAGCCAGGTGTGGTGGCTGACAACTATAATCCCGGCAGTTTGGGAAGCTGAGGTGGGAGATAGCTTGAGGTCACGAGTTCAAGACCAGTCTGGTCAACATAGTAAGACCCCATCTCTCTCAGTTATAAATGAAAAATAAATAAGTAGGTAAAAATAAAAAATGTCATGTGTGCATCAAAAAATATGTCTTTTCCATTATTAGCACTTGTTCTATGTTTATGTCCAATAAGTCAAATCTCCATACGAAACTTGTGTGTGTGTGTGTGTGAGTTTGATCAATTGTATACTGAAAGGGATGTATTAAAATCTGCCATTCCAATGTAGATTTGACTATTTCTTCTGGTACCTCTTTCAATTTTAGGCATATATATTTTGAAGGTATTTTGTTGGAACTATGCACATTTAGAATTGTTTTATCTTCCTGATGGGTTGAATCTTTAGAATGTTGAATGACTGTTTATCTGGAGTAGTGATTTTTGCCTTGAAATCTATCTGATCTCATTTTAATATTGCTATACCAGCATAGCATAACTTGTTCCAGTGTTTTACTTTTAACCTGTTTTTCTTTATCCTGTTGTGTAGGAGTGTCTCTTGCAAACAGCATAGGGCTTCTTTTTTCTTTTTTAAATTTGAGCTAATGATCTATACCTTTTAGTTGAAGATTTTTAGCCCATTTTTATTGACATTTTTGAGTTTGGTTCTATCATCTCGTTTTACATTTGTGTTTGCCTCATTTTTTCCGATTTTCTTCCTAGCATTATTTTAAATTGATTTTCCTACTCCTCATTCCATTTTTTCCCCCTTCTAATGATTTGGAAGTTACCCATTCTGTTTTTCTTCATTTAGTGTTGATCCTAGAACTTTTAGCATGAACATTTTAAAATATTTAAAGTTAATCAATATCTTTAACCTTCTGATTAATACAGGGCTCTGGGAATGCTTTAAATTCAGTTCTGTCCACCTCCCAATTGATATGCTACATTTCTCCAGTACTTCAGTTCTGGGTATTTTTGTTTTTTTTTTGTTTGTCTGTTTGTTTGTTTTGTGTGTGTGTGTAGTGTCTTTAACCACTTAGTCATTATTATTATTGTATTGTACAATCAATACTTGGCCACATTTTCTTTTCTTTTTTGGGATAGGGTCTCACTCCTGTTGCCCAGGCTGGAGTGCAGTGGCACGAACACAGCTCACTGCAGCCTCAGCCTCCCAGTTTCAAATGATCCTACCACCTCAGCCTCCCAAGTAGTGGGGACTACAGGCGTGCACCACCATGTTCAGTTAATTTTTTGCATTTTTAGTAGAGACAGGGTTTTGCCATGTTGCCAGGCTGGTCTTGGAACCGCTGGGCTCAAGTGGTTCACTTCCCTCTGCCTCCCAAAGTGCTGAGATTACAGACGTGAGCTACAGCACCCAGCCTACATTTTCTTTACTGATTATTTCTTCTTACATCTCAGATCTTCCATTTTGGATGATTTTTCTCTTTCCTGAAATATATTCTTAAGAAATTCCTACAGTGAGGGTTTATTTGAGGTTAAAGCCCTCAATTTTTGCCTGAAAAAATGTATTTTGCCCTTACCCTTAGAAGATAGTGTTACTGGATATAAAATTCTAGATTGACAGTTATTTTCTCTCTTGAGAATATTGTTCCACTTTCTTCTGCTTCACTTGTTTTATCCTAATTAGTACTTTAGGCGATACGTTTTCTTTGTACTACTTTAAAATCTTTTTGTCTTTTTTGTGTCCGCTCTAAAGCCTGACTGTGATGTATCTACGTATGGGCTTTATTTTCTTTATCCCGCATGGGATGTGTTGGCTTTCTGAATCTGAAGATTGGTACTCTAGCCATTTTCTATTCAAGTATTGAATCTTCCCCATTTTTTATTTTCACTGGAACTCCAGTTAGATTTCTATTGGTTCTTCTGTGTTCCGTCTCATCCAACCTTTCTTCCGTATTCTCTATCTCTGTCTCTTTCTGCTGCTTTTTGTGTAGTATCTTCAGGTCCATATAACAATTCACTAATTTTTGTCTTCAGCCACATTGAGTTTTTTAGGACCACCTTCAATGTAGATTAATTAATTTATTTTTGATGCAGGGTCTCACTATGTTGCCCCGGCTGGGCTTGATCTCCTGGGCTCAAGCACTTCTTCCTCCTCAGCATCTTGAGTAGCTGAGATTACAGGTGTGAGCCACCACACTTTGCATTGATGTTTTTAATTTCAAGGATTATATGTTTTATCTGTAGAAGTTCTGTTTAGTGCTTTCCAATGTAGTCTGATCTTCCTTTCTAGTGTTTTTCAATTCCCTCCTTTATTTCTTTAAACATACTAACTTTACCTTCTGTAACTAATTATTTCAACATTTGTAGTCTTTGCTGTTCAGATTCTATCACTTCTTTGTACTGTTGTCTCTTTGCTTGTGGTGGCTTATTCCCATTGTGTTTAATGTTTTTGTTTTTATTTTCTTTATTATGAACCCATGTTCTTGAAATCTTATCCATGGAAATTCCTTGTGGCTTGGGTTTAAAGTATGTTCTTCCAGAAAGGATTTGCTTTTGAAACCTCGGTTGGAAGCCCGGGGGACCAGTATACCTGAGGCCACTTTAACGCCCTTAGAGGGTGCACAGTAACCAGAGAGCAGCCAGAATCCACCTTCCTGCTGCTCCCTTCCTGCCTCCCACTGAGTGAGTTTGGGTTCTTGTTCTTCTGCGAGGGCAGACGTTTGCTATAGAGAAACTTTGGCTTTCTTAGTTGCCTAGTTGCCTGATTGCTTACGTTGCAGATTATTTTTAAATGTTTTATTTGTGTGTATGTTTGTGTGGTTCTCTGAATATCCCTGATTTTCTAGTGAACTCGGCAATGCCTTTAAAACAAGTTACTGTACTTGATCTAGGATATTTTATATTATAGTCAGAAGAGAACCTTCCAAATGTCTCTCTGCCGCTTGGCTAGAGGTAGAAGTCTCTGGTCATCTCTTCTCTTCCATGTCTACTTGCAGTTGGTTTTCAAAAGAAGCTTTGAACTTGCTCCAGTCCCCTGCTTTTACCATCCCATTAATTCCATCTGCTTTTCACATTTGGCAAAAGATCAGAGTCCTCAAGTAAATCCCTGGGGAGGACAACTACCCTACATGGTATCCTTTAGAGTTAGAGCCATTAGTTCCAGAGAGACTCCTAGTGCACCAGGTAAGAGGCGGTGATGCCACATGCTCGTTATACTGTAGTGGAACCCCTAATTAATTGGTTAAACAAACAAACAAACAAAAAATGGCAAATGGCCATGTCATAAACCTACACCTTGACTTTTAGTTAAAAGCCTGCTCATTCTGGGTTTGAACTAATGTGATTGCTCACTTTTTATGTTTGATATTTTCCAACTATCTGACAAGAGAATGAGTACCAGGTTTTACTTGAGATGAATAGCACGTGGTTTTGTTGAGCCACATGCGTTAAACTTTTAGAGGCCCAGTAAAATCAGGTGGCTCTCATTTATGCTAATTTATGCTAATTGCTATATCATTACACATAAATTCAGCTAAAACTGAAAAATTGCAGGCATTTCGGATGTATCACATGTTCATTTTAATGAATGATTTTTAAGAAAGTGGTTAGAAATTCACCTTCCAACATGTTGAGAATGGCTGGTTTCTTTTAAGCATTTGTTTTCCTGTAATGGCAATGCCTGCGGCGGGAAGCATTTGACACCAAGTCAGTGCAGCTGGCTTTCTTCATCATGAATAACGTTGCACCAAGTTATTAATAAATGAAGGAGCTTGTCACTTCCTGCTGAGTTTTGTGTGTAATTTATGGATTACATAATCCCAAGCTACAATCTCAGGGAAGGTTAATTTCATCAAATGAGAAAGAGAGACATTTATGTTTTAATTCTCACTCCCTGAAGTCATGTCTGTGTACCTGTTTTCATCCAGAAATATTGTCAGTGGATGTATTGGTTTTCTGTCTTTATCACAGTAAACTTCCTTCTTCGGGAATGACGGAGATATTTTGAATTCCTGCTTGAACCATCTTCGAGATTGTCTGAGCCTCCCCACTCAACAACCATGAGGCTCGCTGAGCTTCTGTTTTTCTGTGAAATGGATTAAGTAGGCCAGTGTTCCAAGAGGGACTTGGGTCCCGGACTCTGTTGACATGCAGTGTGATTCTAGGTGGTACCAGAAACTCAGCCCCACACAGCATCAGATCAGGGGCTGTGGAATCATTGTCTTTTCTGTTCTCCCTTTAATCCATGGGATCTCTTTAAGAAGAAAGTTTCCATTTAGATCCGCCTCTTCAATGCTGCTAATCTCCCTATTTAAGAACGAGAGAGACATTCCCAGGCTCGAAACCATTCCTCGTGTGATAGCGTGGAGCTCACCTTTAACGTCATTGCTTTGGTTCTAGTGTATTCCTCCCCCCACCCCGCCCAACACTTTGTATTTAAAAAATGTTCAAACTTAGGAAAAAAAGGGAAAGAAAAGCACAATGAATAGCACAGACTCTTCACCTAGATTCACCAGGAATCAGCACCGTGGAGCACTTGCTTTCTTTCTCACTCTTGTGATTCTCCCCGTCTGTTCAGAGAGGGATCATGTTCTGCTTCACTGTGGTAGCGACGTGAGTTGTAAGCCCCAAGTTATTTTTTAAAAGAAGCATTCAGAACTGAATCCATTTATTAAAAGCTAAGTATAGCCCACTTTACTCTTTCAATTATACTTAGATTTACTGTGAAACTGTTTGATGTTAGTTCAGTGGGTGAATTATTTTTTGTATTTTACAGTAGTTCCTTGAAATGGCAAAGATCAAGAGGACAATACAACAAGACTTTCATTTTCGTTCGCTTTAATAACTGTTAGTAGCTAGCTGTATGATTAATTACATTTACCAAGTCTCACATTTGGTAACACCTCAAGGTAATCTTATCCCAGCCATCTTTATGCACCCAAGACACAGCCAAGAAATAGGAAGTCTGCAGAAAACAGATATGGAGGAGGCCAGACCCCAAAGCGCAGGGGCTGTGTTCACAGGCAAGCCCTGGCGGAACTCCTCTTGAAGGGCCTGTTGCCTCTGACTTGGTGCTGGGTTCCCATACGCCTCCTGATGCAGAATAGAAAGAGAAAACAAGACTGCTCAGAGTGAACAAGTCACAGCAGCAGGAAGTCGCAGGAATCGGATGGCAAGTAAACGTGATCAGGCACCACAAGCAGCCTTGCTCTGTGCTCAGGACAGTTCATTTAATCCTCGCACAGCCCCGCAAGGTAGATGAGGAAGCTGAGGCTTCAAGAAGTAAAACAGCCTGCTCAGAGTCACCGATAAGCAGCACTGGGATATGAACACAGGCGTGTGTGGCGTGCAAGCCAGGCTCTGTCTGTAAGGATTTGGGGGAGGTGGTGTGTGTCTGGGATCACGGAGCACAGGACACAAGCTGGGAACCGTCTGGGTCTCACGGGGACTTCAGTGAACAAATGCACACATTGTAAGTGTTGGGGTTCATCATGAGGCTCTTGGACATCTAGCAAAGGCTGAGTTTTGATAATGACCCTCGTGCATTTTGCTGTTGGACACAACAGTACGAAGTCTCTCCTCCAGCCTAAATTTAGCAGAATACCACTGGCCCTGGGGCCGAAGGACAGCAGCACCTCCTTTGCCTCACTACCTACTGCACCCTTTTCATTAGAGACTCTTTCCCTTCCCCTTTCACTTTCTGTGTGGGGTGCAACTGACGTCTCCCTGATACTCAAGGCCCATGAGGGTGACAGGAGAAAAGCCAGGGTAGAAATTGTCCCTACTGTTATCTCATTGGTGATCCTGAGCCCACAGCCCTTCTCCGGTGCCATATCCTCAGGGTGTGCCCAGTGAGTCATGGTGGTGGAGACCCACAGTCACTCCCAAGCTTCATACTCTCAGCCACGTGATTCCACCTGCTGCTGCACTTCCTCAGTTTATCTGTTGTGTCTACCGTGCTGACACAGCGATAGCCACTGGGGGCCTGGCAGTCACCACACCCTGTCTCGCAGAGTTAGCTCTCTGATGGGACGCATTCATGGACATCATCACCACACAGTTCATGATGATGGTGGGGAGTGTCCTCTCTGGAGGGAACGTGAGAGTACTTACAGTTGGGCTCATCTAGGCGGGAAAAGTATGGTCATGTACCCCAGAACTCTTAGAAATGGATCACAAGGTAGATGAGCTTACAGGAAACCGGGCCAGCATGGTGCAATAGAACAGTTCTCATCCCTGTCAAATTCTTCAGCCCTTGTGTCCCAGATCAGATGCCTTGTCTTCCACAAAACATTCCCTGGCGTCCTTCCTTTGTCCCCTTCAGCTACAAGTGACCCTGCTCTCCTGCAAGTATTCATCCTTCTGAAGCCTGGGTGCCAGGCACTATCAGACAGGCAGCTGCCTCCCAGACACAAGGAGTGTGCGTCCTAACCAGGAATAAGCTTCACAGCCATTGCTCTCAGGCCAAGCCCTGGTCCCGACACCTGCAGGCATTAACGCGTGTCCTCAGCCCCACACCCATGGGGAGCAGGTGTAGTTACCATTCCCACTTCCCCGATAAGGAAGCACAAGGGATGTTAAGTACATCGCTCAGATGTAAAGACACAAAGAAATAATCAGAGGCGTGATGAGAACTACAGAGGCCTGACAGGCATGGGTAGCAGGGACCTTGTTATAGGGAAATCACAAAGGAGGGTGGGTCTGGTGATGTAGCTAAGACCTCAAGTTTGAGAGTCAGACTTTGATGCCAGTCCCTGCTCTGCATGTGATTAGCTGTGTGACTTTAAGTAAATCACTGACCTTCTCCAGGCTTCACTTCGAGCCACTGTAAAATAAGGATGCTAATATCCACTTTACGGAGTTAAACATGGTCCTCTGCGCAGGCTTAGCAATGCGCCTGGCAGGTGTTGAGTTGGGGAAATCGTAGCTTACTGCTCTCTGGTCTGTGACGTGACCCTGACTTGCCTTTCTGTTAGGCTGCAGCATCGCTGTGCAGTGCTGTATCCGATCCAACCCCGTGTCCCGTGTCCCTCCCCCAGAACCCACCCTAAGGTCATGCATTTCTATTAGTCGCTCAGTGAATGTTTGTAGATTGCATGAACGAGGGAGGGAATGCATGAGTGAGTAGCTGTCACCACATGGCAGGTGTCTTTGCTGAACACTGGTTTAGTCTTCTGACAAAAGCCTCCTAATGTAGCAGCTTCAGACGAGAGCAGACTTTGTTCTCTGAAGTACCCAGCCAACATCGTCTGGCGGTGTCTGACTCCGTGGTGTTGGTGGGGACAAGAACCAAGCACAGCTTGATTTTTATGGTTTAATATAAGATATGGAGCCTCCGCTGCTGTCACTTCAGAAGTGCTGTTTTGACGTCTCAGCCACATAAATGGAGTGAAGCTGCCATTACAGGAGATAAGCAGGGGAGACTGAGGTGTCAGGATTTAGGACCCTGCCTTCAAAGGAGACCCACCTGTTGCCCCCACAGTTTGCGAGTGGCTCCATTGAACGCACAGGGGCTGATGTTTGAAGGCAGGCGGGCTGCTGGGCACCCCCATCTGAGGAGGTTTAAGTGTATCCCCTTTTTGTCTCCCGTCCCTCCCCACTGTCCTCGCTCTGCAGGAATGGCATCACCAGCTGCCGGATGCGGACTGAGAGCGAGCCATCGTGTGGCTCCCCGGTGGTCAGCGGAGACCCCAAGGAGGATCACAACTACAGCAGTGCCAAGTCCTCCAACGCCCGGAGCACCTCGCCCACCAGCGACTCCATCTCCTCCTCATCCTCCTCCTCCTCGGCCGACGACCACTATGAGTTTGCCACCAAGGGGAGCCAGGAGGGCAGCGAGGGGAGCTTCCGGAGCCACGAGAGCCCCAGCGACACGGAGGAGGATGACAGGAAGCACAGCCAGAAGGAGCCCAAGGATTCTCTGGGGGACAGCGGGTATGCATCCCAGCACAAGAAGCGCCAGCACTTCGCCAAGGCCAGGAAGGTCCCCAGCGACACACTGCCCCTCAAAAAGAGACGCACCGAAAAGCCCCCCGAGAGCGACGATGAGGAGATGAAAGAAGCAGCGGGGTCACTCCTGCACTTAGCAGGGATCAGGTCCTGTTTGAATAACATCACCAATCGGACGGCAAAGGGGCAGAAAGAGCAAAAGGAAACCACAAAAAATTAAAAACAAGTCACTGATTTGTTTTGAACTTACGGCCATTTGGTTTCAGCATGTCAGGAGATTTCGAATGATTTGTGGCAATATCAGCGATTTTTTTCTTTTTTCTTGTTTTTTGGTTTGGTTTTCTTTCTTTTCTTTTCCTTTTATTTTGTTTTAGTTTGCCCCCCTTCTTTGTTTTGGACCCTTAAGAATTTTATTTTTAAAGGAGATTGAAGCCATAGAACTCATATTGACACTCAGCTGTTTTACAAAAGCTTTTCATTATCTGAAGACAAAACCGAAAAAGCCAAAATTACCATTGCTTCCTCCAGCTTGTCAGAAACCTGTGGCTGAATCCGCAGGGATGTCAACGTCAATGCCACAGGAACACACATTCGGCACCTAGAAGGCACGTGGGCAAAGTAATCATCGTTCAGGCCCAACCCTTAGGTTTAAAAAGTCAGGTTGTCCATCCCGTTGGGTTCACTGAGGCACATAAAGCAATTGAGGAGAAGGAGGACCCCTCGTCCCCCTAGAAACAGACCCAAGCCTGTGGCACCAGGCATCTGAGGGTGCCAGGAAAGCCACTGGAACTGTCACACGGCAAGCACAGAGGGCCAGCCACCAGTCCTCCATGCTTCTGAACCCTGAAGCCCGATGACGTCTTACGCGGTGGACGTTGGACTGTTCACGCACATCGGGCGTCAGTGACTCATGGAGAAGAAATGGGGTAAATTTTTAGTGATGTTGCTAATCATTGAATTCTGTTCTCTATTAAATTAAGAAAATATTCCAAAAGCCATAAGCCTGAAGGTTGGCCCTGTGCACACACACATACACACAGACACACACCACAACACACCACACACACAAGAAGGAGAGAGAGAGAACACTGATGTGGAAAACAAGCTGTGTCTTCTTAACTGCCCAAGTGAAAAGCAACCAAGTCCAGGAAATTACAATAGCTGTTAAGGAAAGGAAATAATGGTACAGATCTTTTTCTGTCTATCAAAACTATTTGATTCAAGTGAAAAAAAAAAAAACTAGAAAGCTACGGAACCTGCCATTAGTATTGTGGTGTATTTTTAAGATTAAAGGCACACTGATGGACAAAAAAAAAAGTAAAACATGGCAAAAAATAAAATAACTCCTATACTGCCCTCAAAATGGAGTTTGCAATTAATGTCAGGATTTATCTTTGCAAAAATCAATGATTTCCACATTCAGCCAGTATAGCCAGCAGTAATTTCTGATCCACAATGCATGGATTCCTTTGAAGAAAAAAAAGAAAAAGAAAAAAAATCACAAAAACAAACTTTTTTTATTCAAAAGTAACAAAGTTCTTGTAAGGTAAATAATGTATTTAGCATGAAGCATGAATTATTTTCATATAAATATAGAAAATAGAGAAAAGGCTATGCCTCTAATTTTTAAGCCCTTAGGCTTAGAGGTTCTTTTGGTTTTCTTCTTTTTTCTTTCTTTTTCTTTGCTTCCTTTCTTTCCTTTTTGTTTTTGTTTTTTGTGTTTGTTTTTGTTTTTTTCGGGTTATTTTGTTTTGGTTTTTTGAAGCAGGTGTTTAAGGTTTAACCTTCTTCAGGGACAAATTCTGACTGTTGGGGAACTTACTCTGCAATATAAAAATATCTTCATGCTCTGGTAGGGCTTGGATGGTTGAACTCTGTACTGCCTTGTGTGCACTTCAGCCCCGACCCCCTCTGATTCTCTGTTGAAAAGTGTGTCCTTTCTCTCTGTCTGTACATGTTTAACATGACGCAATAATTTGAGGGCAAACTTAGTAGTGAGTGTGTATGATAGAATCAAGAGAATTATGGGACGCTTACTTGAGAAAATCATTACTATGATTTGGTTCTAGGAAAAAGGCAGTGAATAATTATGCAAATTAGCCAGAAGAAGGGGAAACATGCTAATGGGCCTTATTGGGTGAGGGGACGAGATGGGGTTCACATGAAGGAGGAAGCGATGCCGAGGTAGGAAAGGCCAGCCCCAGACATCCTATCACCACAACGCCATGTCGCAGTAGGAAGCAGGGGCCGGCCATCGCTACCTTCAGCACACTGACCAACCTGGAATTAAGACCACCTGGATCGTGAGAGCTGAATTTAGAAACCAGACAGTGTCATGCAGCCCAGAAACTCCTGCTGTTACCTTTGCCTAAGAAATTTTCTTTGGAGAGGGCGGGGGGGTTCCAAAGAGAAATCTCTAGAAGAATATGATCTTCCATCCAAGTGGAGGGAAACTTTAAAACACAGACACCCAGTACTGTGGCTCAGGATACGATGCGTGAGGAGAGGGAGGGAACAGAGATGACCTTAACTTTTAAACAAGGGACTGCTGTGGGCCAAAGCCAAGCCCATCTGCCAGGACCAGGTAGTGTCAGAAGCTCCATCAGCCCGGACAGTGGGAACTAACTGGTGCATTCCCCACACTTACCTTCCAGTGGGTTGCTGATGAGAGAACCTGAAAAAACCTGCACCTCTACAACAGGTCGAATTCATGACCTGAAGCTGAATACTTCTAGCATATTTGTTCAGGGTGTAGATGGGAATAAAATATCTTTGCAGTGCTCTGTTCCCTCTGTCTCCCCAGACATCTGCCACCCTAAAAGCCATCCACAGCTATGGAGCCTGAGCGACACCTTGATTTGTGTTGTCACCTGACGAAGCCTAAAGACCTCCAGCTCAGTGCCCCACCTTCATCCCACTCCCCTGATGATAAAATTCAGACCTCTCTCCTGAAAGGCAGAGGTTCAACATTCAGGAATGTTTCTGGCCAGGGACTTCTTCCAATTAAAACCCCCACCGTGGGCTGTCTCCCCTCATTTCATTTTTCTAAAGGGGCAGAGGCCTCTTTTAGAAAATAATAAAATGCAATGTGTGTGATTTACTTTTCTGATCTCTTTGAGAAATAGAGAAATATAAAAGTGTGTTCTTAACTCCAGAACCACTCTTTTTGCATAAATACCTCATCGGGCAGCTTTCTAAGTGTGATTTTCCTGAGTCTCCCTTCGTTGGATCTGCCGGAAGACTTGTCGCGGAACCTTTAGTGAGGGTACTTCTTCCTATTTTTCTTCTGTTTTTGGAGGCATACACGTTATGCATAACCAAAACAATGGCTCAGTTGTGTTCAACTTTGCATTTTGATTGTTGAGAACAAAAACAAAAAGTATCAATGTGTATGTGGCTGTTTGTAGTGAATTCATTGCAGAATGAGGTTGTCCATGTCCTTAACAAGCCAAGGGGCAGGAGGCACCCTCTCTTATCCCCTCCTCCAAGAGCAGTAGAGAATTTAAGCACAAGCCTATTTGTGAAAGAATATTTTGCTTAAGTGTCATTCACTTTAGTCTTGGAATTCCTTCCCAAACGTCAGGTGTTCTTTTAGCTTCCAAACTAGCATATGTATCCATTAGTCTGACAGATCGCCTGAACACCATTAAGAGGTGTGGTGTTTTCGCTTTCATTTCTCCTGCTGGGAGAAGCGGTGGTTCGTGTGTCATTCCAGTATCTCACATACTCACACGGGGCAGGGGGGAGGGGGAAACGGGAAACTATAGCAATATTTAAAGATGCTTTGGAAACCAACCGTGAACGCATCAACGCCACGATGTCTACGATTACTTGCTATTGGCCCTCGGACACATTTAAGAGAAAGAGACAGTCACTCTTTTTTTCTTAAATGATATACACATAGACAGTTATTTTTATCCTATTATACTTGTCTTTTATCTTTATCTAGTACTATGTGGAAAGGGTTTGCATCATAGATATTTCCCAGCCTTATAATATACCATAAGCTCCTACTTCCCTGCCCCTCTCTAATCAGTATTCTTTAAAGAGTTCTTTGGTGAAGCCATCTATCTGAAACTAAAATGAACCAAACCCATATTTCACTGGTGGTTGGAGAAAACCATGGCCAGAACGATTGTGGCAGGTCTCAATCTTGGGAGTTTTTAAGAAGGAATGTGCCAGAGGCCTTTCCCAAGAACGGAGTTGAGTTTTGTTTTGTTTTGCAGAGGCATTCAATGTGTCTAGTGCTTGCTGGCCACAGCAGTTACTACCAGGAGCCTTCTGGGAGGGGCCGTTGTGTTGAAGGAGGCTCCTGCCTGAGGGACAGTATCAGGCAGTGGGCTCTGTAGAGTGAGAACCAGGTGGACGCCTTCTGTGCCCAGCTCAGAGTCCTGCACCACGCCAGGACTGCCCAGGCCAAGGGCTACTGACGCAAGTTCCACTCATTCCACTCTGTGGGGGAGGCCGTGCGCCTCTCCTGGAAGAGCTCTTGGAGAAGGAATTGGAGTTACGTACAAGTGACCTAAATGGGAAGCTTTTCTAGATGAGACTGGATTAAATTCCATGTGATTTATCTTTCCCTTTAATTCAGGTTGGGACTCGTTTCTTTCTGGTGGATCACAGCTGCCCAGATGTTGCAATTGATTTTTATGTTTCTGTAGAGAAGTATTTTTCTTTCATCTTCAGAATTTTTTTTGCCACCAAAAGAAAACATTGGAACTCTGTGTTTCCTCTTGATTGTGACTTCCCAGTGTTGACAGTTAAGTCCTTAGTGTCGTAGGTCCCAGCCCACCAATACTATATCAAACACTGTTATGCACATAATGCAGCACTGTGATCTAATTTAAATAATACTTTTTTATTATTTATACTACTATATATAATATACATCAACACTTTTGCTATATAACCTAAGTGATAACCCTCTTTTAGTTACCTGCCAAACTCTGGACTTGGTTTATATTGCAGTTAACACAGTTACAAAGTTGTAATGGTGTCTTTTTTTTCCTTTGTAACGGAATGTGTAAATCAAAGTATATACATTGTGTGGTGTTCCTGTTTCTGGAGTTTCATGAGGATTTACACATGGCATTCAGTGTTCTGTATAGATCTGCCTACCTTTGTGAATTCATCTGTTAACCCCTCTTCCTTTGAGAGAGCACCGGCGATGGTGGTTAACTCCTTGTGTTTTCTGTCTCTCCTACTGGTTATTCTTGAATTAAGCACAGACTCGTCAGCTCGGCTGCTTTATCATGAATAATGTGTGTGACCTTGCAGTTCTTCCACAGTTCAGCAAACAAGTGCTAGCTTCACTGACCAAAAATTAAGGAAGGAAAACACAGTTTTTAAAATGATCCATCTTTTAACAGCCGAAACCGATGTGTCTATGGTGCTGCATCTTGCTGTTGTACTTCTGAAATCAGACCTGTGGGAACCATCATTTCTGACTGAACCGTGAGATGCTCACGAGTACCCTTCCTGTTGTTTTGTTAGCATTGAAATCAAGACTATTTATTTGGAATACATACAACAGTGTTTTTCCACTGTATTTCATTTGCAAAAGTTGAGAACTGCTTTCTCTACCTTTTGCAAAATAATTGATATTCCATATTGGATTCTCAAAGACTTCGATATGGTGAACCTATTAAACCTAGAAATTGTATTCATCCTTTCATGACTGTGGCCTGAGTTCCCCAGCCCCTCTCCTCCTTTTTTTTAGATGAGATTTAGCACACTCTCAGTTATTTAAACATGCAACATTTCTTGAGTATGTATGTTGAGGCCATCTGAGCTCATAGCTGATTCAGTAACCAGTTTCATGCTGTGT
Organism: Piliocolobus tephrosceles; assembly: GCF_002776525.5. Classification (NCBI taxonomy): domain Eukaryota; kingdom Metazoa; phylum Chordata; class Mammalia; order Primates; family Cercopithecidae; genus Piliocolobus; species Piliocolobus tephrosceles. The sequence continues at coordinate 17,313,374 of NC_045439.1, forward strand.
CATTCACACTCACTACTTAATACTGCCATGGTGAAAATGTGGAGGAAAAATGTATCCATGTGTGTCTGGGAAGCATATACACTTGTACATTTTTTAATACTCTGATTCTGTAACATTTCTGAGTTTTGTTTTGTTTTACAGAAAAAAAAAGTGATAAAGCAATCAGAAGACCAAGAGGTTTACTATTGATGCTTAGGGTCGTCTGACCTTGGCTGGCCAATAGACGTACATGGCCAAATTAATTTACGAGAGTAATAATTTTTTAAAAGCCAATTTTTTTTTCTGTATTTTCTGTATGAAACTGCCAATATCATGAATAGAAAGGGAGAACCATAAAGGAGAAAGAACGTGATGTTCTGTTATGTTCGTGTGAACCTAAAGAAACAATGTGGAGGCAGGCGCAATCAGCCGAACTCTAGGGACTTGATGGTGTTGCTTGGAAGGCATCCATACCTGCATTTTGCATTCTTCATATGTAATCATATTGCCAAAGACAAACTATTTCATCATTTATTGTAAATAACACTTTTCCCCAGACCTACCATAAAGTTTCTGTGATGTATTGTCTTCCAGTTGCAATAAAAATTACTGAGTTGCATCAATTGAAGAAAAACACCACGTAGTGTTATGTGTGCCGCGTCTCCCTGTGCAGATGCTGGGCCGCAACATCATTTCTGTTTCTTACCTGCAGTCAGGTGCGTGTGCAGTTTTTACTGTCTGGTTTCAGGGTTCTCAGCTGCATTTATTGTGCCCATCCTCACACACGCGTAGGTTTGGGTGCAAATCCCACACTGCTCTGCAAACACAAATGCGCTTTCCGAAGCTGGGCTTACCCAGGATCTCAAGAGAATTCCAACTCTGGTGTAGACAGCTGGTGGATGGCCAGCCTCCCATCATGAGTCTTAAGACTTGTGGTTTAGACGGAGCTTCCCTTTTGTTTGAAAGTTGTCAAACAATAAACTGAAATTGTACTTTAGGACTGGAGCCTGCCAGCCTATCCCAGATCCTGAGGGTTTCTTGTGATGACATTTCTAGCCCCAAGACCTTCATCTGCCAGGATTTATTACATCATCACTGAAGTGCCCACCCCAGACCCTCGCACATACACATCCCCCAGGAACCAACAAGGAGCTGATGGGAGAAAGGGGAGTGGGAACAACGAATAGATCACAAGGCACCAGTCACTCTGCTGGATGAGTAGAAAGAGATGTTCTCATGCATCTCTCTGGTTCCTTTTGTGATGGTTTTGTTTTCAGTATGCCCTGTCTGCAGGTCTCACCAACAGTAACCTTAGTGTAGAACTGGCCTTGGCTACCACCCCTCTGCTGAGTCCCCACATCCACTGGTGTCTTTGTCCTCCAGGATGCTTGGGCTGTGTCTCCTGTCCTGCGGTCATGGTGTCACTCTAAGGTCATAGGCCCATCTGTCCTGGGAAGCCTACTGGGATAAATTCCTCCCCATTACACATCTCAAGGTGGTCACCTCTGTATCCTGTGGGTTTGGCCCTTGTCGCTGCCATATCTGATCCCACTGTTGGAATCACTTTCAGAGCTATATTCGAGGAGACTTGATTGGGAGGAAGAGCTAAAGTCATTGGGAGATGAATGTGATGAATCAATCCAAACTGGGTAGTTCAACTGGGTAGTTCTTGAGGCCAAATATAAGGTGGGGTCACCTTACAACAGCACCTACAACAACCGTTTTCAATAAGTGACTCTCAGGGGGACTGGAAGAGAGACCCCACATGGATGATCAGAATACCAGAGGGGGCCCTGTCAAAATGATCACACCTGCAGAATTCTGATCAGGCAACACTGTCTTCAAAGTCCTATGGATTCTCAGAGCAGGGAACTTCTCCCTGTGGTGCCAGGGACCATTAAGGCTCTTCTGGGCTTGAAGCTGAGTCTGGATGGGTGCCGGTGAGGGACACTGCAGACCCTAAGCAGTTTCTCCTTACCTTTTGACTGCACTGCCTGATGAAAGTATGAACTAAGAAGTCACCATCCCTCAAGAAACTTATGAACAAATGAGGGCATTTTCAGGAGTCGGATATGACCGGGAGGTTTTTGTTTATGAGCTAAAAACTCATGTTCCGGTTACCCTACTTCCAGATCACCAAATTAAATGGCCCTACATATGCACAGCAGAAGTGCGTTTTGCCCTTTTTTTCACTGATACAAAACCAGGGTTGTGAGCTGGGTATGGACAATTTTTTAAAAGACTCAAATACAAGATAATAAACATTTAATAATATTTAACAAATATGTTTACTCCCTTGTACTCAAGTCTTTTAAAAAATTGTTTGTTTTGTGTGAACAGACCTTTCTAGAGCAGTGTGTCCAAGTAATGCTCATAGCAGTCATACTGCAATTTGAAATCATTCTTGGGCATTTTTGGACTCAGTAACTGTTTTATGAGAATCGTTTTATGTTACTCCATAATAAAGTAATTTGGAGTATATATGGCCAAATCTTCAAATACGGCAACTTACTTGAGAGAGTCAGGAATTCTACTTGTTCTCACCTGCTATACATTTCAAACTGACTTCTAAAAAGATAGAATATGGACGAAGTGCATATTATGTCTGGTGGGGAAAGTCTGAAAACCAAGATAGTGGCTGATTTCTAACTCCCCCCAGGACACAGTTTCTTCATTAAATGAGTCCAGTCTATTCACATTATAAAACGGGAAGGAATATTAGAGACCATTGGTCCAAACTCCCCATTTTATGGACCAGGCACTGAGACACAGGAAAATTTTTGCCCAGGATAATAGACCTAGCTAGTTGTGGAGCTGGATTTAAAGAGAAGAACTTTTCTGTCTTATCTATTGTATCCATTTATTTGGTATGTAATTAAAATCATTGGCTCTGTAGGATTTCATGGCTGGCAATTCACCACACATACGCACTTAACATATCCTATGCATTTTCCATATGGCTATAGTGAAAATTGATTATCTTTTGAAGTAATACATAAATCCTGTTGAGTGGGTGTCCTGCCATCTTCAACTGTTACCTTACTCTTCAATGTTTATATTGCTTTCAATTTCTCTATTATAAGTAATACTGCAGTGAACATCTTCAGGTATGTGGCAATTTACATTTTTTCCACTTGTCTTTCAGTTAGATTGCCTGTTGGACTATTGAAACAAAAGTGTTATCAATGAGGTAGATATTTATACACAGACTTTCTAAGAGGCACCAATGCCAACAGCAATGAATGAAAACCCCGGTTTCATGAGGCTCTCACCAGTATTGGATATGATTTTACTCTTTAATTTTTGCTAGCAGACAAAAATAGTACTTTGTTGCCATTTTAATTTTAATTTAATTTCTAGAAAAGTTACATTACTTTTTATATGTTTGCTAACCATTTATTATTTATCTTGGTGGAATCATCTGTAACTGACTCTCTAAGAGTTTAAAAGAGAGAATTCATATTTATAGACTCCTTGCTACAATGTCCCCAATTCACCATTAAATGGTGTCAAGATGCCCAAACACATCACCTGCCTGCAGAGGTTTTACCATATTCAGACACTTCTAATTGTTCCTATATTAAGACAAAATCCTGCTCCCTAAGACTTTTACCTAAAGGTGCTTAGACTATCCTGAAAGGCTACAAACATGTAATCTTAAATCATCTTGCACCTGGCAACAATAATGTTGAAAACAACGATAATTTCTAAGTCTTTTTCAGAATAAACATTCCAAGTGCTGTCTCCTGTTTCTTTTTTCTGAACATGTTCCCATTTGTGATCAGAACCGAGAACTGGTGACGGAATTTCAGATACAGTTCAATGATGAGAAACTCTCCCCACCTCATTCTAGATCCTCTGTTTCTGTTAATATAACCAAACCACTGATTCACATTGAAGTTGCTATTAGCTAAAACGACTAAGTCCTGGCTATTGATGTTCTTCTCCAGATACCCATTTTGAATCACCCATTATCTCTGTCAAATCTCCTTGGATTTTGTCCAGTCTTAAGTCAGTTCAGATTGGCAGTGGGCTAGGGGTGAGAGGATTCAGATTTTGTCATCAAAAACATTTGCTTTCCTTCCAGATATCATTTGATCACAAATTTGAAAATGTCTTTTGCGTATTGATTAGGACAAAGCTGGAGCCGTGTGGCATGGGTCTAGAGCCCTCCTTGTAGGTCAACTTTCATATCAATCAGCACCTTTCATTGTCAGTCATTCATCATTCAACTAGTTATGCAGGCACCAGACTTTCTGAAGATGCAACCTACATGTCTCCATCCAATCAAAAATTTGTCAAGTACATCCTCATTCTCCAGGTATAAGTCTGTAGTCTTCCTTTATAAGAAAGGAAATAAAGTCATACTCTATGCTAATATAAAGTATGTAAATTTGAAATAAAGCAATGAAAAGGAATAAAATTTCACTTTTGTATAAAAATTGAAATAATGTAAATTCTAATTTGTTCCTATTGGAGAATTAGCCTTGATTTATGCAGTTATTATATGAAGTCTTGAGGAACATACCCCGTACATGAAAAGAAACCACAATGCATTCATTCCTTTACTCTGTCTTAGCCCAAGCTGGCTTCCTTGCCAAGAGCTTACAAACTATTAATAATCCACCCAAGATTCTCACCCAGAGGGTGACATTGAGGCTCTGGATTGATATGGTTTGGCTCTGGGTCTCCACCCAAATCTCATGTTAAATTGTAATTCCCAGTGTTGCAGGAGGGACCTGGTGGGAGGTGAATAAATCATGGAGACAGATTTCCTCCTTGCTGTTCTCATGATAGTAAGTGCATTTTCATGAGCTCTGATGGCTTAAAAATGTGTGGCACTTCCCCCTTTGCTCTCTGTCTCTCTCTCCTGCTGCCATGTGAAGATATGCTTGCTTCCCCTTTGCCCTTCTGCCATGATTGTAAGTTTCCTGAGGTCTCCCAGCCATGCTTCCTATATACAGCCTGAGGAACTTTAAGTCAAACCCCTTTTCTACATAAATTACCCAGTCTAGGTAGTTCTTTATAGCAGTGTGAGAACAAACTAATACATGGATCTGTAGTGTGCAGATATTGTCTTCTGTTTGCAACCTGGAAGTTTCAGTATAATGCCTAGTAGTATTTCTTCACTTAATGTACATGCCTATTTAGGGGACTGACCTATCTAGCATGTACTTAGCCTCTAAGTATAGTCAAATGAATTTATATAATTAGCTTCCTTTAAAAAGATTATCAGGAGTTTGGTGACTTCTGGCACCTACTTACTTTTAAATAGTTGCCCCTTTACCCAATGTGGCATATATATTTAAGCATCCAGAACTTCAGTAGACTAAAAAGGCTGTCCAAAAACATGAAAGAATAAAGAAATTAAAGAAATAGTTTAGAAAGGAAAGGGGGTTTTTCTTGGTTTTTTGATTGGGTTTTGTTTTTTGTTTTTTGTTTTTTGAGACAGAGTCTCCGTCTGTCACCCAGGCTGGAGTGCACTGGCGTGATCTCGGCTCACTGCAACCTCTGCCTCCTGGGTTCGAGCAGTTCTCCTGCCTCAGCCTCCTGAGTAGCTGAGATTACAGGCGCACTCCAGCACACCCAGCTAATTTTGTATTTTTATTAGAGATGGGGTTTCACCATGTTGGTCAGGCTGGGCTCGAACTCCTGATCTCATGATCCACCCGCCTCCACCTCCCAAAGTGCTGGGATTACAGGCGTGAGCCACCTCGCCTGGCCTGAAAAGTTTTTAAATGGATTCTCTCCTTCATTGTCATAGTCAATTCACACTTGCTTTTCAGCAACTGCTCTGTGACAATCCGTTAGGTACTGGAGACACAGATAAAAAATTTGGCTCTTACCTTCAAGCATGATCATGTCCAAAAATCCAGCTGTGCTGATTAATGGGCATCTCACTGGCAGCTGGTATATCCTTCCCCAAACTTTTCAGTAGTTGTTGGTCTTTTCTAGACATAAGCGTCTTGGTTGAAAGATGAATCCAGCCTTTGTCTTCTTCTCCTGCCAGTCTCCCCTCTTCTCACCTGTTAGCTGATGAGGACATTGGATAAGAGCCTGTCCACTATCTGCAGACGTAGCCATCCCTCCAATGGGTGGATTATTTCTTAATGAACTAATCCTCGCTGCCTGGCACCAGCTCTGTGATAAAACGAATCTGGGACATTCCTTCTGCACGATGCTTGATGTTCTTGGCTTATAAACAAACATTTGTCTCCCACCCCTGCCCCGCTCCCTGCTTTTTCTCCCCGCCACCTCACTTTTATCACTCATTTCTCAAAATTGCTCTAAGAGCAAAAGATTGGAGAACCTGAATGGTAGAGGATGCTCTTACTTTATCTTAATAACCCTCCTGCCACTATCATGGCCAAACAAGGGTGTGCAGAGAGATGCATGAAGCCTTCTGTTGATTATCAGGCTAGCCTTTCCTCCAAAACTCTTATTCACTGAACATGCTGCATGGACCTGCAAGGACTCATCACGTCCAGCCTTCTGCCTGAACGTGGACCATGGCAGCAAATTCTGCTCTGAGCTAAGAGGGAAAGTGTTCGTGGATGCTAATTCACAGGAGTCTTGCTGTATTATACAAGAAGCATGCCTTTTTGATGCTTAATACTTTCTACTAGGCCATTTCTCTTGTTTTCCTTTCTGTTTCTTTTTTGTTTTGTTTTGTTTTGGTTTTTGTTTGTTTTTGAAACAGGGTCTTGCTCTGTCACCTGGCTGGAGTGCTGCAGTGCCTGATTGTAGCTCACTACAGCCTTGACCTCCTGGACACAGACAATTTTCCCACCTCAGACCCACAGATAACTGGAAATACAGGTGTGTGCCACCACACCTGGCTTTTTTTTTTTTTTTTTTTGGAGAGATGGGATTTTACAGTGTTGCCCAGGCTGGTCTTGAACTCCTGGCCTCAAGTGATCCTCCCACCTCAGCCTCCCAGGTTTCTGGGATTACAGGCATGAGCCACCATGCCCAGCCTAGACCATTTCTCTTAGACTAAAAATTTCATCTAACCCATCAGACCCATTAGGAGGGAAACAACTCTCTATTTTTCCACCTTTACTGGCAGTAACTAGTCCCCTTGGGAGTGAAAATGTCAACTGGCAACTAAGAAAATCCAGAAGGAGGGATATATATTTCACACCCAAGGTAATTTTTTTACGTTGCAAAGGCAGAAGTTCTCTTCTCTAATGACTTGTAACTTAATGGTAACATAAACACACTGTATATAACATTCGTCTTTCATATTTACGAGGTGCTGTCAAGAAGCCAACCTGTCCATCCCAAAACAACCTTTCTAAGAAGCCTCAAATCATCCTGAGTCCCTCCGGCTCCGTCAGCTCCTCCATGGAACCCAACACCCAGTCTGGCCAGTTGTATTTTAAACTCACCTTTAATCATTCTTTGTCCTCCACTCCTTTGGCCGCCATCCTGGTCAAGTCCCATTTCCTGTTGCCCACATGATGACCACAGCTGCTGGTCTCTACTGACCACACGTTCCTCTGCAGTACCATGAGAATTCTCTTTGCAAATCACCTCTCATTCTGCCATTTCTCAGACCCACCTGAACTGCGGTCATCCTCAATGACTCCAGTCACCAAACTCTTCAGCCTTTTGTGGCTTGCGGCCTCTTCATATTTCTTCCCTCTCCTGGAATGCTCTATTCACTCCCTACCTCTCTCCTCCTGAAAAGTCTCTGTCAGTCCTTCAAGGCCCAAGTCATATCATTCTCTCACCAAGTTCCAGACCACCAAAGTCCTGTCTCTCTTGGTAGCTGTCATCACAGGCTGTTAGGATTCTAAATCCACATGTTGGCTCCCTTGATGGAGGTGAGCTGATTAGGGGCAGGCATCAGAAGGCATTTTATGCTGAACTCCAGTACGGTGCCTCCCACTTGGATACTTAAGGTGTTTTTAATTTAACGTGTGTGTTTCTTTTTCATGTCCTCAGTTGGCTAAACAGATAGTTGGCAAAGATACATCCATTTCACCAAAGTTTTATTTGATTCAGAGCCAGCAAGTGGTATAGCTCTGTCTCTTTTCCACAAGAAATTTGCTCCAGCCTGGGCAATATGGCAAAACCCTGTCTCTACAAAAAATTTAAAAAAAAATAGCCCTTTCTCACCAAATTCTGTCATCAAGCCGTATCAATTCCACCTCTTAAGCATCTCTAAGTTCCATCCTCACTGCAGTAGTAACCTCTGTGTGAACCTATAGCATTGCTCTGTTGGATTTTTGCAGTTCGAAAACTTGCATTAATTGCTTCCCCTTTCTCCATTTGTACAAGTCAGGCCCCACCAGGGAAAAGGAGACACTCTAAGTATATTATCAGTGATCTCCAGAGAAACAGAACCAATAACAAATAGATAGATGGTTGAAAGATAGATAGACATAGAAGATAGACAGATAGATATAGATAATAGATAGATAGATAAAAGATAGATAGATAGATATAGATAGATAGATGATAGATAGATAGATAGATAGATAGATAGATAGATAGATAGATAAATAGATGATAGATAGTCTAGATACACAAGCAGAGATTTATTATGATACTTGGCCTACACGATCATGGAAGCCTAGAAGTCCCATAATATGCTGTCTGCAAGCCAGAGACTCAGGAAAGCTGATGGTGTAATTCAGTCTGAGTCTGAAAGCCTGAAAACCAGGAGAAGACAGATGTCCCAGCTCAAGAAGGGAGATGGAAAATTTACACGTCCTTTTTGTTCTGTTCATGCTCTCATCAGATTGGATGACGCCTGCCTACATTGGTGAGTGTGGATCGTCTTTACTCAATTTACTGATTCAAATGCTAATCTCATCCAGCTATGGTCTCACAGAAATAGTGTTTTACCAGCTATCTGGGCATCCCTAAGCCCAGTCAAGTTGCACAGGAAATTAACTATCACACCGAGTTTAGGTTAGTGCAAAAGTAATTGCGATTTTTGCCATTAAAGGTAATGGCATCACAATGGTGAGTTCTCATAACATCTGGTTGTTTAAAAGTGTTTGGCACCTTCCCTCTCTCTCTGTTCCTCTTGCTCCGGCTGTGTGAAGTGCCTGCTCCCCCTTTGCCTTCTGCCATAACTATAAGTTTTCTGAGGCCTCCCCAGAAGCCGAGTAGACGCCAGCATCATGCTCCCTGTACAGCCTGAGGAATCAGGAGCCAATTAAATATCTTTTCTTTATAAATTACCCAGTCTTAGGTATTTCTTTACAGCAGTGTGAGAATGGACTCATACACATGCAGAGCTAAGCCTACCTGAGCAGATGAAGACCAAGGAAGGAAACTGAGGGCACCAGGAACCCCCAAGCCAGCACACTTTTGTCCTGACCCTCTTTTATCCATTCCCCCACAACCCACTGCAGCCAGGGTGACTGTCCAATCACCCATCTGACACCGTGCCCCTGCCTAAAGTCCTATGCTGTGCCCTGTGCTCTGGCTAAGCTCCCAGCCAGCCCTTCAGCCTGATCTTCCATCCCCTCCCAGGCCCACTCTGAACCTCAGCTGCTTGGTAAGCTGCAGTTCCCAGGATATTCCTAGTGCCTTCTGTTGTTTTGCATGGACCACCCTCTCTGCCTTTCTGGAATGTCTTCATGTCTTCCCTCTGTGTTCAACTTCTCCACTCCCTGATACCAAGGTACCTTGTGGTTAACATGCTTTTATTCCAGCACTCACTATGTTTCTCTGTGGCTATTGATTTCCCAGTCCCTGTCATGTTTTCCTAAAGGGCAAGCTTTTTGCCCTGTACATCTGTCTATTCCCAGGACCTGCCTTAGCATCTGGCTGCAGCAGTCACTCAGCTAGCATTTTTTGGATAGACAGATGGATGAACAAGAGTTACTGCTCAGATCCTAGCCTGCATACTATAAATGAGAGCATTGCACCCTCTTCCCCAACCACAGCAAGATGCAGGACAGAGCAGGAGTTGGAAATGCATTCAGGAGCATTTGACAGCACGATATTCCCTCCCACCTAGGAGAGCTCCAGGGGCAAGAGGCGTTGCTCACTGCCCATCTTGGGATCGCAGGGATAAATTGGTGGATGCTTTGGCTTGTCTTGTCTAGGCCGTAGCCATGTCCAGGTCCTCTGTGGCCACCAGGCTGAAGGAATCATCCTCCTTCCCCTGAATGTGAGGCCCAGAAATGTCACAGTTCCAAAGGATCCTAAAGTATCTGGATAAAGAATAGAGAGGAAGAGACAGGCCCCACGGGATCTATCATCTCCCAGTCCAGCCGGTCCTCCTCCTTTGCTTTCTGTCTACAGGTCATGGAGGTGGAGCAGGAGAGGCATGGGCAGAGCTCTGGCTGCCCTGTCCTTAGCTTCATGCTTGTTTTGTGGTGACTCGCCATGCTGGAGCCCATTTCCACATGAGAAATCACATCAAAACGTCTCTGCACCAACGCTCTTGGCATGGCTAAGTCAAAATTCTCAGATCGTCACTGGGGAGACCATCGATGTTCTTGGCCAGTTTTTAATGAAAATCGATTCTCTCCCTGGCTCTTTGTTAAGTGTCATTGAGAACAATTGCATTTTGTGAACCTGGTCACCGGCCTTGAATTTGCAGCTTCCTACAGTTGATGAGAGGCAGAGCATCTTGTTGCTGTTCTTTTCTCAGTCAATCACACAATAAGCTGAGCTGTACAATTAATGTTCTTTCCAGTCTGTTTTTTAGGCAACATGGCAGCTTGGCTAATCAGAAAACAAAGTCACCTCTTGTGCATGGACTCTAAGGAAGGGGCTGAGAAAAGTCTGGCTGCTGGCTGGCTCCTTTACTGACCTAAGTTATCGAGGCAGTGGTTAGTGACAGACAGACTGGTTTCCTAGTCCCAGCTTTGCTGCTTACCAGCTGTGTGACCTTAGGCAAAGCCCTCACCCTCTCTGAGGCTCTGTTTCTGCATCTGTAGAATGCGATGATAATAGTGCCCAAATGTGGGTTAAGAGGATCACATGAAAGGATGCATGAGAAAGGGAAGTAATATAACATTTGGCATATCTAAGAGACTCAGTAAATGCTTGTTGTTATTATTATGGCTATTATTATTATTTCACCCTTCAGAATCCCAGAACTACATAGCCCAGCCCCTGTATCTGTGATGATGCTGATCAACATAATAGCCACTAGCCACATGTGGCTCCTACACAGCAGTTAAAATGTGGAGTCCAAATTGAGATGTGCTCTAAGTATGAAATTGATACTGGATTTCAAAGACTTACTGTGAAAAAGAGAATGTAAAATATTCACTTATACCTTTTAAAAATAGTGATGATATATTGAAATAACATTTTGGATCTGTTATGTTAAATAAAAGATATCATTTAAATAAATTAATTGTACCTGTTTCTTTTTGACTTAAAAAAATGGCTGCTAGAAAATTTAAAATTGCATATGTGCCTCTTTTCTTGGCTACCCTGTGGTATATGGAATCACTTTCGAAGGAGTTTCATCAAATAGCCAAAAGTAATTCAATAACAAAAAGTGAGCAACACCCAGGAATTCCAATCCTTAACTTGTATCTCTTTTAAAATAATAAACAAAGACCGAAGCATCATGAAAGCTTCTTGTATCACCTTTCCTCTTCCAATTTTCTGGCACCCAGTGCTGTTTTGAAGCCTTTAATGTGCTACTCCCTGCCCCTGCTGCCAAGTACATGCAAACGATCTCTCTACCTCCAGCTCATGCCACATTTCTCTCCTCTCCACCTGTTCCACCAGTTCCACTGCTGTATCCCCTTTCTAGAGTCTTCCTCTCCTCCTTGCTTTTTCCCATCTATTCTCTGAATTAGTGTCTCCAAGGAACTGGTCTCTAGATTTGGCAGTTCCTCTCAAAGGCTGAGTGAGGCAGAGCAGATTACCATTAACCAAAGGCATAAAAGACTGATGAATAAACCAGATTACCAAAGGGTTCATTTTAAACAGAGAGAGTCCTTTTCAGGGATTGTGTGCTCCTTCTGCAGTCCAAGGAACCCTGACCCTAGGTCCACGTTGTAGGTCATGCAGGGTGTACGTTGTGCAATGCCAGGGACAGCGTCTATACCAAACCTACTGTGATGTGACATGTGCAACACGGTGGTTCTCAGTATTAGGGTCACCGAGCAGGTGAATTAATGAGTTTAGTGAGTTCAAAATTAGAAACAAAAAGTATCAGCTTTATGACTATCTAGGGGTGGAGAATTCTGGACACAGGACTTAGCAAGTGCAAAGGCTTTAAGGTAAGAATTAACTTAGAGGACGAATAATGGGATTGGAGCTCAGTAAAGAAGAGAAAAAGTCCTAGGAGATGAAATTGGAGAGTAGATTATATAGGACCTTCCAGACTCCATGAGAAGGGGTTTGGATTTTATTCTAACAGCAGTAGGAATACTATGATGTGAAATGTGCAACATGGTGGTTCTCAGTATTAGGGTCCTTGAGAAGGTGAATTAATGAGTTTGGTGAGTTCAAAATTAGAAACGAGAAGATGTCCAGAGAGATTGTATCAAAGCCATGGAAGCTCCCTGCCTGGCAGCTGAGTACCCCGGAGGCCAGAGTGTCCGGATTCCCCTGGTGTGTGGACTCCCTCCTGGCAGGGGGACTCTTGCTGTTCTGATTATAAGGTTTTCCTTCAGCCTGGACACAAGACATGTGATTGGGTTTTGGCTCAGTAACATGTCAATTTTTCCCCCACCCGAGTACTGCCTGGTCCCTAGGACTTCATTTTCAGCTTCACCCATACCTTTGGCCACGGTTTCGGATTGAATTGTGTCCCTTTTCCAAAAATTTATATGTCAAAATCCTAGCCCCCAGTGCCTCCGAATGCGACCTTATTTGGGAATGTGATTGTTGCAGATGTAATTAGTTAAGATGAGGTCATATTGGAGTAGTTTGGGCCCTCATCCAACATGACTGGTGTCTTTATTAAAAGGAGATATTTGGACACAGACTCACAGGGAGGATACTATGTGGAGATTGGAGTTATGTTGCCAGAAGCTAAGGAACTACCAGAAACTAGGGGAGAAGCCTGGAATAGATCCTTCCATAACCCCGTCAGAGTGAGCATGGCCCTGTAGTCACCTTGACCTTGGACCTCTGACCTCCAGAATTGCGAGACAATAGCTTTCCGTTGTTTAAGCCACTCCTTTCGTGGCACTTACTTATAAAAGCTCTAGCAAACTAATTCAACCACCGGTAACTCTTGGACTGTCTTATGGGTATCAACTCAGGCTAATGGGTGGCTAATCTTGCTACCATTATGGGCAAACTCTTTCTAATTTTACTCCTGAAAAGAAACTTTATCTTAAAGTTTTGGGGTAACCTGCTATCATCCATAAGTACTAATCACAATATTGTATTATGAACAAACTTTTTATATAACATGTATTTAATTTTTGGCTTTATTTACTATAAGGTAGACTCCTAAATTCCCTTAAGGAAACCTGCTTTAGTATGCAGTCGGCTTGTTTTTGAGAATTGACATAAGAAATAGTCAGTTAAAAAAGCCCTTCTGTGTTTGACAAATACATTTGAGGATATTGTTTATGATGTTACTCAAGGACCCTGAGCCAAAGTCCCCATGACACGTGACAAAATCTTCTCAAAGCTCAGAGCCAACAATCAGTTTGGGTTTTGGTCTACATTGACAGAGAGGTGGAATATCAGGCTTCCCATTTTTCTCACAATGCTAGGAAGCTTGGGATATGTCATTACTATCACTTTTCTCAGCCAAGAGTTCTTGGGAGCTTTTTTCCTCCTTTCCTTTCTTTACATTTTGTTCTTCTCTTTTGCTTCATCAATGTTGGTGCAACAGTGAGATACCTCACATCTCTTTTGAAAGCAAGCAAGGTCTGAATCAACATATTGAAACGAACATAAAGGACCCAAAGCAAGAACTTTTTGGGAGATAGGAGGGAGGGATAATTATAACAGAAGCCTTGTCTTTAACAAACAAACAAACAAACAAACAAACAGACACACTCAAAATAAGTATAATCCCCAGCCGCCTGACATGTGTTTCAGGCATGTGGGGGAAGGTGGGATAAATTTAAAAAAGGCAGAAATATTCCTCTTGACTGATTAAGAGCTGAGAGTGGGTACAGGAGCACGTTAGCCTGCATCTTCTCTACAATTGTTTCATGTCTCTGCTACATGGGGAAGCAGACAGTTCTGCAGGAACCCAAGCTAGTCATCTTACATCACTCCTTTCTGCATCTGTAGTCAATACGGGACTACTCCAGGCGCTTTGCAGATAACTCAGTTTCACTCCCAGCTTCTTGATTAACATCATGTGTTGCTCCCATCTGGGACTATTCATGGGTTCCTATGTGGAGTGGGGTCACAGAGTGACCGAGTCTCCCTCCTGTTGCTGTGGAATTCCTCCAGTGGGAGCAGAGAAAGGGGGTTATTGAAGGGCCCAACTCCATCTGCCAGACTCTCCATTCTGCACCTAGTGTTCCTGCCTTTGGTAGGAGCCCTCTTTTTACAAACACAGGGACAAGGAAATCACAGGTCCTGGAGTAAAAGATAGTAAGCAATGATACTTCTTATTTGCTGAACTCTCCCTCACCTGGATAGGGGGCATTTGTGGCAGATGAAAGATTTGAGGCACAAGAGGAACAGGGATCATCCAAGGTTTCAAAGGCTGTCAAGAAAAATCAGTCACAGAGTGTACCTACAAGGGTCTTCAAGAAGCTTATGGAAAATGCTTATTATGAAAAAACTATGCATGGATTTCAAAAACTTTTTGCACCAAAATAAATTCTTACTGACTTGTTATAACATGTCTGAAAAGGATCTAGTTTGAGGCACTTAGAAGAATAAGACATCAGTTTGAAAACAGCCCGTTTCACAGCAACATGAATTCTGCCAACATTGAAGCAAGAACAAACATCAAATTTATGATAAAACTTGGGTGAGTTCATTGATGCCTTAAATAAAGTTTATGGGGACAATGCCCCAAAGAAATCAGCAGTTTACAAATGAATAATCTGTTTTAAAAATGGACAAGAGGATATTGAAGATGGTGCCTGCAGCGGCAGACCATCCACATCAATTTGTGATTAAAAATAAATAAATCGGCTGGGCGCGGTGGCTCATGCCTGTAATCCCAGCACTTTGGGAGGCCGAGGCAGGTGGATCACAAGGCCAGGAGATTGAGACCATCATGGCTAACATGGTGAAACCCCGTCTCTACTAAAAATACAAAAAATTAGCCAGGCGTGGTGGTGGATGCCTTTAGTCCTAGCTACTAGGGAGGCTGAGGCAGGAGAATGGCATGAACCCGGGAGACAGAGCTTGCAGTGAGCCTGGATCACACCACTGCACTCCAGCCTGGGCGACAGTGCGAGACTCCATCTCAAAAATTAATTAATTAATTAATTAAAATAAATGGATAAATAAATCTGCTTTATGCCCTGATTTAAGAGGACTGATAATTAACAGCAGAAACAGTAACCAACACCATACACATCTCACTTGGTTCAGTTTACACAATTCTGACTGAAAAACTAAAGTTGAGCAAACTTTCCACTCAATGGGTGCCCAAACCACTGCACCCAGATCAGCTGCAGACAAGAGCAGTGCTTTCAATGGAAATTTTAAACATGTGGGATCAAGAACCTGAAGCATTTCATTAAATAATTGTAATAGGAGGCCAGGCATGGTGGCTCATGCCTGTAATCCCAACACTTTGGGAGGCTGAGGTGGGTGGATCACTTGAGGCCAGGAGTTCAAGACCAGCCTGGTACGTACCTGTAATCCCAGCTACTTAGGAGCCTGAGGCATGAGAATCACTTGAACCCAGGAGGTGGAACTTTTAGTGAGCTGAGATCGTACCACTGCATTCCAGTCTGGGCAACAGAATAAGACTCTATCTCAAAAAAAAAGAAGAAGAAAAGAAGAAAGGAGAAGAAGAAGAAAAGAAGAAGAAGAGAAGAAAAAAAAGAAGAAGAAGAAAAAAAAAAAAAAAAAAAAAAGAAGAAGAAGAAGAAGAAGAATTATTATTATTATTATTATTATTCTAACAGGAACTGAAACATGGCTTTACTGGTACCATCCTAAAGACAAAGCACAACCAAAGTAATGGCTACCAAAAGGGGGAAGTGGTCCAGTCAAGGCAAAAGCGGATTAGTCAAGAGCAGAAGTCCTGGTGACAGTTTCCTGGGATGCGTGAGGCATTTTGCTGGTTGACTTTCTGGAGTACTGAAGAATGATAACATCTGCTTAATATGAGAGCTTTTTGAGGAAGTTATCCAAAGCTTTGGCAGAAAAATGCCTGGGAAAGCTTCATCAGAGAGTCCTTCACCACAGTGTTCCTGCTTCTTCTTCTCATCAGACAGTGATGAGAGTTTGACAGTGATGAGTTGTGGGAGTTTCAATGGGAAATAACTAAGCATCCACCTTACAGTCCTGATTTGGCTCCTCCTGACATCGTTTTGTTTCCTAATCCTGTAAAATCTGTAAAGGGCACTCATTTTTCTTCAGGTAATAATGTAAAAAAGACTGCACTGACATGGTTAAGTTCCCAAGACCCTCTGTTCTTAGGGATGTACTAAATTGCTGGTGTCATCATTTACAAAAGTGTCTTCAGCTTGATGGAGCTCATGTTGAAAAATAAAATTTATATTTTGAATTTTTATTTTTTAACTCCATTTTTCCCACAGACTTTTTGAAGTCCCCTCATATGTTGAGCATTGGCTGAATGCCAGAGCTTGTGGCAAGCACTTTACAGATATGAACGTGTGTCATCTCTCTTCAAACTTGCCAAGCAGCTAATTTTATTATTCTTGTTTTACAGATGAGGAGACTGAGGCTCAGAGAGTCTCAGTAATTTGCTCAAGAAAACACAAATGTTAAGGGAGGAACCAGGGTTTGAACCCCAGTGTCTTGGCTCCTGATCCAGGGCACCTATGTGCACAGAGCCAGGAGAGTGCTAAATACTGTTTACCTTTGCTGTCAACTCACCCTGCTGGTCACACAGAGGACCTTCCAGTGGGCATCCTGGAGCCCCCTCCCACCCCGTTCTCTGTCGTCTCCTCTTGCTCTTCTCTTTCCCTGCTTCGAAGCTGAGCCCCAGGACGCAGGCTCCATTCCAGAATGCCCACATCCTACTCTGGCTTTATTAGGTGTCCTAGCTTCTTCCCGGTAGCGCGTTTACATGACAAACACATCATTCTTCTGCTAATATTGACCTCTTCTCAGAGCAGAGCTCCTATGCCTTAGTAAGCTAGCAGTCTGGCACTTTATCCACTTTACTAAAGAGCCCTGTCCCCTGAGTTGAAAAGTAAATACAATGGGAAGAAAAAGAATATCCTATTATTCCATGATAACGCCCGATTGTTGAGCATTTACCACAACGCGCAGCCTGCGTGAAGTGCTTTGCCAGTGTTGTCGTATTCATGACCTGTGATGGGAGGATGACTATTCCCATTTTACAGGTGATGACGTTGAGATGTAACAGGTGAAGTAATTTGCCTGAGGCTTCACAGCTATTAAGTGACAGAGCTAAGACTTGAACCCAGGTGTTTGGGGGCACAGCTAAAGAAAAGCTGCTGAGTCATCTTTTAAGGGCCAGGAGGCAGTGAGGGAGGCTCCACCCCAGCTGTCATCCCTGCCTCCTGGCCTGTCCCTGGGGGGCTCTCCACGCAGGTCCCAGGCTCTCTCTCACCTGCACGCTTAGCCCTGCCCCACCTATTGCCCAGGGCTGGCTGAGGCAGCCACTGTTCTGCTGCCCGAGCCCCTTCATTTGTGGAGACTTCATGCCATCACTCCCTGGGCCTGGGAGATGCTTGATGTCTACCAAGGGACCAGGACTGCGCCCTGACCAATGGGCAGGTCTCAAGCCAGGAATACGTTTTGCCACCCTCCTCAGGAGTCCCACGCTGTGGGGAGGAGCCTCTTTGGCGCATTCCCGGGATCCCACCAGGCCAGGACCAGGATGAACACAAAGCCCACAGGACTATTATCCGGGGATTCTGGCTGAGTCCCTGCCAAGACCCCCACTGAGGCCTGGAGGGTTTTTAAAGCTGCCTCCCCCAGCTTCTGTGTTCAAGAGTGGTTGTAGGAGTGGGGAGGAACCCCACTCAGGAATCCGAAGGTCCAGACTAGCTCTAGGAGCAGCCCAGAGGTTTTTTTTGTGGGTATTTCCTGGGACCCCTGCTGAGCAGCGGCTCTTCCTGACTGGCTCAGCTGCTCTCAGCACTTGTACACCTAGGCTTCCCTCCTAGCGAGGGGCGGGTGGGGATCCTGTGAGCTGGAAGGCCAGTGTGCCCAGGGAAGTCCCACGGTGGAGTCGAAGCTGTCAGGGCCCTCCCAGGCCCCCTGGCATTCACATTGCAATACCTGCCAAAGGACTGCCCACCACACAGCAGGTTACCTAAAGTCCTTTCCCAGGTGGGCCAGGCAGGCCAGGAGAACAGAGGAGCCCCACTCCCGGCAGTCTTCAGCCAAGGATAGATGGAAGCTGGAGTTTCACAATCCCAGCCTCCTCCACCTTCTGGCGAAACACTTCTGAGATATGTGCTACAACCCTGCTACTCAAAGTGTGGTCCAGGGACCAGCAGGACTGACTTCACTAGGAGTTTGTTAGAAATGCAGAGTCTTGGGCCCCACCCTGAGCTTCTGGATCAGAGTCTGATGTTAACAGGATCCCAGAGAGCTTCAAGTGCATGTTCAGCTTTGAGAAGCACTGCCCCACGCTGTTTCCCAAAGGTCCCAGGAGGAATAAAGTCCCCATTGCCCATAGTAGCAACCTGCTCCACATCATACCTTTTACATGCTTCCTGCTCTTTCCTGTTTCTCCACCTACCCACCTTCCCCAACTCAGTGCTTCCTGGGATCCCCTCCCAATTAAACTACATCGTCTCCAGGTTCATTCCTGGGGGAACCAACGTAAAATTCACGGTCTCTTTGGGACAAAGTATTGGATCTACTGCAAAGCCCAGTCCACCCCTTCCATACTATGCAATGCTGCACAAGTGAAATGAGGAAAATACTAGTCTTTAGTTCTCAGGGTCCCTTCAAGGATGAAATGAGACCATTCTTGTGAGGAGTTTGCACAGTGGCTGGCACATAGCACCTCTATGAATGTTAGCTGTTGTTACTCTCCTGCTTCTGCTTCCAGAGCCACCTTGGCCTCCTGTGCCCTGTGAGTATCCAAACATCCAGGTCGCGCGGGAAGAGTGACATACAGATTCAAAAAGGGCTTGAATCCAGCTGTGTCTCCAGTTGGCTGTGTGCACTTGGACCTATAATTTCACCTTTCTGAGCCTCAGTTTCCACACCTGTGAAATGGGAATATAAAGACCAACCTCACAGGCCATGGTAAAGAAGAAATTCAACAATGTATAGAAAGCACCTGACTGTGAGTTGGGTATACAAGTGGGTGCCCAGCAAACATTTGTTGAAAGGAAAGCCAGAGGGACAGAGTTCTGAGCAGTCTGCTGGAGTGGTGGCGCCTCTCCCAGCCCAGGCCATGACCCCAGCATGACTCACCACTCCTAAACCTCAAACTTCGGCCTGGCCCTCTGCCCACTGGTGCGGCCCTCAGTGTGGGTCAACCCAGTGCTGCCTTGGCCTGAGCAAACAGGAAGAGCCAACAGGCAGGAAGGCCTGGCCTGCTGCCACTCTGAATGAGGCTCAACGTCTTGCTTCATGCCCAGCCAGAAAAGAGTGTTATTCCATGAGCCCAAATCCCTCACTGGGCAAGGCTAGCAAGAACCACTGGGGCACTGCTAGGTTTTGCCGGAGTATTGGGTGAGAGGCACCAGAATAAGGGATTATATTGAAAGAGAAAGTGTATTCTTGGGGCTTCTCCCCCACCCCTAAGGAGGGAGGGAGATTCTCCTTTGAGGGTAAATGGAGACACAAGCCTGCTGCCTGGGAAGCAGATCTCAGCATTAGCACCAGCTGGGCAGGCCTCAACATCACCATGAGAAGCTGTTTTCTTGGAAGGGACTGCAAAATTAAAGGAAGACCAGCGATGTTTATATGCTGCTTTTAATTTTGCAAAGGATTGTGTTATTTATTAGCTTTTTTTTTTTTATCATCTTGTCCCCTGTTGACAAGTGAGGGGAACTGAGTTCTAGAGAGGTAAATAATTGGCTTCAGTTATTTGCTAGAAGCTGAAATTTCACATCATGGATTCATAGTTCTGTGAATTCTCTACTCCAGAAAACAGACAATTTAAATGGCGGGAGAAAGAGATCCTCTGCTTTAGTGTTTAAAGTAAAGGAAAGTAAAGGAAAAGGTCTTTTATATTTGCTCAGACAGATACCATTTCTAATGCTCTTCATTTCTTGGTGTTTCCTTCTAGTATCATTTTTCTTCAGTGCAAAGGACTTTAATATTTCTTTAGTGCAGGTTTGCTGGAGATGAATTCATTTGCTTTTAGTTTGACAGCTTTCATTTTTGAAAGATATTTCTGCTAGGTATAGAATTCTAGGTTGACAGCTTTTTTTATTTCAGGATTTTAAAGACACGTCTCTCTTGTCTTCTAACTTAACACTATTTCTGGTGAGAAATCTGCTGGGATCCTTTCTTTTGCCCCTCTGTATGTAAAGTATACTTCCTCCCCATACCCCGACTGCTTTGAAGATTTTTCCTTTACTACTAGTTGTAGGCAATTCAATTTTTCATGTGCCTTGGTATCATTTTCTTCCTGTTTTTTGTGCCTGGAATTGCTTAGGCTTCTTAAGCCTGAATTTATAGTTTTCTTCAAATCTGCAAAAGTTTTGGCCATTACTTCTGCAAATATTTTTTCTGTTCCTACTCATTCTTCTTCAGGGACTCCAGTTACATATACATTAGGCTGCTTGAAGTTGTTCCACAGCTCACTGGTCACTTAGCCCATTTTGGGGGGTCATTTTTCTCTCTGTTTCACTTTGGATAGTTTCAATTGCCGTCGTTAAGTTTATTCGTATTTTTCTGCAATGTTTAATCTGTTGTTAATCCTATGGAGTGTATTTTTATTGCAGACATTATATTTTTCACCTCTAGTTGTTCTATTTGGTTCTTGTTTTAATGTCTTCTGTGTCTCTCTTTAGCATGCTCATGCTTTTACCCACCTTCTTGAGCATATGGAAAATAATTATAATAACTGGCTTAATGTCCTTTTCTACTAATTATAGTATCTGTGTCATGTCTGAGTCTGCTTCTATTGATCAGTTTTTCTCTTCATTTGGGACATATTTTCCCTGCTTCTTTGCATGCCTGGCAATTTTTTTTTTACTGAATACTAGATGCTGTATTGTTGGATGCTGGATATTTTTGTTTCCTTTCAAATATTCTTGACCTTTGTTCTGGCAGGCAGTTACATTTCTTCAATCCTTTAGAGACTTGCTTTTGAGCTTTGTTAGGTGGGACCAGAGCAGACTTTAGGGATAACTTTTTCTTGTTATTGAAACAATACTCCTCTGTATATTATGACGGTTTTCTATTCTGGCTGGTGGGAACATGAGCTATTCCTAGCCCTGAGTGAGTCCCAGGGATTATTCATCCTGCTCCTTTTTGTTGGCTCTTTTTCCGGCTCAGGTAATTTTCTCACCTGCACGCACTGGTCAGTAGCCAATCAAGGGAAACCCTCTGCAGATCTTGAGGACTTGCTCTCTGTGCAGCTCTCTCCTCTCTGTGCAGTGCTCTTCTCTAAGGCATGCTGCCTTGTACATTCTAGCTTCCTTGGCCTTCTCAAATTCTCAACTCTGTCTCCTCAACTCGGGAAGACCATCAGGCTCTCGTTGGGTTCGCCCTTCCTGTTCTGTAGCCTGGAAATTACTTCCCCTGTTTCCCTTCCCCTGGGGATTACTTTCTGTATTACCTGTTTTCTAATATCTAAAAAGTATTGTTTCATATGTTTTGTCTAGTTGTTTAAGGCAGGAGAGTAAATCCAATCCCTATTACTTCATCATGGCTCAAATATAAGTCCTTATACTTTTTTTTAATTAAAAAATGTTCTATTGTAGTAACATACATAAAATTTACCATTTTAATCATTTTTAAGTGTACAGTTCAGTGGCATTCATTACATTCCCTCTGTCTTAAAGTGAAAAAAATGTGTCATTTTTCTTCTAACCATTATGAAGCACTTAGTACCTAGTGTTGAAGTAGATAGTGATTACACTCGTCTTACAGACATGGAACATGAAGCTCAGAAGGGAACTCGCCCAAGGTCTTAGTGTTGTTGATATGGTCAGAATTTAGTCCTACTGAACCATGCTATGAACTTCATTGAGAAAGGATCCTGAAATCACACCAAATCACACCACCTTCGCTTGTCTATAAGGACTTGCACTGCAAGGCTACTTCTTGACCTGGAGCAGACATTCCAGAAATCAGCACCCCGATTTCCTCCTTTGCAGGAGCAAGTTCATCCAAATACCAGAGGAACACCGGGCTTAGGGCCAGGCCCATATCTGAGTGGCAGTCTCTGCCACCTGTGAGACAGGACACAGCTAGCCCAGGCCTGGTGCACAGAACCAGAGAGGGGCTCCACCCTCACTGTGCCGTGCAAAGGAGTGTGCTAGGGGTCTGTGTGCATGTGGTACTAGCGGACCCGGAGACCACAGTTCGCAGTCAGCCACTCGGAGTTAAATGTCAGCTTCATTTGCATCACTGGCTTATCTTAAATCACAATTACAAATCTTTGAAATCCCTTTTAAACTTCCTACCAGCTCCAAACAGGCACGTTAGCAGTCATTGATCCAGCACATCAGGGATTCTTCGCTTCAAGAAGTGGATCCCTTTTTGTCAGTGAATAAAAACAAGACTCCTGTCTCAAATATTCTGGCAGCCTCTTTGCAAAGGCTGTGGGTCATTTACTCCCAGCCTCCACAAGAAAACCCTAGAAGCACATTCCTTTGTATGGTTTGAGTTTGTGTCGAATGCACTTTAAGCACCCCAAGTGGGTTTGTATTGGTTATTTCTTACTAGCAACCTATCAAGCATGGAGCAATGTATTATAGATGGGATTATCAAGGCCATGGGATGCTCACTCTCTCACAGCCTCTCCCACTCATCAAATCAGGGCTTGCTCCCGGGCTGGGCTGCTCTGCCCACTGTGTAAGGAGCCCTTTTACCCTGCAGGGCTGGAGAGGGCTTCTTGGTCCTTGCTTTTCTCCTTCGTCTGGGACATGGAGCTTAATATGCACTTGAGTAGAGATAAGCAACCCTGATAACCGTCCCTTTTTCTTCAAATAGTTGCAGTTTTGTGATTCCCAAGCCATCTCGAGGATGTTCCTGCAGTGGTGTGGGAGGAGGTAAGTAGGCCAACTTTACCTCCCAGTATTCAGTACAGATTCAGCATAAAACTCAGCCCCAGAGAGACCCCAGACAAGAGAACAAGAGTTCGTTCTTCCAGGGTAGTTAAAACTACTCATCTGGTAAAATGATTTTTTAAAAAAAGATCTAGGAGGGGGCAGTTCTGGGAAACAAACTTTTCTGGGTTCATGGTTGCCTTGGTGCTTTGGTGTGGCTTGGGGAATTGGATCTGATTTTACCTGTTGGGGTGATGGAGAATCTAAGGGGCTTTGGAGCCATCGTGCTAAGCAACAGCTCTTTGCTGACAGTTAGGGTGGAAGGGCTGCTGATATGACAGCCTCACCTGGAGTCAAGAAAGGAAACCAACCAGGGGACAGTGGCATTCCCTGAATACTGAGCACTCAGAGTCAAGGCCAGCTCTCTGGGTGATCTGTGGATTGCAGAGGGCCCATGCTCAAACGCACCCCTACTTGGTGCCTTTAATGCTCTACTGTTGCCATCTTGAAATTCTTCATCATTTTTTTACAAGAGGCCCTTGAAATTATATAGCCAGTCCTGCCTGGAACAGATCATTCATTAACTGCCGCTCTCCTCTCTATATGGTAACAATATATTGTATTTTCTGTAACAATCATGAAATGAAACAAATAATAGCAATGGCCAGAAGAGACATGTGGTCATTGAAAACATTCTTTATTAAACTTTGTACATAGAATATATAGGTTTAAAGATTTTAAAAATAAATTAATGGTTACGGCACACATAAAAAAGCTCAACTGTATATTCAACAGCTGTTTATAGTCTCATTGGCTTAGTCTGTTTGGAACTGCCATGACAAAATACCATAGACTAGGGCTGAGCACGGTGGCTCAAGCCTGTAATCCCAGCATTTTGGGAGGCCAAGGCAGGCAGATCACCTGAGGTCAGGAGTTCGAGACCAGCCTGGCCAACGTGGCAAAACTCCATCTCTATTAAAAATACAAAAAAAAAATTAGCTGGGCATGGTAGTGCGTGCCTATAATCCCCGCTACTTGGGAGGCTGAGGCAAGAGAATCGCTTGAACCCAGGAGGCAGAGGTTGCAGTGAACCAAGATCATGCCACTGGACTCCAGCCTGGGCGACACAATAGGACTCCGTTTCAAAAAAACAAAAAACAAAAACAAAGAAAAAACCACTGGATTAGTTATGAACAACAGATATTTATTTCTGAAGGTCTGGAGGCTGGGAATATCAAAATCAAAGTGCTGGCAAATTTGGTATCTGGTGAGGGCCTTCTTCATCACTCAAAGAGGCTGTCTTCCCGCTGTGTCCTCACCAATGGAAGGGTCAAGGCAGCTCTCTGGGGTTTCTCTAATAAGGGCACCAGTCCCCCATGAGGGCTCCAGTCTCCTGACCTAAGGCTCACCTCCCAAAGGCTCCACCTCCTAATACCATCACCTTAGGAGTAAGAATCTCAACATATGGCCGGGCGCGGTGGCTCAAGCCTGTAATCCCAGCACTTTGGGAGGCCGAGATGGGCGGATCACGAGGTCAGGAGATCGAGACCATCCTGGCTAATACAGTGAAACCCCGTCTCTACTAAAAAAACAAAGAAAAAAAAAAAAAAAAAACTAGCCGGGCGAGGTGGCGGGTGCCTGTAGTCCCAGCTACTCGGGAGGCTGAGGCAGGAGAATGGCGTAAACCCGGGAGGCGGAGCTTGCAGTGAGCTGAGATCTGGCTACTGCACTCCAGTCCAGGCAACAGAGCGAGACTCCGCCTCAAAAAAAAAAAAAAAAAGAATCTCAACATATGAATTTTAGGGAGACTTTCAGATCATAGCAGTGATATAATAGTATTTCATGAAAATAATTATTCAGTAATTAATAACCATTCAGTGATGTTTCATTTTCTTGACTAGTTCTTTAGTCTTTATCAATCATTTTAAAAGAAGAACAAACTTCAACCTTAGAGATCATATATCTATTTTTTTGAGACAGAGTCTCACTCTGTTGCCCAAGCTAGAGTGCAGTGGCACAATCTCAGCTTGCTGCAACCTCCACCTCCTGGGTTCAAGCGATTCTCCTGCCTCAGCCTCCTGAGTAACTCACGCCTGCCTAATTTTTGCATTTTTAGTAGAGACGGGGTTTTGCTATGTTGGTCAGGCTGGTCTTGAACTCCTGGCCTCAAGTTATCTGCACACCTTGGCCTCCCAAAGTGCTGGGATTACAGGCATGAGCCACCACACCTGGCCTTAGAGATTTTTTTTTTTTTTTTGAGTCAGAGTCTCACTCTGTCACCAGGCTGGAATGCAGTGGTGTGATCTCAGCTCACTGCAACCTCCGCCTCCCAGCTCAAGCAAATTTCCTGCCTCAGCCTCCTGAGTAGCTCAGATTACAGGTGCCCACCACCACACCCGGCTAATTCTTATATTTTTAGTAGAGATGGGGTTTCACCATGTTGGCCAGGCTAGTCTCGTACTTCCTGACCTCATGATCTGCCTGCCTTGGCCTCCCAAAGTGCTAGGATTACAGGTGTGAGCCACCGTGCCCGGCTAGAGATCATATTTAAATTCAACAAAATATTTCAAGCACAAAGTAAAATTTGTATTTTTAAAACAAAACTTATGACACCTCCCAGTTTGCATGTTGTTTCATTTTAAATTTGGACATAAATTAAAACTTCAGGTGGTCACATGGGATGAAGTCATTCAACTTCTCTTTCTTGGTCATTGCAATCACCATGCTGTCATCATTTATTTCAAATCATTGTTTACTTTAAATTTCTGTTTAAACACAACCATCTGTGGCACCACAGAGGGTGGGAATGTGAATGTGCCCGAGTAAACTCAAATGATTTCAAGCCATCATGAACTTAACCTTGAAAATCACCTGAGTAGCTGCCTCACCAGTGTCCCGTACTGGGGGCAACCACATTCACTGGGAGTTTCCAGATTAACTCCCATGCAGAATGCGATTTATATTAAAAGATGTCATAAAAATGCACTAATGTGAAGGTTACATCTATCTTATTAAAGTTCAACAATAACCACAGAAACTGTTTAGAACTTAAACCAAAAAAATATGTTTTTGAGGAGTGTTTATCACCAACGATGTTTCCTACTGCTCACATATGGTGCTAATAAAAAACAGACGAACTAAATTCGGTAGGTTTTGTTCTGTTTTTAAGTTCTTCACAGAGAATGCACTCTCTGATTGCTGGCATGCAGACAGATGTATACGACTGCCAGTAGATACTCTTTTTATTTTGCCATCAAAAGTCACACATTATTTTTAATAGTAATGCTAGCCTGGATTGCTAAGAATTTAAGGTTGCTGGTAGAAATGCAGTCTTTGGGTAGGACAATGTGGCAGAATGCTGAAAGTGCATGTCTTTTGACTTAGGAATTTTGCTTCAAGGATTTTAGTCTAAATAGACGTAGGTATATGCAAAGATCTAGCAAGATATTCATCATAGTATCACTTATCATAATGAAAAGTGGAAATAAATTATGGTACATCCATGCATTAGAATATGTAACAGTCATATGAAACAATGTTGTTTAAGAGTATTTAATGTGGCCGGGCATGGTGGCTCACGCCTGTAATTCCAGCACTTTAGGAGGCCGAGGCGGACAGATCATGAGGTCAGGAGCTGGAGACCATCCTGATCAACATGGTGAAACCCTGTCTCTACTGAAAATACAAAAATTAGCTGGGCATGGTGATGCGTGCCTGTAATGCCAGCTACTCTGGCAGGCTAGGCAGAGCAAGATTCTGTCTAAAAAAAAAACCAGTATTTAATGTTATGGAAAATTTATGATATGTTCTTAAGCGAAACAGGTTACAAAATACAATGTCATATGACCCCCTTTTAAAAAATATATATATTTAAAAAATATATACACATATATATAAAATACACACACACACATATATATACACACACATATATATATAATACACACACACACACAGATATGTGTGTGTGTGTGTGTGTGTGTGTGTGTGTATGTAGTATATACCACCTATTTCCCAGCTGGAGCACAAAATAAGCTTGCATTTTTTAAATGTCCAAATTATAATTCTTCCAAACTCCCCTCCTCAAAGATGACAGAAAATCCATTCTTCTTCCAGTTTCCACCCAAGGTCATCCTGGGAAGCGCTGGGGAATGTTTGACCATTTCGCAAACCCAACCTGCTTGCTGTCACTTCCTCTAGCAGTCCTAGCTTGGCTGCAGTACAGTTCTGAAGGCCTGCAGGTCACCTCCGGCTGTCTTGGAGAGTAGCTTTCTTTTCTAGGCCACTTGCTACTTAGCTGCCCTAAACGCGCCTAAATCCCAGCTCAAATGTTTAGCAAATTTTTGCTGAATGCTTGGGGGAATAACACACACTCAAGTACAGCGAATAATTTTGCATCTAAGGACTCAACATCCCTTTGGTACTCACCTGCCCAAAACTACCCTTCCTCAGGTTCTGTGCTTGGTGCCCGAGAAGCTTCCACAGGGCAGGGACCTCGCCAGCCCTCCTCCAGACCCCATGAGATAAGGTAGCCCTTCCCTGATCCAAGAAGTGACCCTCACGCCTGCTCTGGATGACTGAAAGAGGAAGGATCTATTTCCTTTAGGGGAAGCCTTCTCCACCTACCCACCTAGCACGTGCATTCAGGCACTCAGGATTTAGTCTGCCATCTCTAACCTAGAACAAGCAAACACAGCAGTTGTCAGCCCAATTCCCGAATCCAGTTGTAAACAACACAACATAAGGAACACCAACAGTCCAACCCAAATTTTTGTTTAGATAAAACCTGTTTCTCTAACGCATGAAGAGCACAGTCAGACTAAAGAACAGCCCCATTTCTGTTAGTCACTGTGTCAGACTAAACAGCTGTGGTCATATTTAAGGTGACTTTGCCATTTTCTCTTGGTATTGTAGGTAAGTCATTCACATTTGTGCAATTAAAAGAACCCAGACTGAGGCTTTCCCTGAAAACAATGGAAGTCTGCCTCAAAAGATTGATGTCCGTACCTCCAGAAACTAAATACTGTCGACATATTTGAAATATTATTACTCCAGTTACAAACTTCTGTGTGGAAGGGATCAACCCTTGCAGTCACCCTACCAGATGTACGTGTGTGTGTGTGTGTGTGTGCACATATGTGCATGTGTTTTGGATGCATTAAAGACTGGTAGCATGTGCACAAAAACATACCCGGTGGCTAAATCACCGGGATGAGATCGTGGGCAATGTTAATTTTCTTCTATTTGCTTTTCGGAGCTTCTTTTTGCTTGCATTTTAGGATTAGTTTGAAAGTGGAGCAGGCAGAAGCATGCACATGAAGTTGAGCTTTAGTGCTTTTTGTCATTTTTAAACCTGTCACATTTTCTCTTCCCTTGATCTTTCTCCTAAAAATCAAAGCCAAAAATGTCTGATTAATTAAGGTTTTCAGTTAATCGTGCTTTATTGTGTATTTTACACACTTTCTAGACAATTGTTCATAAGCTGGCCTGATGCAAAATGGCAGATGGGGCCTGCCTAATCACAGAGAAGAGGCCGATTAAAAGAACAGGATTGAAGAGCCAAGGTGTCCATTTAGAACGATGTGATTTGGAATCTGAAGGGTTTGTTGTAAACCCTTCAGATTCATTTTATCAGATAGTGACTGGAAATTAGTGATATTTATTTAAAACTACACTAGAGTCTGATCTCCCAGGGGCACCTTGATTAACTTGTCTAAAGTTAACTTTGTGGACTCAAATCTCATTTTTTAAAAAATATTAATTTTAAAACTTTAAAGCAATTGTTTTTCTCCATGCTTGAGCAGTTTCCCATCTGTCAGGTGGCAAATGGGCTGGTGCTTTTTTAAAACATTTTTTAAAATTTCAAATTACCAAAGTAATACATATTCATTGACGAAAATATGATAAATACAGAAGAGACCAAAGAAAAACACTCATCTATAATCTCACCCTGCTGTTCATGAGAAAGCTGCTCATTTGAGATATGTACCTCCAGCCTAATACACACACACACACTCCTAGACATATACACATGCAGACATGCAAATGCATGGACCCAGACACATTACATATATACAATAGGATTGTGCTGGGCACACGACTTTGTGATCTGCATGTTGTTACTTAGCAATATGGTACAAACATGCATCTTTAGATATTCTTATTTAATACATTTTTAATGGCTGCACTGTGTTCCATCATATTGTTGGATGTTTAAATTATTTCTAATTCTTTGCTATCATAATGAAAGCTTCAGTGTTCATTTTTTTTGTTTTATATTCCTCATTTCATTAAAATAATTTCCTGAAGTAGAATTGCTTAAACAAAGGACATGTGTTTTTCCAAAGTTTTTGTTACATATTGACATGTATTCTTCCAGAAAATTTGTACTGATGTACAGTTCTTGAAGCCAAATAAAAGAGCACTGGTTTCCCCTACACATATACCACAACACTGAGTATGCTAATGCTTAAAAGTGTCTTTGGTTAATGGGCTAAAACATTAATATGTTAAGATATGCTTCTGACTTCACAGGCCTAGACAAGAAATTATAATACTATCAAAGTATGAGGCACTCTCACCTGACAATCTCACTCCCTGATGCTTGAAGATAACAAATACATGTGTGCATATATGAATACACATATATATTTAGAGTTTGTTAAAATATGTATTTTTATGTACATACACTCATACTCACCTATCCCCAAAATATATAAAAACCATAACCAAAATATTAACATTAATTATCTTTGGGGGGTGGGATTACATTTTTTTTTATTGCTTTCCTTTTACTTTTTGATGTTTTCAAATTTTCTACAGTGACCATCTATTACTTTTGAAAATATATGCGCTCAAACAATAAATGAGATTTTTGTTTTGTAAACAAAATTCATACTGGTGTTCTACGTAGCAGCTTAACACCTGCTATTGTTCATCTCTTCTGTCCCCTTTCCTACCCTACGTGGCCCTCAGGTTTGGAAACCAGTGTGGGGAATTTGGGGTTCAGTCATTAGAGGACCCAGATACTGGGACCAGCCTGTAATTAGCC
Organism: Piliocolobus tephrosceles; assembly: GCF_002776525.5. Lineage (NCBI taxonomy): Eukaryota > Metazoa > Chordata > Mammalia > Primates > Cercopithecidae > Piliocolobus > Piliocolobus tephrosceles. The sequence continues at coordinate 17,343,629 of NC_045439.1, forward strand.
ATCTGAAGCAAATCTCTGGGCTCCAGTTTCCTCATCTTTGAAATAAGAAATTAGGGATGGCATTAGGTTTCAGCTCAAGTATCATCTCTGCTGTAGTGGTGTGCTGTGTTGAGAATATTTTAAAAGCTTAGTCCAAAACTGAAAACGGAAAGTTCAGAGACAGCTATGATTGACTACTAATGTCTGTCACAGGAATAGGAGCAGAAATCCTCCAGTCCTATGCAACATAGCTGCGGTGCCGTCCCAAGCCATCTCTAATATCCCTTTCCAATCTCAAATTCAACTTTCTTCTGCTTCCTCATTTATCTTGCCTTTCCATATTTCATTTTCCTCTTTCTAACTGCTTCACTTCTTAAAGATTATCAGATTTTTTTTTTTTTCTTTGAGACAGGGTCTCTTTCTGCTGCCCAGACTGGAGTGCAGTGGCATAATCTCCTGACCCAAGTGATCCTCCTGCCTCAGCCTCCCAAGGAGCTGGGACCACAGGTGTGTACCACCAGGCCCAGCCAACTTTTTTATTTTTTGTAGAGATGGGGGTCTCACTTGTTGCCCAGGCTGGTCTCAAACTCATGGGCTCAAGCAATCCTCCTGCCTTGGCCTCCCAGAATGTTGGGATTACAAGCATGAGCCACTGCACCTGGCCAGAAATGTAATTTGGTTCAATAAATATTTGCTCTAGGAAATGTAAAGGTGATTAGGATTTGGTTCTTACTCCCGAGGAACCCCCAATTTTGAAGGTGCTGAAGTAGGGAATCCAGAGCAGCATTTCACCAGAAGATTTTCTTGGATTGTAAAGGAGGCTCAGCCTAGTGATGGCTACGGGGCTTGTCTGAAGGAAAAGAACAGGGATGCAGGGAGCAGGTGCCTTGGAAAGAAAAGCCACTGTGCAGAGGAGGAAGAGGAGAGTCTGACTGGCCCTGAACCCATCCTTGCAGGCAGCCCAGTTCCGCCTCATCTGTCTCCAGTCACCTGCATGGGATCCCTTGGGGCTGGGCAGCAGGGAGCTCGTTGTGCGTCAGGATGAGCATTTGCTGCCTTGCCGGGTCTTCGCTAGTATTAGACAAATGAGGAAGGCAGACAGTTGGGAGGTGGAAACTGGGTAGGTTGGTGGTGGTCGCAGGATCCTGTCACTGTGCAATGAGTGGTGTGGAGTTAGACTGCCCCCATCCCAAGGAGCATAGAGCGTTGACTCAGGGACTAGGGCTATCAAAAGCCTGCCCAGGCTCCAATCCCAGCATCTCCACTTAACATCCATGTGATCTTGGGCAAATTAATAAGTCTCTTTGCCTCGTTTCCTCATCTGTTAAGTGGGAATAATAGGATTACTTAACCTCCTAGGGTTTGTATGAGTATTAAATGAGCTAATACATACTCAATACTTATTCCTTGAATGTTGAATGAATAGGTCTATGTCTCCTTCTAGACAAACTGTGTATACAATGATTCATCTTTGTGACTCTAGCAGCCAAACATACATTGTGCCAGAACTTTCAGCTACAAGCATTTTTCTCCGCCTTCCTCTTTTGGGAGAAAGACATGAGCAATAAAATGTGCAGATGTGTGGGATTTGGAAACAAGAGAAAACCTCCTATGGACTGCCAAAGTCAGTAGAACTTCACCTAATCTTGTCTCTTTTAAGGCAACAGTTCTGTGGAGAGCATCATAATTTAGAGGATATGCAGGAACCTCAGCCAACAACACAAACTTCTGAACCGAGCATGATGTTAACATTTTCAATAGCAGGGCTTGTAGGGGGCAGGAAGAAGAGGAGACAAGAAGTCAAGACTCCTAATCTCAGCTCCCCATGAACAAAAGGACCTCTTTATGCTTCTGTTTTTTAATTCTGTAAAAGTAAGTTGGGGAAAAAGTAGAGTTGTTCTTCCAAAAGTAAATATAAAATTACCATATGACCTAGCAATTCCACTCCTAGGGATATACACAAAAGAATTGAAAACTGATACTTAAACAAACACATATACATGCATGTTCATAGCACCACTATTCCCAATAGCCAAAAAGTGGAAACAACCCAAACATCCCTCAGTGGACAAATGGATAAGGAAATTGTGGTATTTTCTTGCAATTGAGTATTATACAGGTATTGAAAGCAATGAAGTACTGATGCATGCTACAACATGGATGGACCCCAAAAAGATTATGCTAAATGAAGGAAGCATAGGTCACATGGTACATGATTCTAGTTATATGAAATGTCCAGAATAGATAAGTTCATAGAGACAAAAAATGTGTTGGTGGTTGCCACAGGCTGGGGGAGAAAGGAATGGGGACTAACTGCTTACTGGGATAGAGTTTTCTCTTGGGTGATAGAAGTGTTTTGGAACTTGATAGAGGTGGTGGTCACAAAACATCGTGAATGTACTAAAGGCCACTAGATTGTTCATGTTAAAATCATTCATTTTATGCTATGTGAATTTCACTTCAACAACAAATAAAAATTTTAAAAAGTAAATTATAGGGTAGGGAGAAAATAGGTTATGTACAATTGGAGGGACGTCAAATTTCAGAAATGACTTTCCTTTCACCATGAGACAGTCTCTCCCATGTGGATGATAAGCTTGGATCTTTCTGCCCAGACTCATCCTCTGAATCAAGGTGTCTAAGGATTTAATCTGCCAGACCCCAGGGTGCAGACAGTGGAGCCTCAAGGCTAGTGCAGGAGAAAGGTACCAATGCCCCAGGCCAGACGTTATAGTCTCTTTGCCTTATGGGATTTCCTGGACCCTGTCCCAGTACTTCAGACCCCTGGCCTCAAGAAGTTTTAGTGTCATAGTGTTGTGTTGTCAAGTCCTTTGGCTCAGTCCTAACTTAAGAGCATGTTTCACTTCCTCATTAGTTTACAAATAGGGACTTATTTGTAGGTGCACCTGTCAAAAGAAGGTAAAATAAAAATATAATTTAAAATAAAATACAAATATTTATTTCTATAATTTGTTCTATTTTATATAATATTAATACATGTATTATATTTTATAAGAAATAACATATACTAAAAAGCAAATAAAAACTTCTGTCACATTGTAATCTTCCCACTGGACAGCATTATTCTCACTGTAGGTCGAGTCACTGCAAAGGTTGTAGGGAGTAGAAGGGGTTTCCCACAAGTAAGAGTTGGCCCCCAAGTCCCTCTCTATCACTCGCTAACTGAAAATTGGTGGAACCATTTCTAACCCCTGGAGCAGTGGGCTCAACTTTAGCACACATGGGAAGCACCCGGGGAGTTTTTAAAAATACTAACGTCCAGGTGACTCGAATGTGCAAGGCTGCGAACCACTGGTCCCAGGCACCTCGGCCACTCTCAGGCTCAGCCTCAGGCTCAGGCAGATGTTTGTCATCATAGAAGGTAAGTGAGGAAGGGACTCTTAGTTTGAAAGTGGTCTGTGTGGCCCATCTGTCTGTGTTGCATGGATTCCTAGAGTCCCTCTGCAGAGAAGAACTCATCACATGACTGAGACCGGTTGGGCACATGGTTGCTACATCACTTCGCGCACAGAGCCTTCTATGAATAATGAAAAACGGATGGAAAAAATGGAAATAGTTGTTCTCTCAAAAGGCTGAGAATATAGGGAGAGTTTTAACATTTTGAAACCATCTAAAGCTGATTCTAATACATTACAATGTTCTTTTAGAGTTCTTTTAAAGTTCTTTGGAGTTCTTTTAGAGACTCTGAAAGGTAAGTCTGTGCTGTCATCCAAGCTGGCTCTCTTCAGCTGACTTCTTTTCTAAAACCACTGCCATGGCAAACTTGTGGGGAGGAACACAGGCAGCATGTTGGCGGGGGGTGGGGGGCAGGTCTCTGGCTGTGGCTCCTCCACCTTGGCCATCGAGGAGACCTGGTGGGGGAAGGAGGGAAGATCAACCTGGCACACGGGACTTTATTAGGGGAGTGAAAAATGAGGTGCTGTAGGTTACAGATTGTCTGAGTCACAGTAATGTGTTCTGGTCATGGTGCCTCTTAGAAAAGACACAGGACAAATCAGCCATGTGCCTGGCTTTCCTGTCCTCCTCTGAAAAATGGGGGAGAAAATGGGAGCAGTAGAAATAGATGACACCTGAGGCTTCACTTAGTTCAGATATTCTGGGAAATGTTAAGTTTGAAAAGTAGGTCACTAACTGGCTGCTGGGAGGGAGAAGAAAGGAGACCGCTATTGAGGGAATAGTGTTCAAGAGGGTATGGACAAGCAACAGAGGAGGTCAGGTGGCACTTAGGGACACAAGGGGGCGTCTGGACAGAAGTGAGCCTGGACACTTGGCCAGCTCTCTCCCCAGTTTTCCCCATCACCTAGAGGCTGCCACTCAGATTGTTAGGCAGAAAATGGCGGCAGGAGCAGCTTCCTCTTCCCGGCTTCCCAGGGACATTGCTGTTGCCATGGTGATGGCTAGGCAGTGTGATGTGTGGCTTTGTGCTGTGACCACCTCCTTCTTTGTTCTCATTCGAACTATAGGCACTACCTCTGGAGCTATAAGAAAGGGCCCAAGTAGGGAATTTCTGTGCTTATTTGACTCACCTCAGGAGCAAATCCCTTTCTCCCCTACCATTGCTTCTACCCTGCAAGGGATTCAGTTTCCTGATTATAAGTTCTGAGGCACTTGGATCCTATTTCTTGAGGGAGGCAGAGACCAAAACCTTTGAAATATGAGACCCACTAAATGAGCACAGAATAAAGTTTGGTCTATCCCTTTGTTCTGTCTCTGACAGTAGTAGCAAGAGATGCTTTATGGGAAGAACACAGTAGTTGCCTTCGGTGAAGTCAATTTCTAAAGGTTAGGGATGTGAGCCTCTTTGACTTGCCCTGTAATAACTCATTCTGGCTCCATCATTCATGTGAGCTCCTCTAAGCCGCTCTGGAACTTATTTATTCTTTCAGTCTTTATTGGATTCCAAAGGATAGAAGCAACCCCTGAGACTTGTGGTTGAGTTGTGCCCTCATCCATCAGCTGTGGACTCCAATGGTGAAGTAATGTTCTCTGTAGAAAATTCTCTGCTGGGGTTCTTTTCTTGGCTCTGCCACTAGAAAGCTATGACCCTGAGTGAAGTCCTTCAATCTCTCTGAGCCTAGGTTTCCTAACCTAGAAAACAGAAGCGGGAGCATCTGGCAACCCCTAGCTCATGGGGTGGCTGCATTCTGAAGGTAGGGACTGTACCCCATTCATCATTGCATCCCCAGGGCCTGACATGGTCCCTGGCACATCACAAAAATTCAGTGAATGGTTGTCAAATGGAATGGATAAAAGCAGACAACATGAAGGGTGAAGCTTCTGAACCAGTTGGAGCTCTGGGTGGCAACTGAGAAGAACCAACTCAAACTAACTAAAGTGAACACAGGGAGCTTCAAGTTCACATGGTTGGGAAGTCCAGGAGCAGAACTACTCTCAGCCATGGCTAGATTCCAGGGACTCTGGGAAACTACAAGGGCACAAATCATTGGAGCCAAAAAATAATTTTCTTGTTTGAAGTGCATACCTCTTCAGGGACAGTTAGGAACTACATTCACATAAAGACACCTTGGTTTTTAATCCTGCCCTGCTCTTCCAAGGTAGAAGAGAACTTGGGTGAGCTTTTATTTATTTATTTATTTACTTTATTTTATTTTCTAAGCCCTGGCTCTTACCGCTCTAAGACAGGGATAAGAATATTTGCTTTGTGTAGGTTATGCTATGGTTTGAATGTTCATGTCCCCCCAGAATTCATATGTCAAAATCTTCACCCCCAAGGGGATGATATTAGGAGGTAGGGCATTTGGGAGATGATTAAGCCATGAGGGTAGTGCCCTTAGGAATGGGATTAGTGCCCTTATAAAATACACCTCTGAGAGCTTGTTTGCTCCTTCTATCATGTGGGGACACAGTGAGAAGATGCTGTCTATGAACCAGGTAGCCAGCCCTCACCAAACACCAAACGTGCTGGTACTTTGGTCTTGCACTTCCCAGCCTTCAGAGCCATGAGAAATAAATTTCTGTAGTTTAGAAGCTACCCATTCTATGGTATTTTGTTACAGCAGCTGGAATGGACTAAGACAGGTAGCTGTAAAGCTCAAAAGAGTTAAAAATGTGAAAAATTACTAACAGCCTTAAAAATGTAATTTTAAAGCAAAGTAAGAGGCATGCGTATTATTATTGTTTTAAGTAAGCATGAAAGCTTAAACTGTTTTGCAGGAATTCATTTTAGGAAGAGTGCTCAGGACATCTTTGTGTCAATCAATTCCTGTGCTGACTTAGATTTAGAATTTATTGAGTCTCTTACATGGATTATCACATTTAGCCCTTACCTCACTCTATGTGATGGGTACTATTCTTAGGTTCTACTCTTAGAAGAGGAAACTGAGGCTTTATGATGTAAGTCTCCAAGGAACACAGAGGGTAGCGGAGGTAGGAGGACTGAAACTCCAGTCTGACTGAAGAGCCTGCGTGTCATGCCTGAGGATGCTGTGCATGTTCTGGAGGTTTTCTCTCCCACCATGGTGTGTCAGTGCAGGCTGGGACTCAAAAATTGTAGAGTGCAAGTACCCCATCTCACCACGGCCCAGTGGAGCCAGGACTTTGCCCCAGCTTTCTGATTTCTGTTCTGCATCTACCAGAGCTTCTAAGAGGAAGCCACAGAAAACTTAACCAAAGGGATGCATTAAAAAAGAGCTCACAGAATTGCTGCAGTTGGCTGGAGAACCAGGCTGGGATCATGCACACAGGAGCAATGCCCCAATTGTGCTGCAGAACTGGCCTGCAGGACACTCCCTTCACCACTACTGAGTACCATACACAATACTGCCACCAGCACCAGATGCTACTCCTAGCTTCAGGTCACTGTCACTGCCCCGCCCCCTTCAATAACTCCATCTTGCTGCATCTTCTACCATTCCTGCTTCTTTATGTTGCTAACCCTGGATGCAAACTCTGGTTAAGTATATCTGATGGGTGGAGCCTCTCTCATGTGCCCATGTCCTAGCTGCAAGGGAGGCTGAGAAAGCAAGTGTCTGGCAATTTCTGCTTTTAAAGATAGAACCAATGATACCACCCACCAATACTCAAAAAGGTGGTGAGTTTCCCAAAGCCTGAAAAGGGATTTGATGGCCAATACGAATGTTCTTGAAAGTCTCAATGAGAGTTCCAGGAAATATTGGTTCACTTTCCCACCTTCACCTCTACCCAGGAAGCCAACAAACAAATGCAGTCAGTCCCTTTCCTGCTTCCCCCCAGTTGGGGCATGTGTCCTCCTCTGAGTTTTCTGAAGTCTGTTGTTCTCAGCTGAGCTCCAATGGGAGGCGAATCTGCAGACTCTATACTGGGTCTGATTCATGGGCATATGGTGCTGTATCATGTTGTTGTAACATAAATAAAAATATTTTACATGGAAACTTAAGGGAGGGAGGCTTCCAGAGCCCCCACGCTCTGTCAGCTCCCTCAGGCTGTGAAAGAAAGAATGTGTTTGAGATGCAGACCGCCTCCGTGGGATGCTTGCTGAGGAGGCCACTTCTCACACCTTTCTCCTACCCCAGCCCTGTCCTCCAAGGTAATCGGGCTTGACTTGGAAAGGAAAAGACATGAGGCTACCTGGATTTCATACAGAGAATTCAGCACTGAGGGGTGAACCTTTTGGAACCCATGAGAAGAGAGAACTGCAGGGACAGAGGGAAGTGTGACTGTCGGTAGGTGGAGGGCTCCTCTCCCATGGCGACATGGTTTAGCTGTGTCCCCACCTAACTCTCATTTTGAATTGTAGTTCCCATAACCCTCATGTGTCGTGGGAGGGACCAGGTGGAGATGATTGAATAATGAGGGTGGTTTCCCCCATCCTGTTCTCGTGGTAGTGAATTAGTTCTTAGGAAATCTAATGCTTTTATAAGGGGCTTCTCCCTTCACTGGGCACTTATTCTCTCTCCTGCTGCCCTGTGAAGAGGTGCTTTCTGTCATGATTGTAAGTTTCCTGTGGCCTCCCCAGCTATGCAGAACTGTGAGTCAATTAAACCTCTTAACCTCTTTCCTTTATAAATTACCCAGTTTCAGGTATGTTTTTATTAGCAGCTTGAGAACAGACTAATACACATGGTCAGCTGGTCTTTGGACTACGTCAGGGCATGATGGCATAGAGAGTTTTCTGCTCTTTAAAGGCGATGAGTTTGTGGCCCACCTGATTTAAAGATTTTAAATAGATTCACTTGTGTGCTATTTACAGCTTGTTAGAGGCCTCCCTCATCTGACGTCTCATTGATTGCTACCACACGGCCAGGTAAGCATCATGACTTGGCATCACAAATGGGTAAATGCAGCAGAGAGGTGAAATGATGATCCCATCACACGGCTGGTTGATATTGCAAAGACAGAAACCCAGGATGTCTTGACTCCCAGGCCAGAGTTATTCTAAACCAAAGATTTTGAGTCAGAGGAGGCTTAGGCTCCCTCTCATTTTACAGTAGAGATAACTATAGCCCAGTTGGTTAAATGACTTGCAGATGTTCCCACAGGTAGGTAGTGGCTGAATGGAGACCAGAACTGATGCAGAGTATGGCTTTGAGAATCAGGGAAACAGGGGTTCAAATTCTGCCTTTACTCCCTTCCCAACCAGCCCACCCCTGGAAAATGGGCACAGTTGTATTTATTTAATAGCATTATTTTAACAATTAAATAAAATATTAGGTTGGCGCAAAAGTAATCATTGCTATCACTTTGGCGCCAATCTAATAAAAGCGTTAAACTCCCAGAGCACTAGCTAGCACACAGTAGGTATGTGACACATATTACTTCCTCTCTTCCCATCCATCCTGGACTCCTAGTCCAGGCTCCTGCTACAGACTCAGATGACTGTCCTGATATTAGTGATGCTGCCTGCCTCCTGCCTCGTGGGGTCCGTCCGGTCAGCCCCCTCATTAACCACATTGACTTTGATTAAGTGCCAGCCTGTAATCCTAAAAATGTCACATTATTGAGGACTAATTGTTTCCCCCAGTCGCAACCCAGGAATCCATCCTCAAAACAGCCAGATAACCGAGATTGTCCTCTGATGTCTTGTGTGTCGAGATTTTATAAGCAGAGATTGCCATCTTTAGTTTTCCCCAACTTCTCATTTTGGGGGATTATTTATGCTCACATCATCCAAATATGTGTCGCCTGCATTTCCAGGGTGGTAACTTGAATGACTGTCCCTCCTCCTTCCCTCCCACCCTCAATTTTTGGCTCTGTGATATCTCATTATATTCTAAAGAGCTATCTGCAAGGCAGGGCACCAGGATGCAATTAAATCTGCTTCTGTAGCAACACTGCTCTTAAGCAAAATATATTGATCGCCAAAGCTTTGAACCCACTTTAATCAAGTAATCTAAACAGGGCTTAAGCTTCAAAAGCTGAGCGATGTGCCCGGCTTCAAAGCGCTTACTTACACTGAATTAATTTATCCTGGATGTACTAATGCTCCCCACAACCCTGTGAATTATAATGTTAGAGGTTGCAATCAGGGCTCTGATAATATCCCCAAAGCCTGGCTGCTATTGATTGTCATGTAAAAAGCCACAAAGGGGAGTGGGGTGGAGGGAAGGGGAATAAAGGGATTGGGGTGGATAGAGCAAGACTGAAGTGTCCCTGTCCACGTGAGGCCAGGTGCCCAGTGCTAGTTTGGGGAATGGGATTGGAAGGAGGTCGGGTCTGCACTCCGAGGTGCTACGTTAAGAGGGGGAATTGCTTTAGGAAGCTCCAGCTGTGACTCTGAGGTGGAAGCCAGGGAATGGCTCGTGTGTGGATTGTGGATAGGGAGGGAAACTGGACATCTGTTTCAGAGGCCAAGCTGCCATTCACTCTCCCACTGGTAGCTACCTCTCCCCACATTTACTCAGGCAATCACATCTCCTTGACCTCAATCCCTGGCTTTTGAGTGGAGCTCCCCTTCCACATCTGGAGCTTGTGACCTTATTATTTATTTATTAAACAATTTATTGAGAACTTTCTATGTGCCACACATTATTATTATTGCTTTGAGACAGGGTCTTGCTCTGTCTCCCAGGCTGGAGTGCAGTGGTGTGAACATAGCTCCCCGCAAACTTGACCTCCTGGGCTCAAGCGATCCTCCCACTTCAGGCTTCTGAATAGCTGGGACTACAGGCACAAACCATCATGCCTGGCTAATTTTTTAATTATTATTATTATTTTTTTTTGTAGACACAGGTCTAGCTACGTTGTCCAAGCTGGTCTCAAACTCCTCGGCTCAAGGAAGCCTACCACTTTGGCCTCTCAAATGTGTTGGGATTACACGTGTGCACCACCACTCCCCGCCTGTGCCAGGCATTATTCTAGGTTCTGGGAATAGAGTCGTGAACAAGATCGACAAAAGTTCTTGGCCTCTTGGAATTTATTTTCTACCGGTGTGGGGTGGAGGGAGACTAACACACTGCCTATTTTACTTATTTGTTTAGTTACAGTCTGATGATGGAATCTGCTCTAGAGAAAAATAAAACAGGAGATAGGAATAGGGAATATGTGAGTGTGCGCAGCAGGTGGTATCAGTGTGAGTTCAAATCCAGGGTCCTCGTTGGGAAGGTGATATTTGTGCAAACATCCAAAGAAGCGGGAAGGAGCCACACAGACCTCTGAGGGAAGATACTCTGGGCAGAGGGAAGAGCAATGGCCAAGGCCCTAAGGTGAAGCATGCCTGGGCCGTTTGAGGAACAAGAAGGTGGCCCATGTGGCTGAGGCAGAGTAGGCAAGAGGGAGAATAGGATGACGTGAAGCCAGAGAGCATGTAAGCACCAGACAATGACCAAGGTTAACCGGTGTATTTCGTTTCCTTGGCCACAGTGGTGGTTCAGGGATGGGCCAGTGACATGAACCATGAGGGAAATATGGGCTGGGTGGTGGGCAGCCATCTTGTCACCACATGGAACCTGAGGAGAAAGTCAAAATGGAGGACAGGGTCGCTGAGGGATGGGTATCGTGGACTGAGCTCCTGAATCCTACTGAGCCTGAAAACTTTACATCCCTTGGCATTTTCAATTTCTGGGAGCCACTAAATCCTCTTTTTTCCTTAAACTATTTTGGATTTTTTTCTAAATAAATCGTCAGACCTCAAAAGTCCCACCTCTTGACACTAAGTTCACAGGTGAAGCATACCAGCCCAGCATCCGTTTGCTCTCTGTGTCATGCTGGAGGCCCCAGGCTGGCTCTCCTCTCACCTTAGGAGTGGGGGGGTCCTCCCTCTCCCTCTGCCTCTAAAATGCACCTGGGTTGGCAAGGATGGAGGATGGCGGAACTCTGAACTCCTTCCCAAATTCCATTTTTCTGTCTCCCACTCCATCTCCCCCAGATCGTTGGATCCTGTTGGCCCTTTCCTACCTGAAGAAGAGAGAGTACTGGTGTGCTGGATTTTACATATGTTGAGTTTTTATGTATGTCATTGTATTTTTACAGTTTTGCAGCTCTAGGAGGTAGGTATTGGCAGCGTTGATGTTGATCATATTACCATGATGGTATATGGCTGGCATCTCATTCTTATGTTGGTAGCCGTGCCATACAGGCTGCTTACATTTTTAGAAATGACTTTTGGATATTAGGATACCTTTGTACCCTAGATGCCAGCAGAGGTCCCCTGCCCTTTGATATTTAAATTAAATTGATTCAGGCCTGCCTGTAATCCCAGCACTTTGGGAGGCTGAGGTGGGCAGATCACTTGAGGTCAAGACCAGCCTGGCCAACATAGTGAAACCCTGTCTCTACAAAAAATACAAAAATTCGCCAGGTGTGGTGGTCTGTGCCTCAGGTGACTGAGACACGAGAATCACGCAAACCCGGGAGGTGAAGGTTGTAGTGAGCTGAGATCGTGCCACTACACTCCAGTCTGGGTGACAGACTGAGACTCTGTCTCAAAAACAAGCAAACAAACAGATTAAGTTGATTCCAATGCTGCTGTGTGTGCAATCACAGCCAGCCATGTGTCCTCTAATCTCCTAGGAGATATGTGGGGGGTGGGTGCCTATGTTTTCCCATTGATCTCTGGCTTCAAGCTCCTCTGGCTTCTTGCAAAATTCTCTTGCTGTTCCTCTCACGTTGCAGCCTGTTTCTGATCACATCACCCAGGTATGGAGTGCTCCCTCCCCTCCTCACCACTATACAACACATATTATTAACTCAAAGCATTTGTATGTAGAAAACTATACTGAAGGTTTAGAATGTTGAACGGGGATGCTTCACCGCAAAACAAGAAAGGAAATTGAACATCACGCATCCCTCTGTTGGCATTTAGTTAGCCATTTCCAACAAGAGGACCCTCTCCCGTGTGGCCTTTCTCCTCCCAGTTAAGCCCTCACCTTGCACTTTTCTGGGTCCCCTCGCTTTCCCACCTTTTCATCTCCTCTTTCCCATTTGATTCCCAGTCACTTTTGCAAAATAAAAATGTGAGTTCTCCAGCCCTACTCACCTCTAGGCTTACCTGGAAGCTCATTAGCATGTCTGCTCATCAGGGGCACATTCTCTCCAAGTCCCTCTTTTGAACAGCACAGAGGAGCCAGCACGGCTTTCCACTTTGGTCCTTCCCTTGTTCCAGCCATACCAATCTCTGCTGGGGAAGGTGTGCATTAGTAATATATTCCTCAGTGTTATGAATGATTCCATAAGTGGCAGAAGTTGCCACAGGAAACCTTGGCTTTAAGAACTAAACTTTTTCTCTATATTACATCCATGTTAACGGGGAGAAAAAGAATGCTTCATGAGGTTAGGTGGATAAGTAATTTGCCCAGTCTAGCACAGCTAGGATCCAGGAGAAGAAGGATTGAATCCAGGTGTGGTGATGGCAAATTTATGCCATTTCCATGATGGCATCATGAATCCAATAAAAATTGCTTTGCTGTATTTACCGAGATTCACCCACACACATTCACTAAACTCTTACATGAAAGCACCAGGCTGGACAGGTTGTGGTTGGGGGTATGAGGACGGAAAATCAATGGTCCCTTCTTAGAAAGAATCCTTCATCTCACAGGGAGACAGACCAGATGGCCCATAAATTAAAGTGGAAGTTCAGGAAATTCAAGGAAAACAGGATAAAATACTCTGAAAATTCTTTACCTCTCTATTAAGGAAGTAGCAAGGCAGTGATTATGAACTGGGACTCTGGTGACCCTGGGCAAGTTCCTTACTTGCTCTGTACCTCACTTTTTTTTTAGCTGTAGAATGAAGACAATAATAGAACCCTTCTTAATAGGGTTGGTGTGAAGGTTAAATGGATTAATACATGCAACATACTTAGAACAGCACCTGGCACACAGCAAACACTCAATAAATGTTAGCTATCACTATTAACGTATGGTGTACATGGCCAAAAATGATTTTGCTTGATAAATATTATGATCCCTGGTCATCAAGGGAGGAAACTGAAGCACAGAGATAAAACAATGTCCTCCAGGTCACAGAGTCATTTTGCTGCAGAGGGAGGAATAGTAAGCAGGTCTTAGATGCTGGTCCAGCATTTTCCTACTCCTGCGTGTCCCAACTGAGAGTTGAGAGTGTACAGGAAAGACTGTTGATCATGCTTTTTGGTAGAAATGGTGGCTTTGATTTTGAGTGGGCTGTATTCAGGAGTGGGTGATAAGGAAGGGTGACGTGATTTTTAAAAAATGTGATAAGGAAGGGTGACATGATTTAAAAAAAAAAAACAGTAGTCATTCATCAAAATCCATTCTTCTCATTGTCCATGGTGAGGGTTCAGTGGTGGATGCATGCTGAACAGTAGAAGACCAGGTTTCCCAATGTTCCTTGTGTCAGGGACAGCGGCCATATTGAAAAGTTCTCACTTGCATATTGTGAGAAGAGGATGAACCATCCCCAGGATGACATCTTAAGACACACAGTGTGGTGGGTGCACAGCCGGGCTTGGTCTGCTGAAGCTGTCGCCAGGCGCAGGTGAAAGGGCTCCTGCACCGTGCCCTGTGCCTCCCACCTGCCTGGCATTGTGCGCAGAGCAGGAAAGCGTGGCTGTTACAAATGCATCCTCATTTGGGGGAGCAGCAGCCAACTACTTTCATACCAGTCACTCTCTTTAAAAGGTGAGGTGAATTGGTGATTTTCCTGAAAAAGTTACAGGTATCCAGCTAAGATCTGAATGCCATCACCCTACCCAGGGCTCTGCAGTTTTCTTATGGTGAACCCTTGATGGATTTGTTAGTTGCTTGGGAAATGGCTATGAGCGGATTGAGGTTAGGAAGACAGAATTTTCATCGGTTAAAAAGGAAGAGCTGATTGCTGTTGAAACTCATCGTCTTTGCTGTACTTCTGTTTTGTGAATTTTTAATCTATTACTTAGTGATCTTCTGGTGTAATTGGCCTGAAGTGAAAACCACAGCCTGTGATGGTGAACAGGCCACGCATGAGCCTGTGCTCAAAGTCATGTTTTTGGCTGACACCCACTTGCTTGGGGAATTCCTAGGTCACTGGTTGGACAAATTACGAAGGAAATGGCAGGTGGAGAGAGTCTTCCAGACAGCTCTGTGGTTGCTGCAGCCGGAAGTCATCTTCATCCTGGAGGATGCCTTTGATGAAGGGAAGTGGAGCACCCCTGAGGCCTCGGCGGATGATGTGGAGCAGTTTCAGAAAATGTTCAGACACCCAAGTCATGTGCAGCTGAAGGTAGTTGCTGGAAACCATGACACTGGCTTCCACTATGAGATGAACATATACGAGATAGAACGGATTGAGAAAGTGCTCATCTCTGAAAGGCTGTTTTCGCTGAATGCCTCTGAAAGGCATTAACTTTGTGATGGTCAACAGCATGGCACTGAAGGGGGACAGCTGTGGCATCTGTTCTGAAGCAGAAGCAGAGCTCATTGAAGTTTCTTACAGACTGAATTGCTCCCGAGAGCGTTATCCTCTGTATTGGAGAAGCGACGCTAACTGTTCTGGGGAAGATGTTGCTCCTCCGGAGGAAAAGAACATCCCATTAAAGGAGAACTATGATGTGCTTTCTTGAGAGGCATCACAGAAGCTGCTGTGTTGGTTCCAGCCACACCTGGACCTCAGCGGCCACACGCACAGCACCTGTGAGGTGCACCACGGGGGACGAATCCCTGAGCTCAGCTTCCCATCTTTCAGTTGGAGGAACAGAAACAACCCCAGTTTCACTATGGGTAGCATCACACCCACAGACTACGCCCTCTCCAGGTGCCACCTACCATGTGAGGACGTGGTTTTGATCATCTACTGTGGAGCGGCGGGCTTCCTTGTGGTTCTCACACTTACTCACTTTGAGCTTTTAGCCTCACCTTTTCTTTCTGGTTTGAACCTGCTCAGAAAGCATAAGACAAGGTGAAAAGCAGGCAGCGTCTGCACTTAGTAGTAAATATCAAAGCCCAAGAAATGGAACTTTGGACTTTGGACATGTTAGAATCAAGTGGATGATGAGACCAAATGTAGGCCATCTCTCTGCACATCACAGAAATTCTCAATCACTGAAACGAGTTACTGCAGAACATATTTGGACATATTAGAATCTTTGGACATATTAGAATCAAGTGGATGATGAGACCAAATATAGGCCATCTCTCTGCACATCACAGAAATTCTCAATCACTGAAACGAGTTACTGCAGAATAAATAGTAGATTGTACTGTTCTCATGCTATAAAAATGGAACAGGTACTCTACAACAACAAAAACAACAACAACAAAAGACATAGAGTGTTTCTTCCATGCTCTTTCTTCCCTTCTTGCTGGCTACAGAAAAGATCAGATAGATTAGCAGACTCTAAAGCAAGACTCCTCAAACTACCTGTGTTGAAGAACATGATTTCCACCCAACTCCAATTCCCATCTATCACGGACCAAGTTTTGGTCTACAACCTGTTCAATGAGCCAAGTCCACTGGTCATGTGTCTGGATGTCATGGCAATGTCAAATCGTGGTAAAAGTTTCTGAAAGCATATTATCCATGTCATGACTCAATTCTTGGTGGACTTCTACCAAGCAGTTTGTGGGCTGGTACTTGCCTATGGTCCACACTTAAGCAGCACTGCTCCCGGACATGCAGAGACAAGCTGAAAGGTACCAGGGTTCCTGATGGCTGCGTGGGGCAGAGTGATCTGCCAGGCTGGAATGTTCAAATCAGATGCTTACATCTGAGAACAAGAAATGAAAAGCCGTATTCTTTACTGTATCTTAATATTGCTTTCTCCAGGACGTATGCTTTACCCTAATATAGATGGGTCATGCCATGTATTAAAAGGAAGAGTGGACTTTTGAACCAGGCAGAATGGCCCTTGCTGTAGCCCAAGCTGTAAACACATTGGCTCTACTTGCTGGGACGATGCCACACCTCCCCAGGACATTTCTGGGTGCTCACGGTGTGCCATACACTGAAGGATGACACAAGGCCACCGATCCCCTGCCAACGGATCCCTCACTGGATTCCTTTTCATCTGTAGGTTCTTGGTATGTCCAGGAATGATTTGGATCCAAGTAAATTCATGTTCTGAGGCTCAAAGGAAATCAAAGTTAAAGTTAAAGTGCTTTGATCTGAAGGCTGGTAAGCAAAGTTTAGTTCATAAAACAGCTGGTGCTGAGAGAAGATTGAAATAAGGATTTGGGGACCCCTGTAAGGTCTAAGAGATCCTAGGGAGGCAGTGAGCAGGGCCTACACTTGGAAATTAGACTGATGTGCTTCTGATGCCTAGAGTCACAAATTCCAGCTGAGTGCCTTTGGTTGAGTCACGTCGTGTCTTCTCTGTAAAGGAAGACTGTAATGATGACATTGCAGGAGTGGTATGAAGGTCTCCAAGAAGGTACAGAAAGACCTGCATGCAACTGGGTGGCAGCCAGGGCCCAGCAAGGAACAGATGGCACATTCAAACTGGGTGACTGGAGGAGAGAGAAATTAGGAGACCACTTACAAAGGCGCTGCAGGGATGGGGAGACTCACAAGACACAGCGTAGTACCTGGCTGGCAATGGTGTGTATGGGCGGAGGAGTGGGGGTAGCTGTTATAGCTGTTAGCCTGAAGGGCAAAGGAGAAAACAGTTGTCAGAATCCAGAACTCTCGCTACATACAGGTAGCATGACGGGGAGGGTCGTCCAATAGGAATGGAGGTTGATTCTAGGACATACACTGCCAATCCCTGGTGGTATCTCTACAGGGTATGAACTGGAGAATAAACTTGACTTTACTCTCTTCCCATCCTCCTAACTCTGGCTGCTTCTTCCCGCTGGCCAAACTCCAGTGGAAGGCAGAGGATAAGGGGGCCTTTCAGGCAGGCCAGTGTCCCAGGCTCAGAAGAGGATGGAGAAGCAGGAAGGAGAATCCAGGAAGGCCAACAACGACTGCATCCTCCCAACCCAGCATATAGAAGCTGCTCAATTTACAGGAGCACTTAAAAAAAATTTATAGTCTTTGGATGTAACTCCAAGTAAGGTCACATGCTTCCTCTGAGGCACCACTTAACAGAAAATTGGACCTTGCGAATGCGAGGCATGCAGGTCTGTTCTCACATGGAGCAGAGAGGATGAGCAAACGTTTCTCTCTGTGCTGGCCTCTTGCCAGATCCTTTTCCACTTCTTTATTCCTCGTTCTCTGCTGTCCTTGCCTAGGAAACCACCATCTGGCTGCAACCCGCCTAAGGAAGGTATTGGTGAGTTGAGGACCTGGGGTATGTCCCCTGCTGCCTTAAGAGATGATTAGTGGCTGCTTGTCGGCAGATGTAGCTCAGTGGCATTTTAATATCCAAATGTCCCCCTGCCTCACGAGGGAGGCCACGGACTATTGAAGGTGTTTCACACAGAGAGCCCTGATTGCTGTGGCAATAATTTCCTTCAACAGCCATTAAACCACTTCTGAATGTGTTATTAAAAAAGAAAACCAAGAGAAAAGGGCAGGGGGTGGGTAGGGAGGGGGGCAGACATCCTTCCTATTTCCTGAAAAATATCAGCACTCACAGGGTGAGCTTTAACTAATCAGATGGGATTTTAATATCAGTGTGTTGGCAGTTATGAGTGCACTGTCAGTCCTGCCCAAGTATCGGCAGAGCCCGGCACCCACTGGAGCGATTTGTGCCTGGGCTGCTCACCAGCATTCTCTGGTCCAAGAGAGATGTTGTCTTAAGTCTTCGAGAGTAAATGAGTCTTCTCAGCTCAGGTCCCTTCCTTGGCAAAACATCCAGTTCTTTAGTCAGGGCCTGTGCCCACCCCCATACACCACTTACCAAAAGGTGGCTGGAATATATGGGTGTCCCTATCCACTCACTCAGCAAATATATATTGGGGGGGTCTGTATTAGTCCATTCACACTGCTAGTAAAGACATACCCAAGACTAGGTAATTTATAAAGGAAAAAGAGATTTACTGGACTCATAGTTCCACATGGCTGGGGAGGCCTCACAATCATGGTGGAAGGCAAAGGAAGAGCAAAGGCATGTCTTACATCACGGCAGGCAAGACAGAAGTGCCAAGCAAAGGAGAGGAAAACCGGCTGGGCACAGTGACCCATACCTGTAATCCCAGCACTTTGGGAGGATGAGGCGGGCGGATCCTGAGGTCAGGAGATCGAAACCATCCTGGCCAACATGGTGAAACCTTGTCTCTACTAAAATACAAAAAATTAGCCAGGTGTGGCGGAGCACGCCTATGGTCCCAGCTACTCGGGAGGCTGAGGCAGGGGAATTGCTGGAACCTGGGAGGTGGAGATTGCAGTGAGTTGAGATTGCGCCACTGCACTCCAGCCTGGTGACAGAGTGAGACTCTGTCTAATTTAAATAGAAAGGTGGGGGGAACCCCTTATAAAACCATCAGATCTCATGAGAACTCACTATCACGAGAAGAGCAGCGTGGGGGTAACCGTCCCCATGATTCAATTACCTCCCACCACGTCTCTCCCACAACATGTGGGGATTATGGGAGCTACAATTCAAGATGAGATTTGGGTGGGGACACAGCCAAACCATATCAGGGCCTTTGCCAGGCACAGCTAGATGCTTGGGCTGCAATGGGACGGTCTGCAGAATATCGATAGATACGAGGGCTCCAGCAACGGCCAACCAGAACAGATGTAAATCAAGGGGCTGAAACAGGTCCCACTGGCCCCCAGTGAGCCAGTCACTAACCCTCTCTGCTAGTGGTTGGCGATTTCTGGGGCCCTGCTCAGCATAGTGACTGTTAATTGGTCTGGAAGTATTTCGGCATTTTACCAGTTGTCATAGTCATACTGACATGTGCCAACTGAACAAAACATGCCATGTCTCCCCTATGGAGTTTACCTTCTTACGAGCATGGAGAAGCAGTCAGCTTTTTATTTTCCATCCTTGTCGTAGGGATGCTTTTAAAGTCTTACTGAAAAATAGGAAAAGCTCCATTTTCTGTGCTAGGCCTATGTAGGTTGTTTAAAAAATGATGAGACACAGGTTTCAGGCTATCGGCACAGAGGTTGTTTGGAGCAACTTTTGATCTTCATTTAAGGCAAGGCTGTGTGACATTTAACAGTGTCTGCACCCTTTCGGCTTAAAGGTTTGTCTAGACAGCTGTCACAAGCATGCTCGCTCCCACTCCCAGAGGAATGAGTGAAGAGAGGTTTGCCCACATATAAGGGACCCGGGACAAATGCCCCCAAAGGGAGATGTGTTTTGTTCCCTTTTGATACCTTCCTTAGCGAGGCAAAATGACAGCTATGATGATACCCCGCCACCACTTCCTGACATCATCTGCCCCATGGAGGGGCTGGCTTTCCCTGACAGATCTCTCCCTGGATAGGAAGTTCATTCTCACAGCCACATGCAGAGCCTGATGGATTCTCACTTCAGAATAATGGTCACAGATCATGAGATCAATTTTGTCCCTGGAAAGGAAGAACTGTAGAACAGTTTCTGTTAACATCCCTGGTCCATAAAAGGAGGTTTGCAAGCACTTTTTAGAGGTATCACTTGCTAATCAAACCTGGATTTCTAGGTTATTCTCTGTTCTGAGAATTGCTAATGCTACCAAGAAGGCAAAAATGCAAAGAAAATACGGGATGGAGTGGAGAAAGCAGTCACCATTTATAAAGAGAGAGGCAGTAGCATTATGTTTCTTAAAAATTACCAAAGGGGAGAATGGATGCCACTGATGTTCTTCTGAGTTACTCTTGGATCAAATCTACCAGAAGTGTTCTTAAAATCTGTGTATGACAACATGCTAGTAGAGAGGAAAGCAAGGGAGCTGTGGGCAAGACCACTAAATAAGAACAGCTCCAGCCTGTAGCTCCCAGCGAGATCCATGCAGAAGGTGGGTGATTTCTGCATTTCCAACTGAGGTACTGGCTCATATCATTGGGACTGGTTAGACAGTGAGTGTAGCCCACAGATGGCGAGCCAAAGCAGGGTGGGGTGTTGCCTCACATGGGAAGTGCAAAGGGTCAGGGAACTCCCTCCCCTAGGCAAGGGGAGCCATGAGGAAATGTGCCGTGAGGGACAATGCATTCCGGCCCAGATACTACACTTTTCCCACAGTCTTCACAACCGTATACCGGAAGATTCCCTTGGGCACCTATGCCACCAGGGCCCTGGGTTTCAAGCACAAAACTGGGCAGCCAGTTGGGCAGACACCAAGCTAGCTGCAGGAGGTTTTTTTTTTTTTTTTTTTTTCATAGCCCAGTGGTGCCTGGAATGCCAGTGAGACAGAACAGTTCACTCCCCTGGAAAGGGGGCTAAAGCCAGGGAGCCAAGTGGTCTAGCTCAGCAGATCCCACACTACGGAGCTCAGCAAGCTACGATCCACTGGCTTGAAATTCTCTCTGCCAGCACAGCAGTCTGAAGTTGACCTGGGATGCTAGAGCTTGGTAGGGGGAGGGGTGTTTGCCATTACTGAGGCTTGACTAAGCGGTTTTCCCCTCACAGTATAAAGAAAGCCACTGGGAAGTTCAAACTGGGCTGAGCCCAATTCAGCTCGGCAAAGCTGCTGTAGCCAGACTGCCTCTCTAGAATCCTCCTCTCTGGTAAGGGCATCTCTGAAAAAAAGGCAGCAGTCCCCGTCGGGCTCATAGATCAAACTCCCATCTGCCTGGGACAGAGCAGCTGAGGGAAGGGGCGGCTGTGGGCGCAGCTTCAGCAGACTTAAACATTCCTGCCTGCCAGCTCTGAGGAGTGCAGCAGATCTCCCAGCACAGCACTTGAACTCTGCTAAGGGACAGACTATCTCCTTGAGTGGGTCCTTGATCCCTGTGCCACCTGACAGGGAGACACCTCCCAGCAGGGGTTGACAGACACCTCATACAGGAGAGCTCTGGCTGGCATCTTGTGGGTGCCTCTCTGGGATGAAGCTTCCAGAGGAATAAACAGGCAGCAATCTTTGCTGTTCTGCAGCCTCTGCTGGTGATACCCAGGCAAACAGGGTCTGGAGTGGACCTCCAGCAAACTCCAGCAGACCTGCAGCACAGAGGCTTGACTGTTAGAAGGAAAACTAACAAACAGAAAGGAATAGCATCAACATCAACAAAAAGGATGTCCACACAGAAACCCCATCCAAAGGTCACCAGCATCAAAGACCAAAGGTAGATAAATCCATGAAGATGAGGAAAAACCAGTGCAAAAAGGCTGAAAATTCCAAAATCCAGAAAGCCTCTTCTCCTCCAAAGGATCACAACTCCTTGCCAGCAAGGGAACAAAACTGGACAGAGAATGAGTTTGATGAATTGACAGAAGTAGTCTTTAGAAGGTGGGTAATAACAAGCCCCTCTGAGCTAAAGGAGCATGGTTTAACCCAATGCAAGGAAGCTAAGAACCTTGAAACAAGGTTAAAGGAATTGCTAACTAGAATAATCAGTTTAGAGAAGAACATAAATGACCTGATGGAGCCGAAAAACACAGCACAAGAACTTCATGAGGCATACACAAGTGTCAATAGCCAAATTGATCAAGTGAAAGAAAGGATATCAGAGATTGAAGGTCAACTTAATGAAATAAAGCATGAAGACAAGATTAGAGAAAAAAGAATGAAAAGGAACAAACCCTCCAAGAAATATGGGACTATGTGAAAAGACCAAACCTACGTTTGATTGGTGTACCTGAAAGTGACGGGGAGAATGGAACCCAGTTAGGAAACACTCTTCAGGATATTATCCAGGAGAACTTCCCCAACCTAACAAGACAGGCCAACATTCAAATTCAGGAAATACAGAGAACACCACAAAGATACTTCTCGAGAAGAGCAACCCCAACACACATAATCGTCAGATTCACCAACGTTGAAATGAAGGAAAAAATGTTAAGGGCAACTGGAGAAAAAGGTCAGGTTACCCACAAAGGGAAGCCCATCAGACTAACAGCAGATCTTTTTGTAGAAACCCTACAAGCCAGAAAAGAGTTGGGGCCAATATTCAACATTCTTAAAGAAAAGAATTTTTAACCCAGAATTTCATATCCAGCCAAACTAAGCTTCATTAAGCTAAGGAGAAATAAAATCCTTTACAGATGAGCAAATGCTGAGAGATGTTGTCACCACCTGGCCTGCCTTACAAGAGCTCCTGAAGAAAGCACTAAATATGGAAAGGAAAAACCAGTACCAGTCACTGCAAAAACATACCAACTTGTAAAGACTCTCAATATGATGAAGAAACTGCATCAACTAATGGGCAAAATAACCAGCTAGCATCATAATGACAAGACCAAATTCACACATACCAATATTAACCTTAAGTGTAAATGGGCTAAATGCCCCAATTAAAATACACAGGCTGGCAAATTGGATAAAGAGCCAAGATCCATTGGTATGCTGTAGTCAGGAGACCAATCTTATGTGCAAAGACACACATAAGCTCAAAATAAAGGGATGGAGGAATATTTACCAAGCAAATGGAAGGCAAAAAAAAAAAAAAAAAAAAAAGCAGGGGTTGCAATCCTAGTCTCTGATAAAACAGACTTTAAAACCAACAAAGATAAAAAAAGACAAAGAAGGGCATTACATAATGGTAAAGGGATCAATGCAACAAGAAGAGCTAACTATTCTAAATATATATGCACCCAATACAGGAGCACCCAGATTCATAAAGCAAGTTCTTAGAGACCTATAAAGAGACTTAGACTTCCCCACAATAATAGTGGGAGACTTTAACACCTCACTGTCAATATTAGACAGATCAATGAGACAGAAAATTAACAAGGTTATTCAGCACTTGAACTCAGCTCTGGACCAAGCAGACTTAATAGACATCTACAGAACTCTCCACCTAAAATCAACAGAATATACATTCTTCTCAGCACCACGTCGCACTTATTCTAAAATTGACCACATAATTGGAAGTAAAATACTCCTCAGCAAATGCCAAAAAATGGAAATCATAACAAATAGTCTCTCTGACCACAGGGCAATCAAATTAGAACTCAGGATTAAGAAACTCACTCAAAACCGCACAACTACATGAAAACTGAACAACCTGCTCCTGAATGACTACTGGGTAAATAAAGAAATCAAAACAGAAATAAATAAGTTCTTTGAAACCAATGAAAACAAAGACACAATGTACCAGAATCTCTGAGACACAGCTAAAGCAGTGTTTCGAGGGAAATTTATAACACTAAGTTCCCACAGGAGAAAGCAGGAAAGATCTAAAATCGACACCCTGACATCACAATTAAAAGAACTAGAGAAGCAAGAGCAAACAAATTCAAAAGCTAACAGAAGACAAGAAATAACTAAGATCAGAGCAGAACTGAAGGAGACAGAGACATGAAAAACCCAGAACGCTTCAAAAAAAGTAAATGAATCTGGCGGGGCTGGTGTTTTGAAAAGATTAACAAAATAGATAGACCACTAGCCAGAATAATAAAGAAGAAAAGAGAGAAGAATAAAATAGATACAATAAAAAAAAGATAAAGAGAATATCACCACTGATCCCACAGAAATACAAACTACCATCAGAGAATACTATAAACACCTCTATGCAAATAAACTAGAAAATCTAGAAGAAATGGATAAATTCTTGGACACATACACTCTCCCAAGACTAAACCAGGAAGAAGTAGGATCCCTGAATAGACCAGTAACAAGTTCTGAAGTCAAGGCAGCAATTAATAGCCTAGCAACCAAAAAAAGTCCAGGACTGGACAGATTCACAGTTGAATTCTCTGAGAGGTACAAAGGGGAGCTGGTACCATTCCTTCTGAAAGTATTCCAAACAATAGAAAAGAGGTACTCTTCCCTAACTCATTTTATGAGGCCAGCATCATCCTGATACTAAAACCTGGCAGAGACATAGCAAAAAAAGAAAAGATAATTTCAGGCCAATATCCCTGATGAACATCAATACAAAAATCCTCAATAAAATACTGGCAAACCAAACCCAGCAGCACATCAAAAAGCTTATCCACCACAATCAAGTGGGATTCATCCCTGGGATGCAAGACTGGTTCAACATACCAAATCAATAATCATAATCCATCACATAAACAGAACCAATGACAAAAACAACATGATTATCTCAACAGACGCAGAAAAGGCCTTCAATAAAATTAAATACCCTTTCATGCTAAAAACACTCAATAAACTAGGTATTGATGGAACGTATCTCAAAATAATAAGAGCTATTCATGACAAACTCACAGCCAATATCATACTGAATGGGCAAAAACTGGAAGCTTTCTCTTTGAAAACCAGCACAATACAAGGATGCCCTCTCTCACCACTCCTATTCAACATATTATTGGAAATTCTGGCCAGGGCAATCAGGCAAGAGAAAGAAATAAAGGGTATTCAAATAGGAAGAGAGGAAGTCAAATTGTCCCTGTTTGCAGATGACATTATTGTATAGTTAGAAAACCCCATTTTCTCAGCCCAAAATCTCCTTAATCTGATAAGCAACTTCAGCAAAGTCTCAGGATACAAAATCAATGTGCAAAAATCACAAGCATTCCTATATACCAAATCATGAGTGAGCCAAATCATGAGTGAATTCCCACTCACATTTTCTACAGAAAGGATAAAATACCTAGGAATACAACTTACAAGGGATGTGAAGGACCTTTTCGAGGAGAACTACAAACCACTGCTCAAGGAAATAAGAGAGGACACAAACAAATGGAAAAACATTCCATGCTCACGGATAGGAAGAATCAATATGATGAAAATGGTCATACTGCCCAAAGTAATTTACAGATTCAATGCTATCCTCGTAAAGCTACCATTGACTTTCTTCACAGAATTAGAACAAATTACTTTAAATTTCGTATGTAACCAAAAAGTGCCTGTATAGCCAAGACAACCCTAAGCAAAAAGAACAAAGCTGGAGGCATCATGCTACCTGACTTCAAACTATAGTACAAGGCTACAGTAACCAAAACAGCATGGCACTGGTACCAAAACAGATATATAGACCAATGGAACAGAACAGAGGCCTCAGAAATAACACCACACATTTACAACCATCTGATCTTTGACAAACCTGACAAAAACAAGCAATGGGGAAAGGATTCCCTATTTAATAAATGATATTGGGAAAACTGGCTAGCCATATGCAGAAAACTGAAACTGGACCCCATTCTTACACCTTATACAAAAATTAACTCAAGATGGATTAAAGACTTAAATGTAACACGTAAAACCGTAAAAACCCTAGAAGAAAACCTAGGCAACACCATTCAGGACACAGACATGGGCAAAGACTTCATGAATAAAACACCAAAAGCAATGGCAACAAAAGCCAAAATTGAGAAATGCGATCTAATTAAACTAAAAAGCTTCTGCATAGCAAAAGAAAGTATCATCAGAGTGAACAGGCAACCTACAGAATGGGAGAAAATTTTTGCAATCTATCTATCTGATAAAGGGCTAATATCCGGAATCTACAGAGAACTTAAACAAATTTACAAGAAAAAAAAAAAAACAAACAATCCCATCAAAAAGTGGGTTAAGGATATGAAAGACAAACACTTCTCAAAAGAAGACATTTATGCAACCAACAAACATATGAAAAAAAGCTCATCATCACTGATCATTAGAGAAATGCACTTCAAAACCACAATGAGAGACCATCTCATGCCAGTTAGAATGGCAATCATTAAAAAATTGGGAAACAATCAAGCCTGTAATCCCAGCACTTTGGGAGGCCGAGACGGGTGGATCACGAGGTCAGGAGATCGAGACCATCCTGGCTAACACGGTGAAACCCTGTCTCTACTAAAAACTACAAAAAACTAGCCGGGTGAGGTGGCGGCGCCTGTAGTCCCAGCTACTCGGGAGGCTGAGGCAGGAGAATGGCGTGAACCCGGGAGGCGGAGCTTGCAGTGAGCTGAGATCGGGCCACAGCACTCCAGCCTGGGTGACAGAGCCAGACTCCGTCTCAAAAAAAAAAAAAAAAAAAAAAAAAATTGAGAAACAAGAGATGCTGGATAGGATGTGGAGAAATAAGAATGCTTTTACACTGTTGGTGGGAGTATAAATGAGTTTAACCATTGTGGAAGACAGTGTGGTCATTCTTCAAGGATCTAGAACTAGAAATACCATTTGACTCAGCAATCCTATTACTGGGTATATACCCAAAGGATTATAAATCATTCTTCTGTGAACACATATGAACATGTATGTTTATTTCAGTACTGTTCAGAATAGCAAAGAATTGGAACCAACCCAAATGCCCATCAATGATCGACTGGATAAAGAAAATGTGGCACATATACACCTTAGAATACTATGCAGCCATAAAAAAGGATGAGTTTATGTCCTTTGCAGGGACATGAATGAAGCTGGAAACCATCATTCTCTGCAAACTAACACAGAAACAGAAAACCAAACACCAAATGTTCTCACTCATAAGTGGGAGTTGAACAATGAGAACACATGGATACAGGGAGGGGAACATCACACACTGGGGCCTGTTGCGGGGAGTGGCTAGGGGAGGGATAGCATTAGGAGAAACACCTAATGTAGATGACAGGTTGATGGGCGCAGCAAACCACCATGGCATGTGTATGCCTATGTAACAAACTGCACGTTCTGCACACATATCCCGGAACTTAAAAGTATAATTTAAAAAAAAAAGAGAAAAAAGCAAGTTGCAGAAGAGCAAATATAGTATGAGTCCATTTGCATAAAAGGGATATACAAATGCATATAAATGACCCAAGAAATACGTGCATGCACACACAACGGTCCAGAAAATGTTTCAGCGATTTCCTGCAGACTTCAGAGGCAGAGAAAGCTTTCCTGTCTTTGGGAAAATGTGTATTATGAAACTGATCAAGTTTCCCTTTTTGCTTTCCCTGCTGGGAAGTTCACAACTAAATCTGTATTTTCATTGTAATAACAGGAGGCTCCACTTAGGCCAGTGTTTCTCATCCTTGGCTGCAAGTTAGAATCACTTAGCTTTTGAAAATCCCAATGCCCAGGCCACACCCCATCCTAAGTCAGGATCTCTGAGGACTGGGACCGAGATGTCCATTTTAAAAGATCCCCGAATAATTCCAATATGCAGCTGTGACTGAGAACCACTTCTCCAGACTATATCTGAATTCTGACTTTCCCTTGTTCAAAAAACAAAATATCACTTTATTTACATTTTCCTTGAATCTGATTTTTACTTACGTGTAATTTTTCAATTTGGTGTTGTGTATTTTTGTAAATTGCTTCAAGTCCTCTCTGAAATGAGGTCTGATGTAGACAAAAATGATAAACTTGTATTTAAACCACATGACAGTCAGACTGGAGCTATGTGATTTCAGCGGGGGAGAATATTCTCAGAAGGCAGACAGACACTTCAGGGGAGGAGGGGGCACTAAGGTCCAATCGTGCACCTGGGCATGGGGCTGGGTCTGCCCAAAAGAAAAGCTCACGCCTCTAGCTGGAAGAAAGATAAAAGAAAAGCTCACGCCTCTAGCTGGAAGAAAGACAACCTTCTGGAGCAGCAGCTGCCCTGACACACACCCTGTTTGGTGGTGGGAGCAAGGCAGAGTGGAGATTTCAAATTCTGTAAGAAATAAGTTCCCAGAATGTATGTGTGTGTTTTCTTCCTGATTGTAAGTCCAGTGGACTGAGAGAAGACAGATCTGGCTTCCTCCTAAGGGGAATTTCTCTCACACATGTTGCTGAGATGGAGCTGATTGGGGTAATTATCTCCATTGGAATGATGGTTATCGTTTCCTGAGTGGCTGCCAGGTGGGCTGTCTTAGGGTAGGGGAGCAGAGGGGAATCATCCTTCCTTCCCACCCATGTTGACCCCTTTGGAATTTTCACCCTATAAGTCTGCCCCTGGAGCTCTTTAGCCTGCCAATCACCTGTCATTGACTTGAACCCCAGCTGAAATATCAAATGGAAGTAGGAATCGCAAGCAAAGCTTTAGGGTGGAAGAGGAATGGGATGGGGGCTGTAACGGAATGGACCAGGGAGCATTTGAGAGCCATGCAACCTCATACTAAAAGGAAGGGCTTGGAAAGTGAGGGTGGGCCAGGTGGGGACTTTGAGAGTAACAAGTGGGGCACTGGGAGAGAAGGTTCAGAGGAAAAATGATCCCCCAAAGGGAGATAATTTCACCAATAAATAAGCTTGACTACTTTGAAATTTTGCCTGAGGGCATCAGCCTTCACCTGGCTCGGGTGGAACCTTTACACTCAGAAACCTGGTACACATGTATCTGTAGCCACAAGCCGAGCCGGCAAGGGCATGGTGGCAAATAGCCCTGTCAGCTGTCAGGAAAAGAGAAGCAGGGCCACTTGGAAGCACTCGGGACTCTGCCCACGTTGGCACAGCTCCCTGAGGGTCCCACCTTGGGTTAGGAGTGCCCTCTTCCCCCATTGAAGGACAGCTCCCCCTTGGTATCCAGCTCTTAGAGATCGAAGTCCTGGGCAGAAACTTCCAGAGGCACCTGAAGGAAATCAAGACTCAGACTAGTGGGAGCAGAAGATTCTGGAATCTATGGAGCTGATGTTAGCCACCTCATGGCCCTGGAGACTATACAAGAGAACTTAAAAATAGAATTTGCTAAAATTGCTTGAGTCTCTGGGTGTTTAGTAACCATGCCTGGCAGTCTATACCCAAGGCAGACTGGCTGTGGGGAAAGGCATTGTTAAAATCATTAGCTTAATAGGCTTGATGAAAAGGATAGTGAGATGGGAATTTCCTTTTGCAATATGTTCTCCACCCAAAGCAATCCCTGAAACCAGTAGGACGTAGTAATTACTGACTAAAAATGCTCCAATATCTCTCACTTTGTTTACATTTTCTTATGGATCTAATACACATTAACTCTGAAAACTGCTTGAAGTCCCAGAATTTTCAGTGTCAGATGAGACTAAATGTCACCTAGCACTCAAATCGTTTCTTTCCTGATGTATTGTATCATTTGTTTTGTTCCCCAGTGACTACCTGCATACACATGTACACACATGCGAGCACACACATGCACACCATGTACATGTTGTGCCATCTTCCAAGGAAAAGAAATGGCAGCAAATGAACTGAAAGCATGGAGTAGTGAAGCCAGTTACCGGGCCAAGGACTCAGTGATATAACATACTAAAGAATACCAAAGCCAAGAATAAGAACGCAACCCAAGAAAAATGTGCTCAAGCACAAAGGACCAGGACTAGGTGAAATCCACTGCAGAAGAGCATTGAAAACAAGTCCTTCCAAATCAAAGAGGGCCAGAAATTTTTCGTCTGTCTCTCTCTTCCCATCCCTCCAACAAGAGATGGAGTTTAGGCCGGGCGTGGTGGCTCATGCCTGTAATCCCAACACTTTGGGAGGCCAAAGCAGGAAGATTACTTGAGGCCAGGAGTTCAAGACCAGCCTGGCCAACATGGTGAAATCCCATCTCTACTAAAAATATAAAAATTAACCAGGCATGATGGCACTCACCTGTAATCCCAGTTACCCAGGAGGCTGAGGCGTGAGAATTGTTTGAACCTGGGAGGTGGAGGCTGCAGTGAGCCGAGATGGTGCCACTGCACTCCAGCCTGGGCGACAGAGCTAGACTCCGTCTCATAAAAAAAGAGATGGAGTTTAATGACCCTCTTCTGACTGGCCCTGGCATAGCATTAGCCAAGTGAAAGTGGCAGTGCACCATTGCTGACCCTGAGCCTGAGACTTCAGTGGGTCTGGCAGTGTCTTAGTTCCAGATGCTACAACAAAGTGCTATGAACTGGGTGGCTTTTAAAAAACAGAAATGTATCACTCATAGTTATGGGGGCTTAGTATCCAAGATCAAGGCACCAGCAGATTTGGTATCTGGTGGGAACTTTCCGGTTCCTAGATGACACCTTCTTTTCTTTTCTTTTTTTTTCTTGAGACAGAGTCTCGCTCTGTCGCCCAGGCTGGAGTTCAGGGGCGCGATCTTGGCTCCCTGCAAGCTCCGCCTCCCTGGTTCACGCCATTCTGCCTCAGCCTCCTGAGTAGCAGGGACTACAGGCGCCTGCCACCACGCCTGGCTAATTTTGTGTATTTTTAGTAGAGACGGGGTTTCACCGTGTTAGCCAGGATGGTCTCAATCTCCTGACCTCATGGTCTGCCCACCTTGGCCTCCCAAGGTGCTGGGATTACAGGCATGAGCCACGGTGCCCGGCCCTAGATGACACCTTCTTGCTGTGTCCTCGCATGGTGGAAACTATAGACACGTTCCCTCTGGCCTCTTTTACAAAGACACTAATCACATTCATGAGGGTTCCGCACTCAGCCCTAATCATCTGCCAAGGACCATGTCTCCTAGTACTGTCACACTGGGAATTAGGTTTCAAAATAGGAATTTTGGGGAGACACAAACATTCAGACCATACAGACAGCTCTCCTTTCTGCTTTTTGGGAGCCCTGAATGCCAGGTAGAAAGTCCAGCTTTCCTGCTGGAGAGGCCCAGTGGAAAGGAGAGGACTCAACACTCTGTAGAGAAGGAGGGGCTCCCAGCATTTCAGTGCTGAGCCCCCAGACGACCCTAACCCCAGCTGCCATTTGGCTACAAACACATAAGAGATTATAAATACAACCAGTGGAAAAGCCGTCTGGTCAACCCCCAGAATGGAGAGAGCTAAATATGAGTGTTATTGTTTTAAGCTGCTAAATGTTGGGGTGGTCTTTTATGCAGAAAGAAATAAACAAAACACTGCTCAAGCAGAAACAGGGCACAATTTCTGTATTAATCTCTTCTCACAAGTCTATTAAAAGTAATGGCAAAAACCGCAACTACTTTTGCAGCAACCTAATATAAAGAAATACCTGAAACTGGGTCATTTATAAAGAAAAGATGTTTGTTTGGCGCATGGTTCCACAGGCTGCATAGGAAACAGGGTGCCGGCATCTGATTGGTTTTGAGGTGGTCTCAGGAAACTTACAATCATGGCAGAAGGTGAAGGGGGAGCTGGCACTCCACATGGCCAGAGCAGGAGGAAGAGAGAGAGGGAGGGTTGGTGCCACACACTTTTAAACAACCAGATCTTATGAGAACTCACGATCACTACAACAGCACCAAGGGAGATAGTGTTAAACCATGAGAAACCACACCCATGATCTAATCACCCCCCACCAGGCCCCACCTCCAGCACTGGGGATTACAATTCAGCATGAGATTTGGGTAGGGACATAGATCCAAATCATACCACTTTCTAAGAGCTGGTTTCCAACCCCTGTCCAGCCCACTGCATGCTCTGATATTGACCACACCCCGCCTTGGTTTTCCAGGTGTTGCCTTTTCTCAGGTAATGGAATTAGCAGCAGTGAAAGAGGAGTCAAGGCCCAGGAGGAGGGGCATCTTTTTCAAAACTGCTGGCTTTTTGGATTAACTGGGTGGCATATCCCCAAAACAACTGCAGACCACCTGCTTGGGTGGGTGGTCAAATGCAGGGGGTGGGCAGGCCGAGCAGAAACAGATGAGTCCTGGGAAAGAAGGTGAGAGGGGAACTCTGTCAAGCAGGCGAAATGAAAATGCCAGATTCCAAGCAAATAGACCCAAGGAGAGTCTGGGAAGATGGGTGATTGTTTTACCAGCTTTACAACATCATTTCGCTGTCTGATGTCTCAAAACAGAATTGTGCAACCCTAATATCAGTTCCTCCTCTGAGGAAAGGAGGCTAAAGTTTTTGGAGCGGGGACTGAGGGCGAGCATGGGGCCAGGTGCTGTCCTGCACATGTCTACGGGGGAGTGGCTGGACCACCTGGGCTGGCTCTTGGTTGCTTGAAATCCTTAAGTTCTAGTTCAAGTCATCAGTTTGAGCCTTGAGTCTTGTTTTATATCCATTTTAATTAGAAATATGTGATTATTTTTATTTCATTTTTTCAACTTTATTTCAATTTCAATTCTTTTTAGTTCAAGACAGAAAAAAATATGTCAAAAATAATATGAGGACATCTTAGGGTGGAAGAATCTACTTGTAGTAGAAATGGAAATACAGCAACATAAATGTTTGAACAAGTACATTTTCCCCCTTCAAATATGAATGCACCAAGAGGCACTTAAAATGTCTTTTCTCCTTGATTTTCTCATTCACATTTCACCCTGACATCTGAGCAGCTTCCACATAAGATCACAGTAAACCGGTCCCTTCTTATTTAATAAGTCAGGATTTAAGGAATCAGTTGTATTTGAATATACCAAAAGCTTGCAGAGAGACAGCAGAGAGAGAGAGAGAGAGAAAGAAAGAGTGACTTTTAAGTACTTGAGTTTTGTTGGTCTACAGAAGAAATCAGCTCCTGTCACTCATGAGGTACATAAAGGTGGTTCGAAGGAAATGTTCATAAGGGAAGGCCTGTTGTTTCCTGTGTCTACTGAAAAAGACTTAAAGTGCTGAGAGATGAAAGGACTTCTAGTCTCTGAGAATTGTTAAGCACCAGAACTAGCCTGAGCAGTGATGAAATGCTTTTGCATATGTGTATGTTTTCTAGAATGGTTTAGGCATGGCAATATTTGAAGACAAGAAGTAAGTCCCAGTTTTGTTATTCCTGCTACACTTATTAATGAGTCATGATTCATTCATTTTTTAAAAGGAGCTATAAATAAAGCCAGGGCATAGTTCCAACACAGTTTAGATTGAAAGATTTTTTGCAGGTTTGTTTTTTGCAAGTCACTGCAGGAATTAATAAAATACTCTTGAGCTCATATATTGATAATGCCTCTCATTGTGTCTCCTCCTCAGGATCTCTCTAACTTTAAATATTCTGCCTTTAGAAGATTAGAAGACAGTATGATTAGCATTTAAAATATATCTCTGTATACAGCTACACACACAATATTTAAACATATGGAGCACAAAGTTAGGATGGGAACACAATAAATTGCCCTGTTTTCTTCCACCCCTTTCCATTCTTGTCAAGGTTCACTGAAGGAGAGTCCTTCTTTTGTCTCCCAAGGCCATGTTGCTTTTGGCCAATTGAATATGGACAGGGAAAACATACACCAAACGTAAATAGAGATTTTAACTGTGTACATGGATTGGCTTGATTTGCACTACTGTCCAGCACCATGAGAAGAATCCACCCCAGGTAGTTACTGATCTCTTAGCCTAGGTCATGGCAAAAGATCTATGTCAGGTCTGGACCAGACCTGAAGCCCAAAGTCAAGCCACCACAGCCAACTCACAAAACTTTGAGTGAGAAATAAACATTGTTGTTGCAAGTCATCAAGATTTGGGGGGATGTTTGTTACACAGCATTAACTCAGCAATAGCTGACCCATATAAGACTTTATAGATGATTTTAAAGGTCCGTTTTTTGTGTGTGTATTTGTATTTCCATTTTTTCTACAATGAACAAATGTTATTTAATTTATTCAATCAATAATTATGTGGTGAGAACCTACTGTGTGCCTGCTCCTGTGCTAGACATTGGGAACAAGGTAGTCAGAAAAACAATTTATATACCTGCTCTCATGAAACACAGAGTCTAACAAGGGAGACAGGCTTTCACGTAATCACTACACACACAAATGTAAAACTGCACACATGTTGTGTTACAGATGGGGAGTTTGTGGGGCTAGAAGTGTATAGAAAACAGAAATGCAGCTTAGGCAGAAATATCTGGAAAGGCTCTACTGAGAATGTAATGACGGGGCTGAGATTTGGAGAATGAATAGGAGTTAACCGGTAAAATTGTATAATAAAAAGTAATTTTTAGGAATAATAGCTTTGTTTTTATTTTTCAGGTTTTGCCTCCCTGTCATAACCTGGACAAGTTATATTTAGCCTGAGGATCAAGTTACCATTGAACTTGATATTAACAGCCTCTCTATATGGCTGGAACACCTAGCTGTCCACCTCAATCCACAGTCGCCCTCCCATAGTATGAGGCCGTTGTTGAGAAGTGGCTGTCCAACCAGGGACTCATTTCCCAGACCCCCTTATGTCCAGGTGCCATTGTTCTTACCAATAGGATCAAGCCCCAGTCATGGGTATTATTTCCGGGATAGGTTTGCTAAGAAGCAGGTATGTCTGCTCCACACAGACCTTTTTCCCTTCCATCAGCAGATGAAACTGACAACAATGAGTTCTTCTTGTGGAGCCAGAGAGGGAAGAGGGCCAGAACCCTGAATGACCACGTGGAGGAAAGCTGTCCACCAACCAAAAATGCCTGCCTTGGAGCACCCATTCATTGCTATGGGGGCAAGAAATAAACTAGCAGGTCAAGCTACTGAAATCTGGAGACCTATTTGTTATGGCAGCTGTGTTATCCTGATTAATAGAACATATATTTCAAAAATGGATTCAGTGCTTTCTTGGCTCACACATGGACATAGCCAGCCTTCTAACTGGGTGGAATATTTCCTTTGTGTGGATTGAATTTTGGGTTCAATTTTCTTTCTCCCCATCTGGTAGGAAGGATGTTTATTGTGTGGATGCCGCATATCACAACTGATTGGTGAATTTGGTGGAATGGATTGTTTTTATATACTCTTAATTTTGTTTGCTTCTCTAAGTTCATGAATTCTTATGGGTGATGCTGACATTTTTGGCATGAGAAATGTTTTATACAAATCAGAGATGCTCTGTTGCAACTCAAAACACATTTGGCTTGAAAGTAATATCATACTCACTCACATAAATCTAAAAGGCCATGTTCGTGAGGGTGGGGGGTCACACGGAGGAGCCTGATTTGGAAAGCAGTGGGGAGCCATTGGGAGTTCTCCAGAAGGACAGTGATATGACTAAAGAGATATTTTAGGAAGATGAATCTGATATACCAGACAGGAAAAAATGAGAAAGAAAATAGCTCAGGGACATAGGGACAAACTTGCAACAATCTAGCCATGAAATAAAGAGGACTGGTCTGGGATGGCGCCAGTAGAAATGAAGAGAAACAGGTGAATAAACGAGGCTGAAGAAATGAAACAGCAAAACTTGATCACTGTTCACAGCTCATCAACTGTTCTTATCAAACCCCAGAGTTTCCATGTACCAGTTTATTCATATGGCTCTATTAGCCCATCATCCTTGCAAAAGTAACAATACTGATGGGACTATTAAAGTTATGATATTGTTTTTAAAAGAATGATCAGAAGTAAAAAGGAATAATTGCTCCAACATACAAAAATAAGACAAATGAATAATTTTTCCAAAATCATCTGCAGTAGCTGACTGCTCCCTAGGGAGGAAAGGATTGCACATCTTAATTGGAGGGGAAATGACTTAAACACATTTTTATGCTGGAAAAAGAAAAAAATGCCAAAGGCTAGGAGACGAGCACGAGAGGAAAGAGCCAGAATTTTTTTTTTTTTTTTTTTGAGGCAGTGGAAAGTCACTTCTATGTATGTTTTGCTAGAGTAATGGTCTGGCTGCCAGGGTTGAATCCTGCTGTGGGATTTTAGGCAACTTAATTAACTCATTTGTGTTCAATTTGCTCATCTGTAAAATGGAGTTGGAAACAGTAATTCCTATGCCATTAGGTTGTTGGGAGTATTAAGTAAGGAAATTCAATAAAACACTTACCATAGAGCCAGGTACAAATTAATTACTCTGTAAATATTAGTTCTTATTATTATTACCAAATTGCAAACAGAGGCAAGGTCTCCATGAAAAAAAAAAAAAAAAGTGAAGTTACCCAACAGCCAGCCTTTGGTGGGCAAAATGAAGTAGACATTTTTGTAGGACGGGGGTTATCAAACTGCAACCCACAGGCCAAGTCAAACCTGCCCACTGCCTATATTTGTAAATAGCTTTATTGGAACACAGTTGCATTCCTTTGTTTGTATTATCTGTGTCTGCTTTTGTGCTAAAACGGCAGAGTTGAGTAGTATGACAGAGATCATCTGGCTTGCAAAGCCCGAAATATTTACTAAGGAAGCTCTGCATTAGTTTGCTAGGACTGTCATAACAAAGTCTCACAGACTGAGTGGGTTAAATAACAGAAATTTATCTTCTCACAGTTCTGGAGGCTGGAAGTCCAAGATCAAGGTGTTGGCAGGGTTGCTTCCTTCTGAGGGCTGTGAGGGAGAACCTGCGTCAAGCCTCTGTCCCAGCTGCTGGTGGTTTCTGGTAATCTTTGGCATTCCTTGGCTTATAGAAGTGTGGCCCTGACCTCTGCCTTCATCTTCACATGACGTTTTCCCTGTGTGCTGTCTGTCCAAATTTCCCCTTTTATCAGGACACCGGTCATATAGGCTTAGGGGCCCTCCTTACTCCAGAATGACCTCATTTTAACAAGTTAAGTGTACCATGACCCTGTTCCCAAATTAAGTCATAGTCTGAGGTACTGAGGGTTAGGACTTCAACATATGAATTTTAGAGGGCTACAACTCAACCCACAACAGATCCTTTACAGAAAAAAGTTTGCTAACTCCTGCTGTGGAGAAATTGTACAGCATTGTTTCTCATCTTGTGAGCTGGGTTTGACCCCAAGGTACAGAAATTGAACTTGGAGAAGTTGTCTGGCTGCTGGTACATGGGGATGCTAAGCTTTGGAGCTGGGCAGTTGGACTCTTTAGCCTCTGTGTTCACACAGGCAGATGTTATGCTGAACAAGATCGTGCCGTTTCCTGTTCAGAAACTTCCAGTGGCTCTCCTCGCACCTGAGCAAATCCCAGTTCCTCACCATGGCCTACGAGGTTCTAGGTGTGATCTCACCCCGACCTTCCTCCTTGACCTTGACCTTGCCTCCTGCCAGTCTCCTCTGCCCAACAGGCTGCAGAATCAGGCCTGCTTTCTGTTTCTGAAATTCACATACTCCTTCTTACCTTGAGGCCCATGCTTAGCTCCTCCCTAATCTGTAATATTCTTCCCACTGGCTGCTTCTCGTCACTTAGATCTCATCTTAAGATCAGCCTCTTAGAGAGGTTTTCCCAACTCCCCTAGTCCAAGGCATGCTCTCCCATCATCCCTATCTCATCACGTTATATTCATTCTGTTGGAGTGCTTATCTCTATCTGATCCTCTCTCATCTATTTGCTTATTGTCAATTTCCCTGACCGAGTGTAAGTGTAAGCCCCAGGAGAAGGAACCTTGTTGGTCTTACTCTCCACAGTATCTGCAGCATCTAGAACAGTTCCTGCATCTAGTAGGAGCTCCAAAAATATTTGTGCTTTCCTGAATGACCAAGACAGGGACCAATGGCTAGAACATTTAATGAGTTACTCCAAAAACAAACTCTGTCTCCTCAGAGGAGTTCATTCAATGAAATAGTTTTCCTCCTGTGGTTACATTTGATTAAGAAATATGTTTTCACAATTATGCCTGAATTTTTCCAATATGTATTTCACATCAGACACTAGATTCTAGGAAAATGTAAAGTTTCTAATCAAGGGGAAAAAACCAAACATGTTTAAAATCATCTCTGGAAGAAGTACAACCCTAAATGCAAGTCATGATTTTATGTCTGGTCTTCTCTGCTACTAATTAGCTTCTTCTCTCCTCTTAAAGTCACAGTGTCTTCTTGGTGCATCATCACAGTGTTTTGTACACATTCAAAATTCAGGAAATATTGAGTTAAGAATGAGGAGACCATGTTTGTGTGTTGCTGAAAAGTCCAAAATATACTGCTTGTCACCACCTCTGGGAAGCCTTTTCTGATTCTCCCAGGTAGAATTGAATTCTTTCTTTCTTTGGTCTGATGGTATTATTCACTTGACCCTATGATCACTCTAATGTCCAACACTAATGTGAAACTTCATATGCACCCTCTTTTTCCATTTTCTGTTGCTGTAACAGAATATTACAGACCAGGTAATTTATAAAGAAAAGAAATGTATTTCTTACAGTTTTGGAGGCTCGGAAATCCACAAAGATGGTGTCAGCATCTGGTGAGGACCTTCTTGCTTCATCATAATGTGGTGGAAGAGTGAGTATGGGAGACACAGAGAAAATCAGGCCAAACTCATCCTTTTATCAGGAACTCACTCCAGAGATAACTAACCTATTCCCTCCATAATGGCATTAATCTATTAATCACCTCTTAAAGGTCCCACTTCTGAATACTGTGACAATGACAATTAATTTTCCAACACAGAAACTTTGAGGGACATATTCAAACCACAGCAGGCACTCAATTAAATGGATGCATAAGCAATAAAATTAAAATAATATAAGAAAGAAACTAACAGTTGTAACGGGCTTTAGAAATCATCCAGGCAATGTTTCCCCAAATTCAGCCATTTGCCTCTCCCTTCACAATTTTTGGTATACTATTAATTCTTATGTTTTACTTTAAATCAAGCTTCCTACTATTTAAATACATGTATATTTATGAAAAATTTGCATCAAATTTATAAATGGAAAACTGGCATGTCTTGCATTAATAGAAAGCAACATCTACACCTCCAAAAACAAGTGAAAGATAATGTCCTAAAACTCTAGCTGGGTGTCATGGGCTGAATTATGTTCCCTCAAAATTCATATGTTGAAGTCCCAAAGCCCAGAACCTCAGAATTTGATGATATTTGGATGTACGGGCTTTAAAGAGGTAATTATGTAATGCAGTAAGACTGGTGTCCTTATAGGAAAAGGAGATTAGGAAAGATAGGGAGAAAGAGAGAGGAGAGAGAGGCTAGACATGCACGTGCACAGAGGAAAGACCCCATGAGGACACACAGAAGGTAGCCATCTGCAAGCCAAGGAGAGATGACTCAGAGAACACCTGCTGACACCTTGATCTCAGACTTCTAGCCTCCAGAGCTATGAGAAAATAAATTTTTGTTGTATAAATGAGCCAATCTGTTGTATTTTGTTATGGTAGACTTAACAAACTAATACACCGGGTATTATTGCCTATTGAAAAATGCTGAGCCCAGTCTGCTCTCTTTTAGTTAAAAGGTGAGGTTATAAGAATAAAAGGGCCAGGGAGGGTGGCTCATGCCTGTAATCTCAGCACTTTGGGAGGCCGAGCCAAGGCAGACAGATCACCTGAGTCCAGGAGTTCAAGGCCAGCCTGGCCAACATGACAAAACCTCACCTCTACAAAAAATACAAAAAAAATTGGCTGGTCATGGTGTTGCACACCTGTAGTCCCAGCTACTTGAGAGGCTGAGGTGGCAGGATCATCTCTATGAGCCTGGAAGATTGAGGCTGCAGTAAGCTGTGATCACACTACTGCACTCAGCCTT
Source organism: Piliocolobus tephrosceles (assembly GCF_002776525.5). NCBI lineage: Eukaryota > Metazoa > Chordata > Mammalia > Primates > Cercopithecidae > Piliocolobus > Piliocolobus tephrosceles. Next base: position 17,383,058 of record NC_045439.1, read on the forward strand.
GGTGACAGAGTGAAACCCTGAGGAAGGAAGGAAGGAAGGAAGGAAGGAAGGAAGGAAGGAAGGAAGGAAGGAAGGAA
>NC_045439.1:17383144-17395520 GCF_002776525.5 Piliocolobus tephrosceles
GAAGGAAGGAAGGAAGGAAGGAAGGAAGGAAGGAAGGAAGGAAGGAAAGAAAGAAAAGAAAAAAATGTTAAAGATGTACTATCACCAACAAAGACTTTCTCTTTGATGAAATCAGAAGAATTAGGTAGAATTTAAAAAGAGATGACTTTTTCAATATGAGAATATCAGTCAGGCTGGATTATATTCTATGTTTAAAAATCTCAGTGTCTTAACACATTAAATGTTTATTTCTAACTCATGTTACGTGTTTTACACAGGTTGGTGGGGATTCTCCTCTGCCCAGTTACTCAGCAGGCTAGGCTGATGAAGGCTCCACCATCTTAGAACTGGGTAATCTGTAATGCAAGGCACTCTCTGCCACCATGTGTGAGGAAGAGTGAGTTTGGAGAACCATGCACAGGCTTCCCACCATCTGAGACTGGAAGTGGCACACATAATTTTTGTACACATTTCATTGGTCAGAGCTAGTCATATGGCCTCACCTAATACAAACAAGAGGGCTAGGAAATGCAGGTAAGCAAATGGATTCTTTGGGGGGTGTTTTTCTGTCTCTTCCACAAGATCTGATGCTATTTAATGTCATAGTTCTGTACTTCCAAAATCATCTTGAGTATATCTCAAGAATGCATCCTATGCTTTGGGGAGAAAAAAAGGATCTGGGCCAAGTTCTTAATTGCATAGCTGAGAACACTGAAATCGCCAGTGTAAATAAGTGCTTCCTTGCCATGACCCACCCTCTTGGTGGCACGTCTGCAGCCACATCTCCTGTCTCTTGAGGCCTGCACTTAGACTCTTTCCACTCAACCCTGTGAGCACACAATGGTAGCAGCTAGAATAATTTGGATGTCTATTTTTGGTGCAAGAACCTTTCATTGTTCATTTCAAGTAAGATCATAACCGGGGAAATATTCTAAAGGCCAATACTGATATTGAAGAACGTGAGGACAACTTGTTCCATTTACCATTTCATCCAGAACACGCAGAGACCTTTCCTATTCCGTGTTGGAGGCGAATACATCTGCAGAATCAATGAGAAAGTATGATTGCTCAGTGTTGTCTGGTTAGCATCCAATTATGTACAGTGTATTTATTTTAAATTTAGAAGACGCACACAAGAGATTTCCAGGAACAAAATGAGAAGAAATTGGCAGTGCACTGAATGGAAAAAATTAATGACTTGAATTACACAGCCTGTGAGTCGAAGCCGACGAGAAGGGGAGAGAGAGGGAGAAAGGAGGTTGCAGTTATTCACACTGAGCTGTGCCGATGGTCCTGAGCAGTGCTTGAAAAGCGGTCACCCTCGGTGCAGCCGTCACATTCTTTATCTTCATGGTGGGGCTGGGCTTTGCGGGTCACAAACGTGTCACAGTTTTGGGAGTACAAAAATGATGTCCCCAAACAGACTTCAACAGCAAGCATCCTTTTGGAGAATAGATTCAATGCTTAAGTTTTAGCTTAATCACTTTGTCAGCTTTCCCGGGTGAGAGGGAGGAGGAGAGTGAGCCAAGGCCATGAGTAAAGGAATGAGGACTGGGATTTTGGGCATCTCTGCCGAGAGTCACTGATGGAAGGAATCAGCGTTTGTTGAGCTCCTCCTCTGTGCCGGCATCTGTGATGTGCTATGGTCCCATTTATCCTTCTTGATTATCCCCGGTTTTAGAAGCACAGAAACTAAGGTAAGAAAGGTAGATGATCTTGACCTTTCTTGATCTCACATGGGTTATGTGTTGAATTGCATTCCCCCAAATTCCTGTGTTGAAGTTCTCACTCTCAGTGTCTCAGAATGTGACCTTATTTGGCAATAAGGTTTCTTGTAGAGTAATTAGCTAAGATGAGGTTATTCTGGAGTAAGGTGAGTCCCTAAGTCAATATGATTGGTGTCCTGATTAAAAAGGGGAAATGTGGACATAGACAGCACACAGAGAGAACACATGTGAGATGAAGGCAGAGGTCAGGACAATGCTTCTACAGGCCAAGGAAAACTAAAGATGGCTGGCAAACCACCAGCAGCTGGGAGAAAGACCTGCAACAGATTCTCCCCCACAGCCCTTAGAAGGAAGCAACCCTGCCAACACCTTGATCTTGGACTTTCAGCCTCCAGAACTGTGAATTAATAAGTGTCTGTTGTTTGAGTCACCCAGGTTGTGATGCCTTGTTGTGACAGCCCTAGAAAACTAATACAACCTGATCACCAAGCAGAGGGGCCACTGGTTTCCTCTGCATCTCAATCTTGTCTATGAAGGCAGGGCCTTGCCTTGGTGCCTGCTCTCTCCCTCGCACATGGCCCACATGACATCCACACATTTTTCCTCATTTTATAAAAGGAGGACACTGAACCCAGGGGCTCACTGCCCTGTCCAAAGTTCCACAGCCAGTTATTTATAACCAGGGGCAGGTCCTTCTGTGCTTCTTCCTGCACCCGATCAAGATTCAGGATCTTGAAATGGACCACTCCATTTTCAGAGTGGTCTGGGCCAACTTCTTGGGCTCCTGATCCATCAAAAGCAGAAAGTAGAAAATGAATGTTTCTAACTTTCAATCAAACCTTGGGATGCCAAACTGAGGGGAGGCTAATGGAGATTAAAGGTGTATTAGGCCATTCTCACATTGTTATAAAGAAATATTTGAAACTGGGTAATTTGTAAGGAAAAGAGGTTTAATTGGCTCATGGTTCCACAGGCTGTACAGGAAGCATGGCTGGGGAGGCATCAGGAAACTTACAATCATGGTGGAAGGCGAAGGGGAAGCAGGCACGTCCTACATGGCCAGATCAGGAGGAGGAGAGAGAAACGTATGCCCAAAAGCACTGTGCTATGGGAAGTGTCTTAGTCCCTACTCATTTGGACTGCTATAACAAAATACCATAGTCTGGGTCGCTCATAAACAACAGAAATGTATTTGTCACCATTCTGGAAGTTGTGAAGTCTCAGACCAGGGCACTTTTGGTGTCTGGTGAGTACTCTCTTCATAGATGGCTATCTTTTCACTGTGCCCTCACATGGCAGAAGCAAGCTGTCTTGAGACTTTTATAAGGACACTAATCCCAGTCAAAAGGGCTTCACCCTCATGACCTAATCACCTCCCAAAGGCCCTACCTTCAAATATCTACTCTTTGTGGGTTAGGTTTCAACATACAAATTTTGTTGGGACACAAATATTCAGAACACAGCAGGAAGTAGCTGCTATCATCCAGCCGAGGTACGCACACCCCATTGACCACAGATGGACTGGCTGAGACCAGCTGTATGAGACGAGTCATGCTCTCCACCCTCACACCCCTACTCAGAGAGCAGCCAGGCTGAACTGGTCTTTGTTCACTAAGTGTGTGGGGCTCTCACCCTTACTCCCACCAGCTCCAGCCAACCTCCAATATGGGTTGAGATGATACTTTCCCTGAGACTCCAAAAGCCAGGTCAGTTTCCCCCTGGGCTCACTGGGATTAGAGCCTTCCCTCTTCAGGCAACTCCCACACCAGACTGGGAACACTTCCAGGTGAAGGGCAGAATCAGGTTCACTGCTTTCCCCCCAGAGGCCACCACAGGATCTCTCTAGTTCTACAACATTTATTCAAAGAAAGAATGAATGAGTCCCCAGTGTGCTCCTCAACAGAGTCACTTTGAGGGCAGTCACACTCTAAGAAGTCTGTGGATTGGTCAGTCCCTTCTCAACCCTGCTAACCCCAAGCCAGGAGATGGGTGAGCTGCTGGCAAACAGGGAGGAGGGAGAGGGAGGAAGGGAGAGGAGGGCAGAGCTTTAATGGAGGCGCAGCCCAGGGTCCCTTACAGCTGCTGAAGGTGCCACTTGGCTGCTCTTTTTTTTTTTTTTGAGGCAGAGTCTCGCTCTGTCGCCCAGGCTGGAGTGCAGTGGCCAGATCTCAGCTCACTGCAAGCTCCGCCTCCCGGGTTTACGCCATTCTCCTGCCTCAGCCTCCCAAGTAGCTGGGACTACAGGCGCCCGCCACCTCGCCCAGCTAGTTTTTGTATTTTTAGTAGAGACGGGGTTTCACCGTGTTAGCCCGGATGGTCTCGATCTCCTGACCTCGTGATCCGCCCGTCTCGGCCTCCCAAAGTGCTGGGATTACAGGCTTGAGCCACCGTGCCCGGCTACTGAGTGCGATATGTGTATGAAAATGCTGTGAGGCTGGCTGAACGAACAGCTGTTCGTTCTCTCTGGGCTGACACTGGGACAAGGTACCGGCCTGCAGGCCTGTTCTGAGGACAGTGCATCAAGTGTGGCGAGTGTATGGTCAACGCCTCCATCTCAGGGACCTGGAGAGATGTATTCATTTCAGACCTGGCTCTCAGGTCTTGGGAGACACTAAGATAAATATGCAGTTTCTGCCTTGGAGGGATTTATAATTAAGAGGAGAGACATTTAATAGCTACCTAAATGTACTAATGTGTGACCTTGGTGTCGGCCATGATCTCTTAGCCTCTTAAAATCCAAATAAGATTTGCTTCAAGTTCTCAGTCTGTATTCTGGGCAAGTACAAAACCATCCCCAGGAGGAATGAGAATTGCTGGAGGCTCAGAGCCCGTCTGATGGTGTCCCTGCTGCCTCTGCTGGCAGATCAGTTTCATTGTCCATCTCATTGTCCCAGCCGACCACCTCAGGGGCCCAGACGTGGAGTTCAGTCTCTTCCTGGCTTCCCGACAAAACTCCCACTCAGACAAGGCATGTGTGTATATGTAACCTACTTTCTTCGAGTTTTGTGGGGAGGGGGGGCAAAAGAGGTTTTCATTGCCAACATGCAATGACTTCAAATTGAATGTTTACGTCATAAAGTCTCCTGGCCACCCTGACAATGGAGGTTTTAACACATGGTGCCCCAGCTGCATCCCATCTCACTTAATTTTTTTTTTTTTTCTTGAGTCAGAGTCTCGCTCTATCACCCAGGCTGGAGTGCAGTGGGTGATCTCGGCTCACTGCAACCTTGGCTCACTGCAATCTCTGCCTCCTGGGTTCAAGTGATTATCCTGCCTTAGCCTCCTGAGTAGCTGGGACTACAGGTGTGTGCCACCACGCCCAGCTAATTTTTGTATTTTTAATAGAGATGGGGTTTCACCATGTTAGCCAGGCTGGTCTCGAACTCCTGACCTCAAGTGATCCACCCGCCTCGGCCTCCCAAAGTGCTGGGATTACACGCGTGAGCCACTATGCCCGGCCTCTCACTCAATTTTGATTCCCTTTGTACATCTCGTTGTTCTTCCTCACCTCCTTCCCTCAGGATTATCTCTTAGGATCCAAATTCTTTACCCTCCTTTCTGTAGAGCAATTCCTCTCTCCCTTGTCTCTTCCTGCACTTGCTTCCAGAGTCCTCTCTGCAGTTCCTGACTCACTGGGATGTGGGACTTTCTGAATTTCTTGAGTCTGACTGTTTGCAGCAACCACGTGTCTCCATTACATGGGGTTGGGGCCTTCAGAGGCAGAAGAAGAAGATCCCAGTACTGGGGGTCCTGGGAGAAAAGGTGTGAGCCTGGGTGCCCACCACATTCAAGAGAGCAGGGGCCCAGTTCTCCTGCCTCAGCTCGATATCAGCTTCTAGATTTTGTTTGTTTGACTTTACATTGAAGTTTAATATACATACAGAGAAGTGCACCTGCCATAAGTGTAGAGCTCAGTGTGAATTCTCCCAGCTGAATATGCCTGTGTAACCAGGATCCAGACCAAGTCACTATCTTCCACAAAAGGTGAAGCACTATCCTGACTGCTAACTGCATGGATTTGCTTTACCTGGTTTTGTATTTTATGTAAGGGAATCCCATAGCTTTTAATTCTTTGTGTCTGGTATCTTCCGTTTAACATTTTATTTGTGAAATGCATCTACATTTTGGAGTGTTGTTACAGATAGTTCACCCCCTTTATAGTTTCTTTATGTGAATACACCACAATTTCTAGTCTATAGTTGATGGATATTTGGGGTATTTCCAGTTTGGAGCTACCATGTGGCTTCTGCTTTTGAACCAGATGTTTGCAGAGTCGGTTACCCCAAAAGAGATACTGAACACAAAAGAAAGTCACTCATTCATTCAGCAAACACCATCTGTGGGAAACCTACAATGTGCCAGGCATGTAGACAAATGCTGAGATGGAACAGTGATCAAAGTCAACATGTCCCAGCCCTCTTGGAGCTGAACGTTTGTAAGGGAAATGGTGTATAGACAGATGATTAGAACACAGCCAGATCCGAGCTTTGCTAAGGGTGGAGAGAAAGTCAGCAAAGTGTAGGCTTGAAGCTTCAGATAAATGTGGCTGCTGAGAGTGTGTTCAAGGTAGAAGGAACACTTTGTTCCATTGGCACATTTGCAAAATTTGAATGTTCCTCTTACTGGGGTGGGCAGTGGGGTGAAACCAAACTGCTGAAATAGGCAGTGGCTGCATCTCAAAAGGCTGAGAGAACTGGCCGGGCACAATGGCTTATGCCTGTAATTCCAGCACTTTGGGAGGCCAAGGCAGGCAAATAGCTTGAGCTCAGGAGTTCAAGACAAGTCTGGGCAACATGGTGAAACCTTGTCTCTACAAAAAAAAATACAAAAATCTTATCAGGGCATGGTGGCATGCACCTGTAGTCCCAGCTACTTGGGAAGCTGAGGTGGTAGGATGGCTTGAGGTGGTAGGAGTTCGAGGCTGCAGTGAACCAAGATCACACTACTGCACTGCAGCCTGGGCGACAGAGAAAGGCCGTGTCTGAAAAAAAAAAAAAAAGAAAGAAAGAAAAGAAAAAAGGTTGAGGCTGGGCGCGGTGGCTCAAGCCTGTAATCCCAGCACTTTGGGAGGCCGAGACGGGCGGATCACGAGGTCAGGAGATCGAGACCATCCTGGCTAACATGGTGAAACCCCGTCTCTACTAAAAAAATACAAAAAACTAGCCGGGCGAGGTGGCGGGCGCCTGTAGTCCCAGCTACTCGGGAGGCTAAGGCAGGAGAATGGCGTAAACCCAGGAGGCGGAGCTTTCAGTGAGCTGAGATGGGGTCACTGCACTCCAGCCTGGGCGACAGAGCGAGACTCTATCTCAAAAAAAAAAAAAAAGAAAGAAAGAAAAAACGTTGATAGAACCATTGTAGAATTGAGATTTCTCTTGAGGACAAAAAGTTCCACCTAAATAGAGGAGTGACATGAACCACTTTGCCTTTAAGAAACCCCTTCTGGCTGTGGTGTGGGCACGCCTGGAAACTGGTTCAGGCAGGGCAGTGTTTGACCAGGGAAGAGGTGGTGGGCGTGAGCACTCCCTACAATTCTGCCTGCTGACCTGGACCTCACATTGCCACCTGCAAGGTGATTTGTTTGCCATTAACCAAGCACGAGGGCCCTGCACAGGATACATTTGCTTAGGGAATCCCACATTTATATTTCCTATGCTATTTAGTCTGGAATCTTCCAAAACACACTCCCATTTGACCTTTCTGTGTTTCTGGAGCCCTCCCTTCCCGTGCCGAGCTCTGACCCTCTGCAGCTGTCTTATGGGTCTGAGGTCTTTGGCCGTGGCTTTGAAGCCTCCTGGCTCGGCTCCTTTGAGGCCAGGAATTTGGGAAGGGAAGACTCGATCTTGCCTCACAGGGAAGGAGGCAGCTGTCGGGCCGCCTTTCCTCTGCCTTGCTTGTTCTGCATTTTTGGGTGAGCTGTTTTTGTTTAATGTAAGCAGAGCAAATCCATCCATAGCAAAATCAGAGAAAATAACTTGTTGATGTGTAAACCAGGATGTCACAAATAACCCTGTTTGTTTAATGATAGCAGGCTGAGTGCTTGGAGCCGGGAAGGGGGTGGTGGTAGCAGTGGTGCTCTAGGAGGGGAATTCAGGATACCATTGCAGACATCCCGGAGGCCTGCGGATGGGACCTGGAGGAACATGTGAGTGCCTGGAGCCACGTGGATAAACTGGGGCACATCTGGTGCCTGAGTCAAGCCCATCCGAGTGGGTAGACAGCTTTCGGTGCTAATGGGAGCTTGCTGTAGAGTCGCTAGACAGAAAAATTAAATCATAGATGAAAGGATAAAAAAGGTACATGGAAATAATAAGGCTGTGAACATAAGAAATTTTGACTTGATGAGTAATTGCTTTATGAAAAAGTTTGTTTTTCGCCATGAAATACATCAGTGTGGTCAAGAACAGAGAACAGTGGGCCTCCCACCCAACCCCACTTACAATTGCCTCCTCTTCCATTTCAAGGAGATTATGGAAACAGGACTTTAAAAAACTAGGAGCAATGCAGTGTTGAGTTTAAGATCATGGGCTTTGGATTTAGGTAGACCTGGGTTCAAGTCTGGGCTCAGACTACAGAGCATAAGAGGGTAGTAGAAGTATAAATGTGAGGTTCCCTGAGCAAATGTGTCCTCTGGCAGGCCTTTGAACTTGGTTAATGGCAAACGAATCATCTTGGAGGTGGCCTTGTGAGGTCTGGGTCAGCAGGCAGAATTGTGGGGGCTACTGATGCCCACCACCTCTTCGCCGGTCACACATTGCGCCACCTGAACTCCTGCTTCTAGGCGTGCGCATGCCAGCCACCCACACCGCAGCCAGAAGGGTGCATCTTAAAGGCAAAGCAGTTCATGTAGCTCCTTTATTTAGGTGGGGCTTTTGTCCTTAAAAAAAATTAGCCAGGTGCTCGCCATACGCCTGGCTAATTTTTTTTGTACTGCAAAAACTACTGTAAGCAATTTAAAAGAAAAGATGCAGATTAGGAAAATGTATTTTTAATTTTATTTAGTAGTAGGAATTTAAACAAATTTGCAAGGAAAAAAAAAAACCCTATTAAAAAGTGGCCCAGGGACTTGAACAGACACTTATCAAAAGAAGACACATATGCAGCCAACAAACATATGAAAAAAAACTCGTCATCACTGATCATTAAAGAAATGCAAATCAAAATCACAATGAGATGCCTTCTCATGCCAGTCAGAATGGCTATTACTAAAAAGTCAAAAAACAACAGATGCTGGTGAGGTTGCGCAGAAAAAGTAACACTTTTACACTGTTGGTGGGAGTGTAAATTAGTTCAGCCATTGTGGAAGACAGTGTGGTGATTCCTCAAAGACCTAGAGGTGGAAATACCATTTGACCCAGCAATCTTATTACTGGGTATCTATCCGAATGAATAGAAATCATTCTATTATAAAGATACATGCACGCATATGTTCTCAACTCCTTAAAGTGGCTCTTTGGACCCTTCAAGATTCAGCCCCTGCCTACCTCTGCAGCTTGGTCTCACCCACTACCCACCCCATTATCTAGGTGCAAGTCTCCCTTCTTCCCATGTGGCCTGGATCCAGTTATACCTGAAGCCATTACCCTAGGGATTTTCAGTTATGGGAGCCAATCACTGACTTTTGTTTAAGTTTATTTAAATGTAGTTGTTTTTTCTGCTTTTTGTCAACCAAAACAAAGGATTCTGTCTAATACAGGTTGCAACACCAGAGTATTTCTTAAAAATGTTTCATGGCATATACATATCAATGTCAGAGAATGATTGTTTTATGCCCAGGTGGGTTAAGAGAATGCTGTTCCCAGGCATATTCAACCAGTACTGCCACAGAAATGACTGGGGTTCTCTCTATTCCTCCCCACTTCTCCCTTTTTTTTTCAACTGAAAAATAAGTTACTTTGGGGGTTTCTTCATCAGCAACAGTCTTCCTAGAGAGACACTCTTTTGAATCCAAAACAAATTCTTCTTGATAATTGGAAAAAGGTCCAACAGGCCTTCCTGCACTGGGTAGCAGCTTGTGATAACTTCCTCCAAAGAGAAAAACCAGCAAATCCAGAACATTAACATGTTGATGGGACAGATGCACTCACTCTGAGCAGTAGCTCTCAATGTGTGGTCCCTGGACAGCATCATCAACAAATGGAGACTTGGTGGAAAGGCAGATTATCTCACTGGATCACTAACTCTGAGAGTGGATCCCAACAATCTCTATTTTTACAAACTCTCAGATTCTGCTGCTCACCAGAATGCGAGACCCACTGGCACAGGGGGGTTCCTTTTTCTTGGTGACTACAGGCTGCTGGGTGATTAAAATCAAACCCAGGCTACCTTTGCAGGGTCCCTCTGGGTTTGAATATTTGCTTTATCACTTTGAGAAGAGGTAGGAGAGGTCACTCTAAGGACAAAACTGGCAGTGAGCTTTGTGTGCTTTCTTTTGTGCAGGAATCAGACCGCTCATCCATCTATGATTTCTGGAAGTTTCAAAGAGGTAGGGGTTTACCTTTGAGGCAACTAGTCAACAAACCCTATTGTTCCTTCACTTTTCAGGGTCCTGGACCCCTCCCCTGTCACCTAAAGGTACAAATTCTATTGTATTTCTGGAAGAGAGGGGAAATAGATGCAGATTAGGAAGAAATATTTTTAATTTTATGTAGTAGTAGGGACTTAAATGAATTTGCAAGAAAAACACAACCGTATTAAAAAGTGGGCAAAGAACATGAACAGACACTTACCAAAGGAAGACACACATGCAGCCAACAAACATATGAGAAACAGCTCAACAGCACTGATCATTAGAGAAATGCAAATCACAATCACAATAAGATACCATCTCATGCCAGTCAGAATGGCTATTACTAAAAAGCCAAAAACTGGTAATGGGCTTTGGTTGCTTTTTGCATTTCTCTAATGATCAGTGATGTTGAGCTTTTATTCAACCTGCCTCCTATCTCTTTTTCCCTCCCTGTCCCCTGTGTGTGTCTTTCCTGGACCCTGAACTTTTTTGCTTAGCATCCTCAGGGTTGGTGCACCCAGAGATTGACCTGCTGGACTACTTTGCCTGGGGACAGAGTTGTTTTCTGTCTTCTCACCCTCAGCAACACTGGATTTGCCCATCTTTTCAAGTTTTGCCACCCTGATGAGACAAAAATAGTATTTCATCTTTTTGTTTAAGGTATATTTTCTTGATTACTTATAAGAAGACTGAATATCATTCCCAATGTTTATTGGCCATGTGATTATTTCCTTTTCCATGAATTGTCCATTTATCTATTAGAATGTGGTTTTCTTACTAATTTATACATTTTCATAAATCAATTCTTTTCTTCAACTTTTATTTTAAGTTCAGGGGTACATGTGCAGGATATGCAGGTTTGTTACATAGGTAAACGTGTGCCATGGTGGTTTGCTGCACAGATCATCCCGTCACCTAGGTATTAAGCTCGGCATCCATTAGCTATTCTTCCTGATGCTGTCCCTACCCCTATCCCCCGTGTGTGTTGTTCCCTTCATGCCCTGCCCCTGTGTGTCCGTGTGTTCTTGTCATTCAGCTCCCACTAATAAGTGAGAACATGTGGTGTTTGGTTTTCTGTTCCTACATTTGTTTGCTGAGGATAACAACTTTCAGCTCCATCCATATCCCTGCAAAGGACATGGCTGCATAGTATTCCATGGTGTATATGTACCACATTTTCTTTATTCAATCTATCATTGATGGACATTTGGTTGATTCCATGTCTTTGCCATTGTGAATAGTGCTACAATGAACATACGCATGCATGTATCTTTATAATAGAATGATTTATATTCCTTTGGATATATACCCAGTAATGGGATTGCTGCCTCTATGTCTTTGAGGAATCACCACACTATCTTCCACAATGATTGAACTAATTTACACTCCCACTAACAGTGTGAAAGTGTTACTTTTTCTGTGCAATCTCGCCAGCATCTGTTGCTTTTTGACTTTTTAGCCATTCTGACTGGTGTGAGGTGGTATCTGATTGTGATTTTGATTTGCATTTCTCTAATGGTCAGTGATGTTGAGCTTTTTTTTACGTATGTTTGTTGGCTGCATGTATGTCTTCTTTTGATAAGTGTCTGTTCATGTCCTTTGCCCACTTTTTAATACGGTTGTGTTTTCCTTGCAAATTTGTTTAAGTTCCTACTTCTAAATAAAATTAAAAATACTTTTTCCTAATCTGCATCTTTTCTTTTAAATTGTTTACAGTAGTTTTTGCAGTACAAAAAAATTAAATTTTATGAGTCAAACCTATTGATCTTTTTGGGGCCTGAGTTTTATGTCTTGATTAAGAAAACCATTAAACAAATGACTATTTCCCAGTAATTATTTGTTGTTGCTTTTGTTTTACAGTTTTAAAGTATTAGATCTTAAACTAACTGAAATTTACTTTTGTGTGTGATATAAAATTAGACTCTATATTTATTTTTTTTCCTAAATGCATGGCCAATTTCTCAAATTTTAAACAATCCATCTTTTCTCTACTTGTTTCAATACCACCTTTGTCATAGACTGAATTCTGAACTCTAATTTCTTCCCTCCTTCCCCCTCCCTTCCTCCCTCCCTCCCTCCCTCTTCCTTCCTTCCTTCCTTTCTTCCTTCCTTCCTTCCTTTCTTTCTTTCTTTCTTTCTTTCTTTCTTTCTTTCTTTCTTTCTT
>NC_045439.1:17395530-17415530 GCF_002776525.5 Piliocolobus tephrosceles
TCTTTCTTTCTTTCTTTCTTTCTTTCTTTCTTTCTTTCTTTCTTTCTCTCTCTCTCTTTCTTTCTTCTTTCCTCTTTCTCTCTTTCTTTATTCTTTTTTTTCAGCGTTTCTGTCACCCAGGCTGGAGTGCTGGAGGGCAGTGGTACAGTCTTGGCTCACTGTCACTGCAACCTCTGCCTCCCAGGTTCAAGTGATTCCCCTGCCTCAGCCTCCCACCTCAGCCTCCTGAGGAGCTGGGATTACAGGTGCCCACCACCTTGCCCGGCTAGTTTTTGCATTTTTAGTAGAGATGGAGTTTCACCATGTTGGACAGGCTGATCTTGAACTCCTGACCTCAGACGATCCACCCACTTGCCTCAGCCTTCCAAAGTGCTGGGATTACAGGTGTGAGCCACTGCACCCGGCTTCTAATTTATTTCATATATCTCTCATTTCTATAACAACATTATTTAGTACTGTCACTTTTTAATAGTTTTTAATGTCTGGTAGGGTGTTTAGTAAATCTGGGTTTTTTGTTCTTTTACTTCACGAAATGAAATTTAGAATCAGCTTGTTAAATTCCAGGAGAATTGACATTGAACTAAGTTATTGATTCTTATGAAGGGAACTGATATCTCTACAATTTTGAGTCCATAATGTGGAAAAATATGACGTCTCTCCATTTATTTAGTCTTCCTCAGTAAATGTTTTAGTGTTTTCCTCCATATAGGCTTTGCATGGTTTTTTAAAGTTATGAGTAGGTATTTTATAATATTTTACTTTATTGTTGATAGGATTTTTTCAATATATTTTCTAATTAGTTATTGCTAGAATAAGGGGAAGCTAGTTCTTAAGTTTCATATGTTCACCTTGCATCTTACTATTTTATTGACTTCTTCTTCTTCTTCTTTTTTTTTTTTTTCAGACAGAGTTTCACTCTTGTTGCCCAGGCTGGAGTGCAGTGGTGTGATCTGGGCTCACTGCAACCTCCCCTTCCCGGGCTGAAGTGATTCTTCTGCCTCAGCCTCTTGAGTAGCTGGTATTACAGGTGCCAGCCACATGCCCAGTTAATTTATTGTAGTTTTAGTAGAGACCATCTTGGTCAGGCTGGTCTTGAACTCCTGACCTTAGGTGATCCATCTGCCTTGGCCTCCCAAAGTGCTGGGATTACAGGCGTGAGCCACTGCACCCAGCCTAGTTTATTGACTTGTATTATAACTAGGAGTATTCCAGTCAATTGCCTTGAATTTTCTAGGTAGAACATCATATCCATATGTTTGCTTACGTTTGAGGAACTGGAATTTGCCGTTATTAATCAAGTCTACTTTTTGTTGCATTCTATTCTTTAACCTCTAATTTTACTTTTAGTAATTCTTCCCTTAGACTTTCTTTAGATTTATTTTATTATCCTTGTTTCTAGTTTCTGCAATCAAATGACACTAATTTATTTGCAAATGAATTTGAAACTGAATTTTCCTTTGGATGCTGGTTTGACTACATGCCTTAGGTTTTATTATGTAGTGTCTGATTTTTATTTATTTCACTTTTGGTATATTCAGTCTTGACTTCTTTTTCTTAAATCTCTGAGAGATATTTAGAAGAGTGTTTTTAATCTTCTAGGCCGGGCATGGTGGCTCAAGCCTGTAATCCCAGCACTTTGGAAGGTAGAGGCAGGTGGATCATGAGGTCAAGAGATCGAGACCATCCTGGCAAACATGATGAAACCCCATCTCTACTAAAAATACAAAAGTTAGCTGGGCATGGTGGCACGTGCCTGTAGTCTCAGCTACTCAGGAGGCTGAGGCAAGAGAATCACTTGATCCCAGGAGGTGGAGGTTGCAGTGAGCTGAGATCACACCATTGCACTCCAGCCTGGTGACTCTATCTCAAAAAAAATTTTTTTTAAATTACCTAAGTGATTAGATTTTTTAGGTTGCCTTTGTTATTAATTCTAGTTACAATCAGAGGATGTATTATGAGTTCTTTTATCCTTATGTCTTGGTTTTACTCCCATCTATGTTTTAACACTATATCATTAAGGTGCAGAAAGGCTCAAGACTTTTGTAATGTCTCAGTGAGCTGGACCTTTTATTGCTGTAACTCTTTTTCTGTTTAATTAGTATCTGATATAATACTATCACATCTATTTTCTTTTTGTTAGTATTTTCCTATTCTTTACTTTCAAGCTGTTCTTATCCTTTCATTTTAGGTAAGACTCTTATAAATACCATATAACTAAATTTTTAAAAATATCTCCCCCTTTTTTTTGAGACAGAGTCTCACTGTGTTGCCCAGGTTGGAGTGCAGTGGCACTATCTGGGCTCACTGCAAACTCTGCCTTCTGGGTTCAAGCAAAAAATCTCTACCTGTTATAGCTGTATTACTGATACATTTGGTCATAGTTCTGTCATCTTGTTTTGTTGTTTTTTATTACACTTTCTTGTTTCCTTTACTGTTTCTTATTTAGCTTGGTTGACTATTTTCTTTTTTAGCCATTAGTGATTTGAAAAATATTCATTCTGTTTTTATTCCTTCTTCAAGCATATATTTAAACATTTTACTCAACACATTTAAAGGTATGTGTTTCTATTAATGCTGAGAATTAATCAGTACATATTACTATCCTGATACTTTATTGTGTCTTTCTTCCCTCTCCATGAACCAACTCCCTCTACCCATTTCCATGTTTTGTTGAAATCTGGAATTTAACAGATGGAATTCTTTCTTAACAATCCATTAAGCTTTATAGCCATTTTTCAGTAGTCTTTTGGGTTCAAATTTTACTAGTTTTCTTGCACAACACTGTTTGATATTTCCCTTTCTTCAGCTCATTTTTTGTATTGTTGGAGTATATCCTCTAGAGAATCTTTCAAAAAGACTTCATGGAGAGAAATTTTCTGAGTTCTTGTCCATCTAGGAATAATTTATATTTTGTACTTAAATCACTTTTTGTCTGAGTACAAAATTCTAGATTAGAAATAAATTTTCTCTGCAGAACTTGGTGACATCATGTTTTATACAATTTTATATTCATTGCATTTGAGAAGTTTGATGTCCATTTATTTCTTCTTCCTTTGAAGTTAAACTACGGGTCTTTTATTTCTCTTTGAATTTTTTTCTTTACTCCCTCCCTTATTCCTTATTTTTATCTTTTATTTCATCAATATGTCTTGTCCCAAATAACCCTCACTTGCTGCCATATTTCTCTTCAGTATTTCATGGGCTTCTTTTATATGAAGAATTCAGACTTTCGTTTAGCTTTGAAAATGTTTTGTATAATTCGTATGATTATTTTCTCTATCCATTCACCTTCTAGATATGCTTTGAGATAGAGGTTGAAGCTTCATGTTCTGTTTCTTTGTGTTCAGGTTTTTGTCTTTCACATTTCATCTTCTGGAATTTCACACTGTGTTAAAGGTGGATCCCTTGCCTCAATATTCCAGTTTATCAAAGTACTCTTCAGTTCTATGCATTTTATTAATCAATCCATCTATTTTAGGGTTTTCTTCCTTGGAAAAAGTTATAAACCATGGCAAATTATAGAGGATAACTGTATTAGTCCATTTTCACACTGCTATAAAGAATTACCTAAGACTGGGTAATTTATGAAGAAGGAAGTTTTAATTGACTCACAGTTCCGCATGACTGGGAAGGCCTCAGGAAACTTACAATCATGGCAGAAGGGGAAGCAAGGATCTTCTTCACATGGCAGCGGGAGGGCAAGCAAGCTGGGGTAAGTGCTACACTTTAAAACCATCAGCTCTTGTGAGAACTCACTCACTACCATGAGAATAGCAAGGGAGAAATCTGCCCCCATGATCCAGTCATCTCCCACCATGCCCCTTCTCTGACACGTGGGGATTACAATTCGAGATGAGATTTGACTGGGGACACAGAGCCAAACCGTATCAATAACATAGCAAACACCCATGTACCCGTTACTCAGAAATAATTAACATTAACATTTTGTCACATTTGCTTGGTTCAATTTTAATTAAATAAAATATTACTGATAAAATTGCAGTCCCTTTTGTTCCCTTTGCTACTACTGTTTGCCCATTGTGCCCAAAGGAATTGCTATCATCAACATTATGCACATGTTTCCATTTATTTTGGCTATAGCATATATAAATACGTGTGTGTGTGTGTGTATGTATACACATATGTGTGTATATATATATATAGTCCATTCCTGGTCTTTTTCTTTTTTTCTTGAGACAGCGTCTCACTCTGTCATCCAGGCTGGTGCTATCATGGCTCACTGCAGCCTCAATCTCCTAGGCTCAGGTTCCCACCTGAAAGGTTTATCTTACAGCTTCTGGTATAGCTAAGTTGCCTGCTGAAATTCCCACTGGTAACATAAAGGTAAAGCTGACCCTCTTCTTCACTTTTTCTGAGTTGGAGTCTTGCTCTGTCACCCAGGCTGGAGTACAGTGGCACGATCACTGCAGCCTCAAACTCCTGGGCTCAAGTGATCCTCCCACTTCAGCCTCCTGAGGAGCTGGGACTACATGCGTATACCAATATGCCGGGCTCATTTTTCGGGTGAGATAGGGTCTCACTATGTTGCCCAGACTGCTCACCTTTTTTAAAGGAAAAATATGTTTACCAGTTGAGGAGGCTCAACCTCCCACCCACCTCAGTCTCCTAAGTAGCTGGGACTACAGGTGTGAACAACCATACCTAGCTAATTTTTTGTAGAGACAGTGTTTCATTATGTTGCCCAGGCTGTTTTCAAATTTTTGGCCTCAAATGACCCTTTGACTTCGGCCTCCCAAAGTACTGGAATTACAGGCATGAGCCACCACACCCGGTCCCCTACAGTTTTTCATAGTTTTTTAAAAAACATTTTTTAAGATAAAAAAAATTTAAGTAAATATTAAATTTACTTTTCTTAAGCTGGCTTTTTCACTCAATGCATTTTGGGAAATTTACTTAGATGGTTGCATATCTAGTTCATTTAAATGAACGTGGTCTTTCTTCATTTAAATGAACTAGATATGCAACAACCTAAGTAAATAATAGACCTTTGTAGGAATATGTGCAATGCATGTATCCATCCTATAAATGATGGGCATCAAAGTTGCTTTGAAGTTTTTTGTTTTTAGAAGCTGTGCAGCAGAGAACACAATGTGTATTTGTGCTTGTGTGAGAGTTTCTCTAAGGCTTATGCCTGGGGAATTGCTTAGGCAAATCATATGCATATAATAAATTTATTAGAAAAACAACAGTTTTTCTAATAAATTATTAGAAAAACTAATAAGTACATTTATTAGAAAAACTGTTATGTTTTTGTAATAAATTTATTTTGTGCATATTATGTAAGCATAAAAAACTGCTATGTCAAACCAAGAGTGTTTGAGAATCTGTGACTTCCACAACTTCACCAACTCTAGATATTATCATACTTTTTCACTTGGGCAATCTGATGGATGGAAATTCTATCTTCTATGAGGCTTTCAATTTTATTATTCATAATGTTAGTTTCAAGAACTCTGAGTATGACTTTTTATAGAGGCTCTATCATCTATCAATCTATCAATCTATCTATCTATCTATCTATCTATCTATCTATCTATCTATCATCTATCTGGATATGCTGCTGTTTCAAATGTGTTTGACAATAGTAATTACATTTATTATAAAGTGTTTCCCCCTCTGCTTCCCCATTGTAAGAATTCTGCTCCTCCAGCTGTAAGTTTCTCTGGAGGTGGAGTTGCTGCTTTCCTTTTCCTTTTCTGTTTTTCTAAAAATTTTGGTGAATCTCGGCCACCTACTGGTCCAGATTACTCTGGCTGGAATGGTCTCCTCAGCTCCTGTGGGAATCCCTGTGCATTTGAGTGGGCATGCAGGTGCTGGGTAGAGGAACCTGGCTCTGCTGCCCATGTGGGCCAAGGGAGAGGTGTATGTGAGGGATCTGTGTTGCGAGCGTGAGGTTTCCTCTCTACTCTGGTGGCCACAGACAACTGGGGCCCTGCCCAGCTCTTCCCACCGCTGAGGCTCCTCTGGGAGTCTCCCTTTATCAGAAACCCCAATTAGTCTGGTCACCCTCCCGCGCCCAGCTCTTCCTCTACCTGCGACTTCTAGTCTCGGTGCTTGCATTGGTTTGCTAGGGCTGCAGAACAAATACCACAGACTGGTGTTTAGTGTTTCACAGCTGGGTGGCTTTCACAACAGAAATCACTTTCTCACAGTTCTGGAGGTTAGATGTCTGAGATCAAAGTGTTGGTAAATTCATTTCTTCTAAGGTTTCTTTCCTTGGCTTGCAGATGGCACCTTCTCTCCGTATCTTCACACGATCTTCTGCTGTGTGTGTCTGTGGCCTCATGTCCTCTTCTTATAAGGACCCCAGTCATATTGCACCAGGGCTTACATTATTGACTGCATTTTAATGTGATCACCTCTTTAAAGACCCTCTCTCCAAATGTGGTCACATTCTGAGGTACTGGGGATTGGGGCTTCAGTGTATGAATTTGTCGAGCAGTGGGAGGGTAGGGAGAGGGCACAGGTTAGCCCATTAACAGTGCTATTCTAGGGTTCTGATAGAATAAACAGTCTTTTTTTGTGGAAGGGTTTCCATTTTCCCATCTTATTTATGCCATAGCATACAAATCGGACAGTTTCATATGAACATTAGCTAATTTATTTAACTGGATCCTGCGATTAGATATTTAGTAAACTTCTTGCAGCTAAATACATGTTCATAATTGTTTCTCCTATACAAGTTTTCATAATTCAAATTAGCTATAATAGGGTCAATGAATTAAGGAAAATTATTTGCATTATAAGGATTACTATTGGTTACAACTCAATTACTTAAGAATCAACACCAAACATGTAAGGGCGGGGGAAGCTATTGAACAATCGAAATGAACCAAGAGAGTGCTGGGTGCTGGTAAGGGTCTCTTTTTTGATCTGGGTGCTGATGATATGGCTATGCTCAGTTAGTAAAAATGCATTGAGCTATCTGCTTATAATACATGCATGTTTCTATGTGGATGCTATACCTCAATGAAAAGTAAAAGAAAGGGAAGGTGTTGAATGGCAGCATAGGAACAGTGCCTCTGAGTACTGGTTGCTCAGTTAGCATCCCATATTTTAAAACAGTTATGAATTATGTGCTGTGTGGCAATTTATTTCAATGGTCTGGTGGTTTTCAATTCCAGCTACACATTAGAATCATCTAGAGATGTGTTTTAAAAATACTGCTGTCCGGCCCTGCTCCAGATCAGCTAAATCAGAATCCCTGAGGGTGGAGCGCCACATCAGTATTTTTACAAAGCTCCCAGCGGTTCTAATGTGCAGCCAGGTTGGAGCACCACTGGCCCAGAAATGCAGTTATTTTGATCACCTGCATTCTTTTCAGATTTGATCTGTGATTTCAGATTCTGTGGTCAATTTAGGTCAATTGATTTATTTTGCAATAACAAAAATGTATATATAGTTAAGATATACTTTATTATCAAAATTCCTGCAGGAAAAAAAAATCACTTTTTCCTGTGAATGTGAAACTTTTTCCTATCTACCCACCTCCTTTTCCAAAATATATAAATCATCAAAACAACTCCTTAATTTAATTAGGCAATTCTTGTAAGTTCGGAAATGTGATTACTGGGTTGTAGTAGAATGCAGAGTATTTCTTTGCATTCTTGGGAGTAAACTTGTTGGTTCAAATGAAAGGTTTATCTTACGGCTTCTGGTATAACTAAGTTGCCTTCTGAAATTCACACTGGTAACATAAAGGTAAGGCTGATCCTCCCTCTTCCTTTTTAATTGAGTTGGAGTCTTGCTCTCTCACCCAGACTGGAGTACAGTGGCACGATTGCTGTAGCCTCAAACTTTTGGGCTTAAGTGATCCTCCCACTTCAGCCTCCTGAGGAGCTGGGACTACAGGCATGTACCAATATGCTGGACTTATTTTTAAATTCTTTGTAGAGATAGGGTCTCACTATATTGCCCAGGCTGCTCACCTTTTTTAAAAGAAAAATATTTTTATTACAAAAATTACAACTGTATATAAAATATCAAAGAGAAAATTAAAACAACCTGAAATTCTGCCATCCAGATAATCATCCTTAACATGTTGGTGACCCTCACCCCGCGGTTGGGTTATACACAGATTTATATGCTATAAATGGAGGTGGTGAGTTGGACTCTTGACTGTCTACCACCTGTGCCCTCTGAGCCATGGTAGTCAGGAGAGTGGCTTGAGCCTGGTACCAAGATTATTGTTAATTGTTAAAGAATTAAGGGTACAATCATTTCAGAAGATACACATATATATATATATCTTATTTTACATACTTACATACATATACAATTTATTTATATATACACACACAATTTTTTCTCATAGATTAGACAGAGTGGTCCTTGAGAATAAATGAAATTGGGCTGTACTTCAAATGGTTTAGTAGAAAAGCAGCCCTGGCCTGTTTCTCTTTCCTCCCCGCTGCCATCTCCAATCCAGGCTCACCTGCACTGGAACCAAGTAGAGAAGAAAACCATTGATTACCACGGGTCCCTCAGGTTGTGGAATTTCAAGACACAGGAAGGGACTAGGGATCTGGGGACCTCCTCAATGGATGTTCTCAGCAGGTAACTCACATGGAATATAAACATCTAAAACATCTAAAATCAAATTCATATCTACCCATATGGATTTCGTCCAGGTCTTGGTCTATAGTGTTTCTCTGGCTCCTAAATGGCAGCTTCTGGTCACACTTGACCCTGCTTTGTCCCTAAGCAGAATCTGGCTACCATGCCCTGACTGATCCCACCTCATAAATCTCTCTCCCCGCTGACTGCTCCTCTCTGGGCCGCATTCTGTTGGGTCCGACTTCACCTCTCTCCCATCGTCCTCTGGGCCACCCTCAGAGTCACCTTCCAAAACTGATCTCATCCTGCCTCAAAAACTCCTTGGCTCCCTGGGGTCCTCAGGATCAAGCTGAAGTCCCAGCTCAACAGTCAAGGCCCTTTGCCATCTGGGGCCGTTTATGTCTTCATTGCTTCTCTCATCGCCTTCTGCTCTCTGCAGCCTTGTAACACGCCGACGGCTCTGCCAATGTGCCAGGCTCTCTCAAGCATCTGTGTCTTTGCAGGGTGGGTCTTTTGGCTCAGAATGCCCTTTCTTACCTGGAGGAGTCATCCTGATCTTTCAAGACCTAGTTCAGATGTCACTGTCTTGGGACATTTCCCTTAACTCCCCTATACCTCCTATGGCCAGTCACGGAGACATGGGAGTTAGGGGTAGAAGGGTCATTTGTCCTGGGCCACACCTTCTTAAATCTGGACTTTTGAGCTCATCAGAATGGTGTGTGTGTGCACATACACACATGAGGATAATACACTGACTGCACTGAAAAGCAAGAAGGTTCATCATTTGCCTTTCAATGTGTCTCATTACTCGATTACACTGACCACCCTGCATCATAAACTTGTGGCTATTTTAAAGTGATAAACTGATTCCATGACGACTGACACAATCATGTTGGATTGTATTTTTTACTAAAAATCATTAATTTTCTAAATGCGTATATTTGAAACATCCCCCAATTTTTTTTTTTTTTTTTTTCAGATAGAGTCTTGCTGGCCGGGCGCGGTGGCTCACACCTGTAATCCCAGCACTTTGGGAGGCTGAGACGGGTGGATCACGAGGTCAGGAGATCAAGACTATCCTGGCTAACACGGTGAAACCCTGTCTCTACTAAAAAATGCAAAAAACTAGCCAGGTGAGGTGGCGGGCGCCTGTAGTCCCAGCTACTCGGTAGACTGAGGCAGGAGAATGGTGTAAATCCAGGAGGCGGAGCTTGCAGTGAGCTGAAATCCGGCCACTGCACCCCAGCCTGGGCAACAGAGCGAGATTCCATCTAAAAAAAAAAAAAAAAAAAAAGAGATGGAGTCTTGCTCTGTCAACCAGACTGGAGTGCAGTGGTGCAATTACAGCTCACTGCAGCCTCGAACTCCTGAGCTCAAGTGATCCTTCTGCCTCATCCTCTTGAGCAGCTGGGACTTACAGGTGTGCACCACCATGCCCAGCTAATTTTTTAAAAAAAATTTTGTACAGGTGGGGTTTCACTTTGTTGCCCAGGCTGATCTTGAAATCCTGGCTTCAAATGATCCTCCCACCTTGGCCTCCCAAAGTGCTGGGATTACAGGTGGGAGCTACCATGCTCAGCCTTTTTTCTTTAAATTTTTTTTTTAATATACCAAGAGAATAGAAGTCTATGTAACTCCCCAGGTGGTCTGCTACAGAAGTCAAGATACATCTATCATGATGCTTACTGTATTTTGTCACAGCAAAACCGGGTTCTCCAGGAGGTTGAGCTCCATGGGATTCAAGAGGAAAGAGCTTCACTTTCTCCCCTCACTGCCTTCCAACATGTCCTGTGGTCTCTCCCTTCCCTAATGCTTAACTACATTTCATGCAGAGCCACAGCTTTTCACTCACTTTCAGTTAGGAGAACAGCTTTATTTAAGGGGTAGTAAAAAGGCCAGTCCAGTATAAACCAAAACCTCAATCTCAATCCAGCTCCATGAATCTCCTCTCCCAGCTCAGGCTTGCCAGTGGTTTGGCGATACTGTGGGGATGGGAACAGGGCCCGGCTCATTATTCCTCCCAGTTGATCTTCTGCTCCTTCTGTCTCCCTAGCTAAGTTCTCCAGAGTTGGGAAGGGGAGAGAGGATTCGAGAGATAGCAGCACTTGTCTTGCAGGGTTGGCGCTCTAGTGATCTATGTGGCAGGGCCATCCTCAAAAGGCTTTTTTGTGGAAGTTCTGGAGCTGGCTCCAGCTATGTACGGTGCACCAGGCTGAGACATCCTGTCTCTGACTTCCAGTAGAATAGTTTGGTGGGCAGGGGGTTAGGGAATGGGTGCTGCTGACTGGTTGGGTATGCAATCATAGTGGGGTGGAAAATGGTCCTCGTGTACTGAGCCCACTTCTGAGTGGGGCCACAGGACTGGTTGAGAGGTTGAGTCTTGAGTCTCGGGTCTGGGTGGAGTCATTCAGTCCATCAGAAATGCAGATGTCTGAAAAGGCATCTCAAAAGGCCAATCTTGGCTTCTACAACAGTGATGTTATTTTCAGAAATAGTTGGGGAAGCTACAAATCTTGTGACCTCCAGACAAATGGCTGGTAATTATTCAACTACACCTACATTTTAGCAGAATTCAGGCCCCTCTCATAATCTTAAACTTGGGGGCTTTTATTAGTTTTATAAAGGCATTTAGTTTTGGGAAGGGCTAACATCATTTAAACTATAAACTGAATTTCTCCCAGAGTTAGCTTGGCCCACAGCCAGGCATCACCAAGGGCCACGTGGAGGTTAAAGGCAAGATGGAGTTGGTCAAGTTGGATCTCTTTCACTGTCCTAATGTTCTCACTGTTATAATTTTTGTAAAGGCAGTTTCAAGGGGTTTGACCTGGGTCTCACTGGACTAAAATCAAGGTGTCAGTGGAGCTGTTGTTTCTGGAGGCACTAGGGGAGAACATATCTCCTGGCCCTTCCAGCTTCTAGAGCCTGTACTCCTTGACAGTGAACCCTCCACCAGGCCCATCTCTGAAGCCAGCAGTGTTGGATTTCTCCAGCCATTCTTCTGTCGTCACATCCCCCTCTCTGACAATAGCCAGGAATGGTTCTCCAATGTGATTAGATTGGGTCCACCTGAAAAATCCCAGATAATCCATCTTAAACTCTTTAATGCGAATCATATCTGCAAAGTCCCTTTTTTCATGTAAGGTGGTATATTCACAGGTTCCAGGGATTAGAACATGAACTTCTTTGTGGGGAGGGACGGTATTTTTCTGTCTACCACAACCCATTGCTTGCACGAACCTTCCTGCAAATTTCTAATCTTGTTTTATGTAGGCTGGAGGAGGGCGACAGAGGTGAACACTGATAGGACGGGCTCTGCCATGTTTCAATAAATTCTTCAGGGGCTTGTCTGCAGCTCTCTTTAGAAAATGGGGCACTTATTGCCTGTCACCTTCAGCCTTAAAGCTTTTAAACCAGTATTCCAAACATCCAGAAGTCACATTCCATGCACGAGCATGTGTTCTTCTGCTCCAGGCTATGAGATCCTTAAGGGCAGGGTCTGTTTCTCATAGTGCCTACAGCTAGTGAGCCTTCTGGAAAAGTGTGTTGCTCTAGGACAGAAGAGAGGGTAGAAAGGTTATCTAATTGATTGCTTAAAAGAATTAAGGATAGATGACACTGGTCAAAACCCTGCTGAGTAAAGTATATTTATTTAAAAGAATAGGTGAACGTTACACAAACATTAGGCCTCATTAACTTGCCACCAAGGGAGAGGGACTTGTGACTCTCCTGGATTGATGATGCTATCCTTGTTATTTCAATGAACATGCCAAGTGTGGGACAACACCTGACAGAATTCCAGCCACCCTTTGCAGAGAAGATTTTCTGCACAATGCACATCAATTTGCTAGGGACACACTCTTGGACTCCTGGTGTGGCCTACAGCATTAAATCCCATTTCTCCTCTTAAACACCAGCAAAGTCTACTGCAGGTAGATTATGTTCAGTGCTGCCTTCGGGGTCCTGGGAAGGTTGGAAACCCTTTACATACTGTTAACTCGCAATGGAATTGAGCATCAGTGCATTCAGACAAACTCATGTTCACCCTCCTCTTGTCAGTTTTGGACACACTCGAGTTATTGAGTCATTTAAACAACTCTGACTGCTCCCTCTCATTTATGTTTGGCCCCCAGGCAACCTGAAATTCCTCCTGTGAATTCTAAACAAAGCCCATGGAGGATGAGAAGTATGGGCTGGGGGCCAGATGTGGATGGAGTCAGCCTTTCACATTCTACCTTCCTTATTTTAAATGCTGTGAATTCTGGAAATTTAGTCATACTCAGGTTTAAAACACGGTGAAGGCCAGGCACGGTGGCTCATACCTGTAATCCCAGCACTTTGGGAGGCCGAGGCGGGCGGATCAGTGGAGATCAGGAGTTCAAGACCAGCCTGGCCAACATGGTGAAACCCTGTCTCTACTAAAATACAAAAATTAGCCATGCATGGTGGCGGGTGCCTGTAATGCCAGCTACTCTGGAAGCTAAGGTAGGAGAATCACTTGAACCCAGGAGGCAGAGGTTGCAGTGAGCTGAGATCGTGCTACTGCACTCCAGCCTGGGCAACAGAGTAAGACTCCATCTCAAAAAAAAAAAAACAAAAAAAAAAAAAAAAAACACTGTGAAAATCTCCAAATAATTCTGCATGTGTGTATTTATTTATGCCATTTCCCTCTTTATTTGGTGTAGTATGTTGAATACGTGCTTCCAAAGATATCAGACCCGTATCTCTGGAACCTTACATGTTACCTTATATGGTTTAAAAAAAATGACTTTGCAGGTGTGATTAGGCTAAGGATCTTGAGATGGGAAGATGATTGCACCAGATTTTCACAGTGAGCTCTAACTGCAGTCACATGTATTCTTAGAATAGGGAGGGAGAAGGAGATTTGGCTCCCACAGAAGGGGAGGCAGTGTGACCACGAGTCAGAGACTGGAGTGATGTGGTCACAAGCCAAGATGCCAGGAGCCCTCGGAAGCAGGAAGAGGCAAGGAATGGATTCTCCCACTGCAGTTCACAGAGGAAGCTCGTCTCTGCCAGCATTTTTATTTCAGCCCAGAAACACTGGTTTTGAACATCTGGCCTGCAGAATTGTCAGAGAATAAATCTCTGTGTTTTAAGGCATCAAATTTGTGGTAATTTGTGTCAGCAGCCTTAGTAAAGGAATGTGTATAGCTGAGAACTCACCATGCACATCATTCATTCAGTCAACAAATACTTACCCTGGGGCAGGCACATTAGAACCAGCGGCAGGCAGGAGAAGGCTAGGGAGTGCTCACAGTCCCCATCCCACTATCACAGGCAAAATGTTCCAAAAGTGTGCATTTTTCTGCAAAGAAATTTTATAGTTTGCATCAGGCTCTAAAGGGTCCACGCCCTCTGAAAGTGGAGACCCCTTGATATAAATCTCAGTGGTCAAAGTTTCTTAATTGGCTAAGTGACTCCGCGGTGTGAAACCTTGAAGACACTGTTGGTAAGAGACATGATGGCATGATGTAAAAGGGCATTCTCTCTCTTAGTATAGACAAAAAGATAGCAATTTAAATATGAAATCATATTGTTTACATCTTAGAGATCATTTATTTACACAAATATTCACGGAGCACTTGCTATGTGCTGTCTGCTACTCTCAGGCATTGGGAATACAGTGCAGGAATAAAAAGGACCAAAAAGTCCTGCCCTCAGGAAGTGGACATTCTAATTAAGAGCACAGACAAAAAGCAAATCAATATATGATAACTCATGTGGCGCTGAGTTGGGGGCAAAGGAGATAGAAGCTCGTGGTAGGCCTTGGGGGCACGCTGTCTTTAAAGAATAGTCAAAGGAGGTTCCCTGCAAAGGTGACATGTGAGCAGAAACCTGAGGGAAGCGAGGGAATGAGCCATAAAGATCCACCAGGAAGAGAGTTCCAGACAGAAGGAAAAGCTCGTGCGAAGGCCTAGAGAGAAGAGCTTGGTTGCTAGGGGGACAGCAAGTAGGCAAATTGATTAAAACTAGTTGCTGGTTTAATTCAGCTGGTAAACAGACTAGCAATAAACGGAAGGAAACCATTCCAATGAAGAGAATTTTTGGCTGGGCATGGTGGCTCATGCCTGTAATCCCAACTTTTTGGGAAGCTGAGACAGGAGGATCCCTTGAGGTCAGGAGTTCAAGACCTGCCTGGGCAACATAGCAAGAATCTGTCTCTACAAAAAATTTAAAAAGTAGCCAGGCATGTGGCAAGCACCTGTAGTCCCAACTACTTGGGAAGCTGAAGCGAGAGGATTGCTTGAGCCCAGGAGTTTGAGGCTGCAGTGAGCCATGATCATGCCACTGTACTCCAGCCTGGGTAACAGAGTGACACCTTGTCTCTAAAAAAATACAAATTAAAGTTAAAGATGGAATTTTTTTCTAGTGATATTAGATATCAGTGACACTCATTAGAGGGTGACTTGTCATCCAAAGGAGAAAAGGAAAGTTCTGTTGAGTTATTTAGACTTTTTCTTAGGGAAGGAAGAAACACACACCACACACACACACACACACACACAAGCACGCACGCACACACAGAATGTTGACAGGCAAAGTGAACTAAAGCAAACCAGAATCCAAAATGGAACGTGGACTTCTAGGCAGATGTGAAGCAACAATGAATAGGCTCCAACAAAAGAGGTGAGACAGGGTGTTGGGGGTTTTGTCAGATATTTTTGCTTTGTTTTCAGTATTTTGTAACTGAGCCTTTGGACCACGTTTCCAACTTCCCTATTAAACAGCAATACATAGATTGGCAATTGTTCATATTTGAGAGTTTCAGAGAGACACAGGCCCTTGAAGCTTAGCTGGGGAACGTGACATGGAAAAAAGGCCTCTAAGTCTGGCAAGTCGGCCTTTGGAAGACCAATTCCAACGATCCAGAGAAAAGCGTGAAAAACATTGATCCCTCGAGGGCCTGGACCGGCAGAAATGAGATTTCCAGGGCCCTGGTCCCTGAAATGCTGTTAGGATGCCGTGCCCAGCAATTTGAAGGTAATAAAACTCTGATTCAATTCCACAAATGGAGACAACTGAGAGTCAGTAAAGGTGGTTATTGAGAGCTTTGTGCTTGGAGGCAGAACAGACCTGGGCTGGGAGTGGCTCTTCCTACCTTAATGTCTGTGGTGGAATGAGGAGTGTTCCCCTAAAAATTCACGTCCACCCAGAATCTTAGAATGTGACCCTATTTGGAAACAGGGACCTTGTAGATGTGATTAGTTAAGACGAGGCCACATTGAATTAGGGTGGGCCCTAAATCCAATGACTACAGTCTTTATCCAAGAAAAGAGAAAGATTCAGATACGGAGACACAGACACAGGGAGAGCAACACAAGACGACCGAGGCAGAGACTGGAGTGATGCCACCACAAGCCAAGGAATGCCAAGGATTGATAACAACCACCAGAAGTTTTGAAGAGGCAAGGAGGGACCCTCCCTTCAGCCTTCAGAGAGAGTGTGGCCTCATCAACACGTGGATTTTGGACTTCCAACCTCCAGACTGTGGGAGAACACATTTCTGTTGTTTTATGCCAGCAAGTGTGTAGCACTTCGCCATGGCAACCCTGGGAAACTAATACAAGATCTTCATTTATCAGTTGTGGAAGAGAAGCTGACACCTTATGCCCACCCTGTACCCAGCAAGATGCTCAGAATCATCTGTGAGGGCAGCTTGGCTCTGCGTTAGTCCTTAGTTCATGGGGCGTTGTGGCACTGACTGACAGGCACATGGTGCAGGTGTCAGCCCATAGTGGGCACTCGGGAAACAGTAGCCAAAAAGCCCACAACAGCAATGTGGCTGATTTAGCTGATTCATCTGGGGTCCAGCAGGCTTCCATTCTGGTGGGAAACTCTGACAATAAACAAGTAAATTATACAGCTATGATGTGGGATCAGGTAGTGGTCAGTGCTATAAAGGAAAATTACTCAGCATAAGGAGATAGAGAGAGATGGAGAGCAGGAATTCCATGCCGGGTGTTCTTTCTTTCTTTCTTTCTTTCTTTCTTTCTTTCTTTCTTTCTTTCTTTCTTTCTTTCTTTCTTTCCTTCCTTCCTTCCTTCCTTCCTTCCTTCCTTCCTTCCTTCCTTCCTTCCTTCCTTCCTTCCTTCCTTCCTTCCTTCCTTCCTTCCTTCCTTCTTTCTTTCTTTCTTGACAGAGTCTCGCTCTGTCGCCCAGGCTGGAGTGCAGTGGCGTGATCTCGGCTCACTGCAAGCTCCACCTCCTGGGTTCACACCATTCTCCTGCCTCAGCCTCCTGAGTAGCTGGGACTACAGGTGTCGGCCACCACACCTGGCTAATTTTTTGTATTTTTAGTAGAGATGGGGTTTCACCGTGTTAGCCAGATGATCTTGATCTCCTGACCTCGTGATCCACCTGCCTCAGCCTCCCAAAAGTGCTGGGATTACAGGCATGAGCCACCACACCCGGCCCATGCTGTTTTTAAATGGGGTGGTTGAGAAGGTGACATTTGAACAAGGACCTGAACACTAAGTGGGTGGCGCATGGTAAGACCTCCATTTTACCATGAGCTACTATCATTCATATTATTACTTTGTTCGTTCTTTTGAAACAGGCAGATATGATGTAGAAAATGTGGTTCAGGCCAGGCGTGGTGGCTCAGGCCAGCACTTTAGGAGGCTGAGGAGGGCAGATCACTTGAGGTCAGGAGTTCAAGACCAGCCTGGCCAACATGGTGAAACCTCATCTTTACTAAAAATACAAAAATGAGCTTGGTGTGGTGGCAGGCACCTGTAGTTCCAGCTATGTGGAAGGCTGAGGGAGGAGAATGGCTTGAACCCAGAAGGCAGAGGTTGCAGTGAGCCGAGAATGCATCATTGCACTCCAGCCTGGGAAACAAGAGCAAAACTCCATCTCAAAAAAAAAAAAGAAAAAAGAAAATGTGGTTCAAACCCTGCCTCTGTGAATAAACAATGTGGCCTTCCCTGAGACTCCTGGAAACAGAGCGTGGTGACCAAAAGGAAGATAAGTAGCCATCCCATTCCACCCAGGACGCAAGACTTTCAGGGCCAGATGGAGACAGCCCCAGGCTCAACAGATGCAGTGGGTTGCCCTGGCACTATTGCCCCAGCACTGTTGCCACAGCAGGCACTAAGAGGGGTAGACAAGATAGCCCATATGGATAACTGCCCCCTACACTGCCCCAGACACACAAATGCCCAAGTGATGCTCTTTGAGTCTGCATGGAGTGGAGGCCTGTGTAGGAGAAGTGGGGATATTTGCCACTACATGTCTGCTGGGTCTGTTTTCTGACCCCAGACCAGCAGAGGCTACTGCAGAGCTCGGAAGGCTCTCTATTTTGTTTTGGGAAATAGCCCCTCAGAAGGAAGCTGGAGATGGAAGACCACTGTTGCCAGCACCCTCTGGCATCCTCTTTCTGCTCAGCAGTACCCTTGTCATCCCTGGAGAGCATCCCAAATGGCTGATGCTGGGAAAGTCACCAGACGTCCCAGAGCCTCAGGTTACTCATCTACAAAAAGAGATAATGAAACCCATTTGATATGGTTTGGCTGTGTCCCCACCCAAATCTCATCTTGAATTATAGCTCCCACAATTCCCACGTGTCATGGGAGGGACCTGGTGGGAGGTAATTGAATCATGGGGACGGGTCTTTCTCATGCTGTTCTCATGATAATGAATAAGTCTCACAAGATCTGATAGTTTTATAAAGGGGAGTTCCCCTGCACATGCTCTCTTGCCTGCCACCATGTAAGACATCCCTATGCTCTTCCTTCATCTTCTGCCGTGATTGTGAGGCCTCCCCCAGCCACAGCCATGTGGAACTGTGACTCCATTAAACCTCTATCCTTTATACGTTACCCAGTCTCTGGTATGTCTTTATTAGCAGCGTAAGAACAGACTAATACACCATCTGTTTTGGTCTGGGGTGGCTTGGATAAAATAAATTATTCGCTTAACAAATATGGATATATATTTTGAGACAGAGTCTCACTCTGTGGCCCAGGCTGGAGTGCAATTGCGTGATCTTGGCTCACTGCAACCTCTGCCTCCCAGGTTCAAGCGATTCTCCTGCTTCAGCCTCCCAAGTAGTTGGGATTACAGGCTTGTGCCACCACACCCAGCTAATTTTTGTATTTTTAGTAGAAACAGGGTTCCACCATGTTGACGAGGCTGGTCTCAAACTCCTAACCTCAAGTGATCTATCTGCCTCAGCCTCCCAAAGTGCTGGGATTACAGACGTGAGCCACTGCGCCTGGCCTACTTAACAAATATTTATCAAACAGCCACAATGTACCAGGAATTAATTATACCAACTATACGTATCCTATGTATCCACATAGGTTGAACAAAATATACATATTCTTACCCTCAAGTAGGAGACAGTCTAGTGGAAAAGATGGATTCAAACAAGTAAATTACAAGCTAGAATAAGTGCAATGAAGGAAAAAATGAGAACTGGGAGGGTCTACTTTGGGTTGAGTGCAGGAAAAGCCTCTCTGAGAACTAAAAGGTGAGAAGAAACCAGCTTTTGCTCTTTTTTAATAGGAACCCATGAAATACACAAGTTCATGGAGGAATGATGACTTCTTTGTAATACTGAGTTTTCCCATCCAAGAGCAGGGCCAGCTTTCCTATTAATTCAGATTTATTTCATGCTAACGGGAGTTCTGTTTTCTAGCTTTTGTGTGCCATGTTTTAATTTTTGTTTTTAGTAGTGTACTATTTCATCCATGTGAAAGAAAAGAAATAGGATGAGCAATCAGGGACCCCCACCACCAATGGGCACCCTTGCAGGGCCCTCCTAGATAGCCAAGACCTTTCTCCGGCCTCTCTCCCATGGGGCAAGTCACACCCTGAAGATTTATGATTTTTTTGTCTTCATTTATAATTTTATACATTTCTATGAATAGCAGAATAATATATTGTTCACCTTTGGTTTTTGTTTTTTAAGACTTTTTTAAAGGGCAGTTTTAGGTTCTCAGCAAAATTGAGAGGAAGGTACACAGACATCCGATATATCACTGCCCCCATACATGCATAGCTTCCTCCCCCATTATCAACATCCCCTGCCAGAGTGGTATATTTGTTACAATTAGCTAATTGACTGGCATGTGATCATCACCCAAAGTTCCTTGTAACACATTAGGGCTCACTCTTGGTGTTGTACACTCTCTGCCTTTGGACAAATGTGCAATGACATGTATCCACCATTATAGTATCCTACATCCTATAGAGTACTTTCACTACCCTAAAAATCCTCTGGGCTCCTCCTATCATCCCTCCCTCCACCTAGGCTCTGGCAACCACTAATCTTTTTTTTTTTTTTTTTTTTTTTAATATTATTTATTCGTAGATTGGAACAGGAGTCACCATCAACATTTCCTTTCTTTCTCCCTTCCTTCCTTCCTTGACAGAGTCTTGCTCTGTTGCCCAGGCTGGAG
>NC_045439.1:17418030-17431109 GCF_002776525.5 Piliocolobus tephrosceles
TTATTTTTGAGACAAAGTCTTGCTCTGTCACCTAGGTTGCAATGCGGTGGTGCCATAACAGCTCACTGCAACCTTGACTCCTGGGCTCAGTGATCTTCCTGTTTCAGCCTCCCAAAGTACTGGAATGATAGGCATAAGCCACCAAGCCCAGCCAGTATCATGTTTTAAATTTTAAGTTCTACTTGTTCATTGCTAGCATATAGGAAAGTGGTTGACTTTTAGATATTAACCTTGTATCCTGCAACCTTGCTGCAATTGCTTACTAGTTCTAGGATTTTGTTGTTGTTGTTGTCGTTATTGTTGATTCTTTTAATTGTTTTATGTAGACAATCAAGTCATCTGCAAACAAAGAGATATTTATTTCTTCCTTTCCAACCAGTAAACCTTTTATTTGCTTTTCTAGTCTTATTGCATTAGGCAGAATTTCTAGTATGATGTTGAAAAGGAGTGGTGAGCGGGGGCACTCTCGCCTTGTTCCTGATTTTAGTGGGAAAGCTTCTATTTTTTCACCATGAAGTATGATGTCTGCTATAGGTGTTTTGTAGACATTCTTTCCAAGTCGAGAAAGTTCTCCTCTATTCCTAGTTTACTGAGAGTTGCTTTTTTACTTATCATGAATAGACATTGAATTTTGCCATATGCTTTTTCTGTGTCTATATGATCACGAGATTTTTCTTCTTTAGCCTGCAGATGTGATGGATTAAATTAATTTTTAAATGTTAAATCAGTCTTGCAGACCTGGACTACATCCCACTTGGTTGCAGTATATAATTCTTTTTATATATTGCTGGATTTGACTTGCTAATATTTTGTTGAGGATTTTTGCATTTATGTTCATGAGAGATATTGGTTTGTAGTTTTCTTGTAATGTCTTTATCCTGTTTTGGTATTAGGGTGATGCTAGCCTCATAAAATGAGTTAGGAAGTATTTCCTCTGCTTCTCCCTTCTGAAAGAGATTGTAAAGAATTGGTATAATTTATTCCTTAAATATTTTGTAGAATTCACCACTGAATCCATCTGGGCCTAGTGCTTTCTGTTTTAGAAGCTTATTAATTATTGATTTCATTTCTTTAATAGATATAGGCCTAGTTATATTGTCTATTTCTTCTTGTGTGAGTTTGGGCAGATTCAAGGAATTGGTCTATTTCATCTAGAAAGTCAAATTTATGGACATAGGATTTCTTGTATTATTGCCTTATTATCCATTTCATGTCCATGGAATTTGTAGCTATGTTTCCTCTTTTGTTTCTGATATTAATAAATCGTGTCTTCTCTCTTTTTTCTTGGTTAGCCTGGCTAGCGGCTTATTGATTTTATTAATCTTTTCTAAGAACCAGCTTTTGGAGTCATTGATTTTCTCCATTAACTTTCTGATTTTTGCTCTAATTATTATTATTATTTCTTTTCTTCTGCTTACTTCATATTTAATTTGCTCTTCTTTTTCTAGTGTCCTGAGATAGAAGCTTAAAGCATTTATTTTAGATCCTTCTTCTTCTTCTCCTTCTTCTCCTTCTTCTTCTTCCTCTTCGAGATGGAGTCTTGCTCTGTTGCCTAGGCTGGAATGTAGTGGTGTGATCCTAGCTCACTGCAACCTCCACCTCCCTGATTCAAGTGATTCTCCTGCTTCAGCCTCCCCAAGTAGCTGGGATTACAGACTCCCACCACCACACCTGACTAATTTTTGCATTTTTAGTAGAGATGGGGTTTCACCACGTTGGCTGGTCTCGAACTCCTGACCTCAGGCAATCTACCCACCTCGGCCCCCCAAAGTGCTGGGATTACAAGTATGAGCCACCGTATCTGGCCAGTCTTTCTTCTTTTCTAATATGTTCATTCAATGCTAGAAATTTTCCTCCAAGAACTGCTTTTGTTGCATCCCACAAATTTTGGCAAATTGTATTTTCATTTTTATTTAATTAAAAATATTTTAATTTTTGTTGAGATGTCTTCTTTGACCCCTCTGTTATTTAGAAGTGTTATATTTAATCTACATATCTTTTAGGATTTTCCAGTTATCTCTCTTATTGATTTCTAGTTTAATTCCATTGTACCTGAGAGCAGACATTGTATGATTTCTATTTTTTTTAAAAAAAATTGTTAAAGTGTGTTTTATGGCCCTGAATATGACCTATCTTGGTGAATGTCCCATATGATCTTGAGATGAATGCGCTGTTGTCAGATGAAGTAGTCTATAGATGTTCATCATACCTAGCTGATTGATGGTGGTATTGAGTTCAATTATATCCTTACTGGTTTTCTGCCTACTGGATCTGTGTATTTCTGACAGAGGGGTGAAGTCTGGAACTATAATAGTGGATTCATCTATTTTCAATGATTCTTGTAGTTCTATCATTTTTTGCCTCGTGTATTTTAATGTTCTATTGTTAGGCACACACACATTAAGGAATGGTATGTCTTCTTGGAGAATTGACCCCTTTATCATTGCTAATGCCCTTCTCTGTCCATGACAACTTTCCTTGCCTTGAAATCTGCTCTGCCTGAAATTAATGGAGCTACTTCTGCTTTCTTTTGATTAGTGTTACCATGTTACATCTTTCTTGATCCATTTACTTTTCATCTCTATGTGTCTTTATGGGCTTTCTGTAGATAACACATAGTTGCATCATTTATGTTTGTTTGTTTTTGAGACAGGGTCTCACTCTATTGTCCAGGCTAGAGTGCAGTGATGTGATCATGGCTCAATGCAGCCTTGACCTCCCGGGCTCAGGTGATCCTCCACCTCAGCCACTATGCTCAGCTAACTTTTTGTATTTTTCATAGAAATAGGATCTCGCCTTGTTGCCTAGGCTGGTCTTGAACTCCTGGACTCAAGCTATCCTCCTGCCTTGGACTCTCAAAGTAGGGTTATGGTTTTTGATCCACTCTGATAATCTTTGTCTTTTAATTGCATCAGTTACACCATTGACATTTGAAGTGATTATTGATATAGCCGGATTAATATCTACAGTATTTGTTATTGGTTTTTTTTTTGTTGTTGTTCTTGTACATTGTTTTATTTTTGTCTTGCACTCTTTCCCTGCCTTTTGTGGTTTAACTGAGCATTTTCTATCATTCCATTTTTTTCTCCATTCTTAGCATATGAATTCTACTTAATTTTCTTTTACTTTTTTATAGGGATTGCCTTAGAGTTTGCAGTATACATTTACAACAAATACAAGCCCACTTTCAAATAATACTATACCATTATATTTAATATATGTATAAAATATAACATGTTACATAGAGGAAGAAAGTGGAGTAACATATTAAGTCACTCTACATTGATATAGTGTTGTTTGAAAGTGGGCCTGGATTTGTTGTAAATGTATACTGCAAACTCTAGGACAATCACTATAAAAAGTAAAAGAAAAATAAGTAGAATAATAACACTATGCCATTTCACCATACCGCTGGTTGAGTGATTACCTTAAAATAACAAAATAGGCATGGCACAGTGACTCACACTTATAATGCCAACACTTTCAGAGGCTGTGGCAGGAGGCTTACTTGAGGCCAAGAGTTTGAGACTAGCCTGGACAACATAGTGAGACCCTGTCTCTACAAAAAAAAAAAAAAAAAAAAAATTAGCTGGGCATGGTGATATGCACCTGTAGTCCTAGCTACACAGGAGGCTGAGGCAAGAGGATAGCTTGAGTCCAAGAGTCTGAGGCTGCAGTGAGCTGTAATGACACCATTGCACTCCAGCCTGAGCAACAGAGAAAGACCCTGACCCTAAAAAAAATTAAAAGCTTGAAAAAAATCCTAATTGCACCCTTACACTCCTTATATCATTGTTGTCACTCATTTTACTTACATATAAACTTACATAAACACTCATATTACATAAGATATAACCATAAGCATACATAACCAAATACATTGTTGCTATTCTTTTGAACAAGCTGTTATCTGTTAGATAACTTAAGAATAAGAAAAATAAAAGTTTTTATTTTCCCTTCACATTTTCTTTCTTCGATGCTCTTCTTTTCTTTATGTAACTCTGAATTTTGACCTGTGTTATTTTCCCTATCTCTGTATAACTTCTTTTAACATTTCTTGCAAGGCAGGTCTACTATCAACAAATTCCCTCAATTTTTGTCTAGCTGAGAAAGTGTTTATTTCTCCTTTACTTTTGAAGGTTAATGTCAAGGTTACAGAATTCCAGGTTGGTGGGATTTTTTTCTTTCAACACTTAGTATGTCACTTCACTTTCGTCTTGCTTGCATTGTTGCTGAGTAGGTAGAATGTAATTCTTATCTTTGCTCCTCTGCATGGAAAGTGTGTCCCCTCTGTCTTCTTTCAGGGTTTTTCTTTATCTTTAATTTCCTGTAGTTGGAAAATTATGTACTGGGTTTAGGGTTTTGTTTTCTTTGTGCATGTATCCTGGATTGTGTTCTCTCAGCTTCCTGAACCTTTGGTTACCATTATGTATATGTT
This sequence comes from Piliocolobus tephrosceles, assembly GCF_002776525.5. Lineage (NCBI taxonomy): Eukaryota > Metazoa > Chordata > Mammalia > Primates > Cercopithecidae > Piliocolobus > Piliocolobus tephrosceles. The sequence goes on from NC_045439.1 coordinate 17,422,469, forward strand.
AGACCTTTTGTAGTTTCCCCCAGTTTTTGAATAGTTTAAGATTTTCTTTGTTTTCTTTTGTTGTTGTTGTGTTTTTGTTTGTTTGTTTTGGTCTGTTCTCTTTGCTTTTCAGTCCTGGAGATTTCTTTTTTTCTTTTTTCTTTCTTTCTTTCTTTCTTTTTTTTTTTTTTTTTTTTTGAGACGGAGTCTTGCTCTGTCTCCAGGCTAGAGTGCAGTGGCACCATCTAGGTTCACTGCAACCTCCACCTCCCTGGTTCAAGCGATTCTCCTGACTCAGCCTCCTGAGTAGCTGGCACTACAGGCACGTGCCACCACACCCAGCTAATTTTTTTTTGTATTTTTAGTAGAGACGAGGTTTCACCATGTTGGCCAGGATGGTCTCCATCTCTTGACCTTGTGATCTGCCTGCCTCGGCCTCCCAAAGTGCTGGGATTACAGGCTTGAGCCACTGCGCCCGTCCAGAGATTTCTGTTGATATATTCTCAAGCTCGGAAATTCTTTCTTCCGCCATGTCCAGTTTACTAATAAGCCCATCAAAAGTATTCTTTATTTGTTGTAGTGTTTTAGATCTCTAACATTTATTTTTTATTATTTCTTAGGATTCTCATCTCTCTGCTTACACTGCCCATCTGTTTTTGCACACTGTCTACTTTTGCATTAGAACCATTGGCATATTAATCATAATTATTTTAAATTCTCTGCCTGATAGTTCCAATATCTGTACTGTCTGTTTCTGACTTGCTCTGTCTCTTCAAACTGTGTTTTTTATCTTTTAGCATGCTTTGAAAGTTTTTCATGATAGCCAGATACAATGTCCCCAGCACTGGTTCCCATGGAGGTTTTTGCTGCATTATGTTGTGATTCTCTGTATCCATCTGCCTGTCTCTCCAATTCTGCGGACAGCAGTGTGCCCTGAGCTCTCATTTCTGCTACAAATCTAAGAGTTCTTGATTTTCCAGGTTCTTTAGCTTTTTGCTTGTTTGGATGGAGTGGAAAGTTCCAAGTGTTCTACATTCAACACTGGAAAACAATTCTTTTTGGCTTATTTTTTAAACTTTCTATAAATCAAATCACATTGTTTGCTTTTTTTTTTTTTTTTTAATTTGCTTTCCTCACTCCACATCAGGGTTGAGATTCATACATGTGAATGGATGTGGCAACGGTTACCTTATTTTCACAATAGCATTATACTACACTTTGTGACTGTACCACAATTTATGTATCCATTTTTCCATTCTTGGCAAGTTGGATTGAATGGTGCACACATGCAAGGGTTTTACTGGGTTTAGGGCATGTGCATCTTCCACTTTAAAAATAATGCCATGGCCAGACATGGTGGCTTACACCTGTAATCCCAGTACTTCGGAAGGCCAAGGTGGGCAGATTACCTGAGGTCAGGAGTTCAAGACCAGCCTGGCCAACATGGCGAAACTCCATCTCTACTAAAAATATAAAAATTAGCCGGGCGTGGTGGCATGCACTTGTAATCCCAGCTCCTCAGGAGGCTGAGGCATGAGAATCGTTTGAACCCGGGAGGTGGAGGTTGCAGTGAGCTGAGATCACACCACTGCACTCTGGCCTGGGGAATAGAGCGAGACTCTGTCTCAAAAAATAAATAAATAAATAAAAAGCCAAACTGTTTCCCCAAAACAACAGTTTATATTCCCATTAGCAGCATGTAAAAGTCCCCCTGGCTCTGTATCTTTGCCAACACTTGGTATTGACGGATACTTTAAAAACAGTCACCTGGGACAATGTGGTTATTAAATGGGTCTTTCCCAGAAGACCATACAATGTTGTCCTTTAAAAGATTGAATTGTCTATGATTTCTTTATTGATTTGTAGGAGACTTCAGATATTCCAGATACTAATCCTTTGTTAAGTAGATGAAGCGGATCTCTTCTCTCTGTTTGTGACATATCGTTTATTTTTTTATTTTTATTTTTATTTTGAGATGGAGTCTGGCTCTGTCTCCCAGGCGGGAGTGCAGTGGCCGGATTTCAGCTCACTGCAAGCTCCGCCTCCCGGGTTCCCGCCATTCTCCTGCCTCAGCCTCCCGAGTAGCTGGGACTATAGGCGCCCACTACCGCGCCCGCTACCTCGCCCGGCTAGGTTTTTTTTGTATTTTTTAGTAGAGACGGGGTTTCACTGGGTTAGTAAGGATGGTCTCGATCTCCTGACCTCGTGATCCGCCCGTCTCGGCCTCTCAAAGTGCTGGGATTACAGGCTTGAGCCACCGCGCCCAGCCTGTGACATATCTTTTAGTTTCTTTATAGTATTACATATTTTGATAGAAAAAGTTTATAATTTTAATGTAATCAGATATATCACTCTATTCTTTTATGGCTTGCTCTTTTGTTTAGGAAATCTTTCTATATAAGCTGAGGTCATATGAATATTCTTCTATAATACGATTTTTTCTATAATATGATTTTTAAACCATTTTAATGCCATGGACCCTTTGTCATGTTGGTAAAGGTATAAAATGAAACTCATAGAATTACAAAGAAAGCCAATTATGCTGAAATATAGTTATTAAAATATTTAAAGTGATGATATATAACACATGTGCTTCTTAATGCATTAAATATCAAGATTTAGCAGAATATCTAATAACTGCTGTAAATTTCCAAGTACTGAGTACATAAATAATATTATGAGATAGATACCTGCAATAGCTATAATATGACATAAACCTATCTGTATTTTTATTAGTGGCAAAGTCACAGATACTGTGAGGCTACTATGGTCTGTTGTCTATGTTCATCAGTGAATCTTTAATTTTTTAGTTCGGGATTTGTGAAAATAAATATTAATTGTTTTTCCTATCCATGATCATGAACCTACTGAATTATGCTCAACAACCCAGTGGATGTCTGTGGAACCCAGGTTAAAACCCTTTAAATAGTATATTCTAAACTTTTAAACTCTTCATCTTTCCCTTTTCTCTTTTATCAGTAAGAATTTGTTCCTTTATAGTGTATTTATTTTCCCCCCTCTTTTTGATTAATTTATCCTTTCCCCTTTTGATATGAAATATTAGTGCTCATTTACATCACACTTCTAAAAAATGGGTCCATCTGCTTTTGGGTTCTTTATTCTATTATACTGATTTAGTTTTTGATCTATGTAAATACCACATTGTCTTAATTACTATTGACCGTGAAGTAAGGCTGACATCTAATAGGCAAGCCTCCCTACTTTCTTCGTTGGCTCTTCTTCATCCTTTGCTTTTTCATGCTAATTTTTTAAAAAGCTTGTCAAATTCCATGAAAAAAAAAAAAAAAGCCTATTTGAATGTTGCTTGAACTGAACTGAATCTATAAACCATTTATTTGTACCTTTTTATGAAATTGTATGTATTTTTTTCCATGAAAGACTTGTACATCTTTCCCCCTCATCACCACCACCCCTTGAGACGGAATCTTGCTCTGTCCACCCAGGCTGGAGTGCAGTGGTGTGATCTTGGCTCACTGCAACCTTCACCTCCCGGGTTTAAACAATTCTCCTGCTTCAGCCTCCCGAGTAGCTGGGATTACAGGTGCGTGCCACCACGCCTGGCTTTTTTATTTTTTATTTTTTGTATTTTTAGTAGAGATGAGGTTTCACTGTGTTGGCCAGGCTGATCTTGAATTCCTGATCTTGTGATCCACCACCTTGGCCTCCCAAAGTTCTGGGATTACAGTCGTGAGCCACCATGCCCAGCCATACATCTTTTGTTAGATCTACTCCTAGGTTTGTTCTCTCTCTGTCTCTCTCTTTCTCTCTGCCCGCTTTCCCCCTATTTATTTGCTGCTGCTGCAACTGGAAACTGTTTTTTATTTCTTATCTCCTTGTTGCTGGTGTATAGAAAATCAACTGTTTTTTAATATTGATCTTTTATCTCTTAAAATTACTAAACTCACTTATCAATTCTAATAATTTATCTGTAGAATCCTTGAGTTTTTTAATGAAAATAATCTTATCACCTTCAATGAATATCTATTTTGCTTCTTTGATTCCAAGTGTTATATCTTTTATTTCTTTTTCTTGGTTTATTGTTCTGACTAGTACCCTAAGTACAGTATTGAATAGAAGTGGGGATTAAAAGAAAAAAACTGTTAACCTTTAAGTATGATGTTTGTTATGGATGTTTGGTAGAAATTCTGATTAGGTTGAAGAAATGTCTATTTCTAGTTCACTAATTTTTTTAAAAACCACGAGTGGATGTTATTAGGTTTTTTGTTTGATTTTATTCTTGAAGGTGATAAACATGAAAACATGTGTATATGCCAATGGAAAAGACCCACTAAGAAAAAGGAAATTGAGGATGCAAAAGAGAGGAAATAACCCAAACACAGAAAGTCATTGAGAAGGCTGAGGGTGGATTTGTATACATTTCTTTAATGATATAAAGTACTTAACATAATGCCTGGTCTATTAGTTTCTATTGCTGTAACCAATGACCACAAACTTAGTGCCTTAAAACAACAAAATGTATCTTACAGTTGTGGAGGTGAGAAGTCTAAAATTAGTTTCACTTGGCTAAAGTCAGGGTATAGGCAGCACTGCATTTCTCCCAGAGGTGCCACAGGAGAATCTGCTTCTTACTTCTTCCAGCTTAGAGGCTGCCAACAATCCTTGGCTTGTGGCCCCTTCCTCTATCTTCAAAGCCAGTTGTACAGGATCTTCAAATCTGCTTCCATTATCACATTGACTTTTCTTTATATAAGAACCTTTGTCAATGATCAAGCCCATCAGATAATCCAGGATAGTCTCTCCATCTCAAAATCCTTAATTTGCCAGGAACAGTAGTGCATCCCAGTAGTCCTAGCTACTCAGGAGGCTGAGGCAGGAGGACTGTTTGAGCCCAGGAATTTGAGACTGTAGTGTGCTATGATAAAGTCTATGAACTGTCACTGCATTCCAGCTGAGGCAATATAGCAAGACCCTGTCTCTAAAATAGGAAAAAAAAAAAAAAAAAATCCTTAATTCAATCACATCTGCAAAATCCTTTTTGCCATATAGGGTAATATTCACAGGTTCCAGGGATTAGGATGTGGACATCTTTGGGGTTCATTATTCAGCCTCCTATACTCAGCATACATTGGATTAAACCATATACATTGGGTTTGTAGGTCAAAAAAGGTTCAATATTGGCAATTCCATGTGATTCCACCTAAGTGTTCTCAATATATAGGAGTTACTATTAATACCAATAAGAAAAGGGGAAACAATTTTACCATAAACTGCCAGCTCTGGGCCTGTCCCTGTTGTCCGAGGACTTATTTAACTGGAATGCACTATGTACGGTGGACAAATTAATGTGCTATGTATGATAAATAAATGACTGTATCGGTTGATATTCTTGTAGCGGTGCTTGGCCTTTGAGTGTTGGTGTTATATTCTATAGTCAGCTGTGTGATTAGAGTTCTTGCTTGTAAGCATGTTTTTGAGGATGGATAGTAAATATGTAATAATATGTGCTATGTACAGTCAAGCATTTATAGTACTATATAATATTCATGTTGGCTAGCAGTAATGCACGATTTACATGGGGGTCTGACAAAATAAATTAGTACTTAAGTTGCATTTAAAGCTTGCACCTCATAGAATACAGAAAGTAGTTTAAATTAGAATGCCAGTTTTGGGTGTTGGTGGTGAAGTTGAGTACTTTCTTTTTGAATTGGCCTGGGGAGAAGTTTCCATTTCCGGTTTACAAGACCAGTGTATTGATTCATACTACAAGGGCAGGTTCATTTGAGTAGGTTGTTTTCGGTTAAGGAGGCAAGTAGTATTAAGATTAGGTGATATTAAGCGCTTAAGTAAATTAAGCGATATTAACATAGCGCATTCCAGTTAAATAAATTGCCCAAATGCCTTTTCCTCCCCAAGGCCATTTGCCTCTCTACTATCCTGGAAGAAGCCTGCTAAAGAACTGCAGAAAGAGACCCTCCCTTCTGTCCACCTACAGGACTGTACTCCATAGCATCAACACTGTTGAGGAAAAAGCAGCTCCCAAAACTTTCCGTGTTGCAAATGTGTTTGGTGCAGTAAAACGTCTGTGTCACTGACGCACTGTGCCATATTAAAGCCTGAAGCCAGAGGAAAAATAAAAATAAGTGATATTGAGCTTCTCTTTATTTAAAATCTGATTTTTTTTTACCATAGATATTTTACATTTAGTTTGACTTTTAAAAAATATTGCATTAAACTATTATTTATCCTGGCTATTAAGCTTTTTGGCATTCCCTTAAATTTTGTACCCAAGACTTCATTCTCCTCACCCTAATTCCCACCCTGGCCTGTGAGTTTGTATAGCAGATATTCTGTCTGATTGATGATAGTTTTGGAGGGACATTTCCGGCAAAAGTTCAAACTTTATCTGTAGGGGAAAACAGGGTGGTTAGGATTTACCGAAGTAATGAGAAAGGAAAGTCACCCTCAGCCTCTAAAATACCCCCTTTCCGAGTGACTCTCTTGGCTGCCAATTGCCTTCTCCAAGTGAAAAAGAATAAACTAATTTCATACCTATTCAGTCCAATAAAGCTCATTGTCCTACCTCCACCTCCAGTGATAAGAGACAGAAACAGTTCATTTTCCATTGCTAAGCAACGGCAAAAACAGCGCCCGGTATCTGTGCCCGGCCTCACCGGCTGATAGGGATCACTGTCTAAAGTTCTTGTTTGCATTTTGAAGTCAACAATAATTGCCGTTCTCTGTTAGTGTTCATTAAGATGGTTTATGGCTGGACTAACTCCAATCTCCACTCAGCGGTTTGAATGCGTTGTCCTCCCAGGGAAAGAAATATTTGGCAATAAAAACCCTGTGCTGATTTCCTCCACTCATTTCCCCTTGCTGGGCTGGGAAACGATGGTCACCATCCGCAGTTCCCTGGCCCGGGGAGAACAAGGCTCCTGTTGAAGGTTGTGGAAGAGAGGGGTGGAGAGGAAGCCTCTGCCCTCCTGGAGCTGGCTTCCTTCCACTCCACGCTGAAAGTAGGCCAGTGGAGCAGAAGTCTGCTGGGGGAAGTGAGCTCTTGCTGTTCACTGGGGCGGAGAGCACTACCCTATTTTCCCAACGCCAGCCCTCAAGTGTGGAAAGAACCTTCCCAGCCTCTTTCCACGGACTCAGCGCCAGGAAGAAGCACTGCCCTGGGACGTGATCGGCTCCTGCCTCCATGGCCCCGGACTGGGTCAAACAGTGGCCTCAGTGTGATGGCAGAAAGTTCCAGGCAGCTTGAAAGGGCCGCCCTTGGATGCATTTCCCAGGTGTTGACTCACCCGCGGGGGCGAAAGGCTGCCCCGGCCAGGAGCAGGCCGGCACCTTTACGCAACCTCTCCTCATCCCCAACTCTGAAAATACAACCAGAAAGCAGCTTAAAGCAAGTCATAAGGATGTCGTTCTCCCTTTTAGACCCCATTCCAAGACACCCTTCCACGCTCGGCGCTTTTCAGAGCAAGCGTGGCCTTGCCGTCGTGGTCCTCTCCTCGCTGGAGCGAATTTTAGGGCCATCCTGGAAAACAAGCCTGCTGGCGCCCCCTAGTGTGCCCAGGAGCCAACGCCATTCAAACTTGTGTCTCGGGGAGGCTGGGCCAGGTGAATGGGGTTGGAGAAACGGATCCAAGGGATCGGGGCAGGAAAGTTTAATTCCATGAGGTCTGGGGCAGGTAACAGAAAATCACACTTACAATCCTGATTCTGTTTATGACTTAAGAAATTGCTGTTCTTGACTTCTTTCTCGTGCTTTCCTCTGACTCAAATCTCTCCTGCCTGGTTGCTGAGGAGCAATAGGATCTTGGTGCCACTATTGCTGAGGGAAAGTGAAGAACAAGTAGTCAAAATACCTTAACCTCATTGAGAAGCTATAGAATGACCCTGTCTTGAGGTTGATATGTACAGAAGCTTAATCATCGGAAACCAGGAAACTGTAAGTCCGAGATCATTTGCTTTGCTACTGTTGCTAAAATGTCTTCACCCTTCTGTTGAGTACGGAGACACCCTAGGGCAGTGATTGGCAAGCAACAGACAAACTGGAAGGTTAAGAAGATCTGAACAGCAAGTTCCTCGTATCCTGGTAATTCTGTAGTTCTTTCTCTTTCCTTCTTCCTTTTCTCCGAAAAGCAAGGAAGACAGAGTTCAGGTAAATGTGGGGGGAAAAATCTTTTGTCAGGATAAGCCAGGGCAGGATGGGTGCTGGAGTCTCCCGGGGGTATTGAGAGCCGTGGAAACCTTTACAAGAATTTGCCGCCACCTGCCTAGGATAACTAGGAGGTTTGCCTATCTAAAAGCTTGAGCGCTTGACCAAATGGTCACTTAAAGAATCTTCCCAAGTGGCTGGGCGCGGCGGCTCATCCCTGTAATCCCAGCACTTTGGGAGGCCGAGGCAGGCAGATCACCTGAGGTCAGGAGTTCAAGACCAGCCTGACCAACACGGAGAAACCCCGTTTCTACTAGAAATACAAAAATTAGCTGGGTGTGGTGGCACACACCTGTAATCCCAGCTACTCAGGAGGCTGAGGCAGGAGAATCGCTTGAACCCAGGAGACAGAGGTTGCAGTGAGCCGAGATCATGCCACTGTACTCCAGCTTGGGTGATAGCATGAGATGAGACTCTGTCTCAAAAAAAAAAAAAAAAAAAAAAAAAAAAAAAAAAAAAAAA
>NC_045439.1:17431209-17439583 GCF_002776525.5 Piliocolobus tephrosceles
ATTGATTTGTAATGTCTGCCATGAGCACACAACAGAGAGGTGGTGGCATGCATTCAGCTAGGCAGGAAGATAAGAGAGGGTATTACATGTCAGAAATCCACGCCATTGTGCCCCTTTCTTTCCTTTTTTTGTTGTTTGTTTGTTTGAGAAAAGTTCTAACTCTCTGAGGCTGGAGTGCAGTAGCATGATCATAGCTCACTGTAGCCTCAAACTCCTGGGCTTAAGTGATCCTCCTACCTCAGCCTCCAGAGTAGCTGGAGCTACAGGTGTGTGCCACCATACTGAGCGGATTTTTTACGTTTTGTAGAGACAAGGTCTCACTATGTTGCCTAGGCTGGTATCAAACTCCTGTGCTCAAGTGATCCTCCCACCTCAGCCTCCTAAAGTGCTGGGATTACAGGTGAGAACCACTGCACTCGGCCCCCATTGTGCCTTTTGATGCTACTGTTTGATAATTCTTGTATTTGAGGACTGTACTGACAGTGTGGCTTTTCCAACTTCCTGCATTAGGGTTGAGGGAACTTACTTTTCCCATTTTCCCCTTTCTTAGTTTGTAGAGCCTCTTGGCTGATCTGACAGCCGATGTGGGATAGCAACAGGTAGAGGTGAGAAAGGACCTGATTTTCACCTTTCCTGAGATTATATGGAGTGATGGCTCAATCCCCAAGTACGAATTGAATGTTGACGGTACGGCCAGGAGGCTGGTAAGTACTAGAGGCATGCAGAGAAAGGAAGGAGGGTACAAAAAGTTTCTAATACACCTCTCCTTAGTTACTCACTCCACAAGAAGTGGTTGGAGAACAGCAGCACAACACAATCCCTCCAGAAGCAGAAGCAGGAGAGGTGGGCGGAAGTGGAGCCATCCTCTCCCTCTGACCCTGCAGACCCTCGTGCAGCCATGGGTCAGAAGCAGGAGGCTGCTGAGGGCCTGGCTCAGCTCTGAAGCTGTGCAGCATGTCCAGGGGGCCCGCCTGGCTTGCCACAGAGCACCGAAGAGTCCTCATGGGTCCCTTCCAAAGTGTATTTTGAACCATTCTGGTTCTCTTCACTGCCACTACCCCCATTCCAGTCCCAGTCACAGTCATCTCCAGGACAATGCACTGGTCTCCTAACATTCCTCCCTGCATCTTACCTCCACCTCCCACTCCTCACTTCACCCTCTCGTCTGGAGCCCACTCTCCAAATAGCAGGCAGCAGCATGGCCTTCCTGAACACAAGTGACTCCAGCATCACCCACATCACCTTCCCCTGGCTTCCCCTTTTCCTCCTAAATCCTGTATCATGGAGCCACCGCTTCCCTTTCTGGCCCATCCTGCCCTATCCCCTCTCCCCTGAGCTCTCATCCTTTGGCCACAGTGGCCTTTATGTGGCCCCTCAAAGTGAATACTCCTTCTTCCCAGGACCCTTACGCAGACCCTTCATTCCTAAATCTCCTGCCCTCCCTTCTCCGTTCCCTCTTTAGTTTGCTGACACCATCTATCTCTCCATCTCTCTGCTTGAGTGTCACCTCAGGGAACTCAGGCTAGTTTCAGCCCCTTTTGTTATAGGTGCACATAGCGCCTTATAGGCCCTTAGAGGCACCTATCACAATTGTAGCTAATTATTTGTAAAATATTTGCATAACATCGATTCCCTGCTAGATGAAAGGGGTTGTGAGAGGACATCTGGGAATTTCTTATTTCCTGCAGTGTCTCAAGGGCTTAGTGTGGCCCCTAACACAGTTTCTGGCATGTAGTAGAAGGCTAGTATTTATTGAATAAATTATGAAATGGAGGGAGAGAGGGGTGGATGATGGGTAAGTGGATGGGTGAATGGGACTTTCTGAGATTAGAGTTGGCTGCTGCCTTGCTGGTCATGGCAGAAGAGAGAACGCCTGTTGAGTTGGTGTCATCAGACAAGGTGGGGGCAGGCAGGGGAGGGGGTTGACCATGGATACAGCAAGGGCAGTTGAAGGTTGCAGTGTCATTTCCCGGGAATCTGAGGTTTGCCTTTCCAAGACTTCCAGGGACACATGTCTAGAATCCCATTTCCAAAAATATTTCAAAAAGAAAAATCCACATGAGAACTTAATAGATCACAGGGAAGGAAGTCAAACTATGAGCATACATTCATGTTGCTGGGAAAGCCATTTAAAAATAGGTCACATTTCTGTGCTTTTGTGGCTGCTTTGGAGCCATTCTAGCCTGCCGCAGCAACCTAATTGCCAAACAATATGTTGCTTTGCTGTGGGACCATCTGAAATTTAAGAAAGCAGACAAGTCTAGCAGTTTCACAAGCCTTTTTTTTTTTTTTTAATAAGGCAGACTCCAAAGCCTACTACCCACTAATTGGTCATGTAAATTACTACCTTCTGTATCAGTTGCAACACAAGGGAAAATTGAACATAATATTGTTTTCACTCCCTAGGACCTATTCAGACATCTTAGGCCTGTGCTGCCAGTGTTTTTGGTGGGAGGGTTAGGGAACAGGGCTTGAATTACTCAGCATCGGGGAAAAGCCCAGTGGAGTCTTCCAAAGATTAACCTTGGGGACAGGTTCAAGGATTCATCCATGGTTTCCGAGACTCCCTGCCGAGGTCTGGGTCTCTTCTCCGGGGGAGGGAATGCACTCTGCATTGGTTTCTCATTTGATCACACCAGGGTGTATGGGCTCCATTACGCCATCAATGTCCATTCAAAGGCTGGCTGATGGACGTGAAGAACAGAGGATGGGAACATAATATCTGCAGCCACTCCCTGCAGGACTCATGTGGACGAGGAGAAGCTATTCTAGGTTACTGAGAAGGACAGTGTGGCTGGGAGAGGTGCCCCACGCCATGTCCCCACAGCAGCTGCAAGCTCCCATCCTGCATAGTGCTCAACAGTTCCAGACACGCAGCTCTGTGAACAAAGGGACCATATCTCCCTCATTAGAGCTGTGGCCCCATGCCTAGCATAGTGTCCGGCTTCTAGACACCAGTGAATAGGTGTTTGCTGATGAAGGGAAAATACATGAAGCTTCATAGAAGTACATATGAGCTGAATGCCAATCAGAACTTTCTAATTATTAGAACTACCCAGTGATGGAGTGGAGCTGTCTTCAAAAATACCAGTTCAGGTAATCAGTATAAACCTGAGTGCCACTGGGGCAGCCCTAAAGCATTTGACAGCAGGAGACAGCATCGTATCAGTGTCGGGTCCTTGGACTCTGGGGTCACACACACCTGGTATGAGTCCTGGATCTGCTGCTTATGATTTCAAGGCATTTTGCCTCAAAGTCTGCATTTGTAAAATGGGGAAATCATTCAGTTTGAGTTCCTTTAGAGAAGAGTCTGAAAAGGACGTGAGTGCAGGCAGTGTATTCAGAAGGTGATCCAGGGAGCAGGAGGGAAGCGGTGGTGAGAGTGAAACAGACAAGGAGGAGAAGCTCACAGAGTGGGGGCTATGAAGCCCTGCCAGCCAAATGGGCCTGTTCTGTTGGGGGGCCTTGGAGAAACTGCGAGGAACATACCTGGGAATTGTCCATCTGAAGGGTAAAAGGCTTGACATGTCTCTTTCACCGCCCATCCCCATCCTTTGATGCAAACTCCTTGCTCCTCCAGGCTGCACCTACTTTGGGGATGAAGCCCCTTCCTCCCTCCTGAAATTCAAGGGCACCGGAGATGGGGAGGTTTCCATCCTGGCAACAGCTGAGGTCAGAGGTAGGCGGAGGGGATGTGGCTTGGGCACACCTGCCTTGGAGAGTTCCATTGTTACAGGATGGAATGGGAGCTCGACGAGGGAGGGACTGGTCAAGACCATATAAATATATTCTGAATTAATACATAAGGACGGAATAAAATAATATTCTAAAATGCTTAATAATGTACCTGAAAATAAAACATCAAATGTCTTTGTTATAATTATTAATTTCTCTTTATTAATAGACAAGGATGCTTTTCAAGAGGAATGGGAATTGTTTGGGATAAATTTGTAACATTTAGGCTGGTGTCTTCGCTTGGAAGACACATTGTTCTGGAGAAGGTCAAAGTAGTTCTGGCCTTGAGCTACAGAATGAAAAGCCGAGTTAGGCCAGACGTCTGGGTACACTGGAGCTTCTCTTTTGGCTTTTAGTGAAGCCACTGCCTTTAATACTCTCCGACATGTGGCTTGCTAGTCTTCTGAGTTGACCTGACAGTTTTAAAGCAGGAAGAATGGGAATGTGTCAGAGAGAATTACCTGGCGACCCTAGATGTCCTAAAATGGTGGTTTAATTTGGTGACCTATGAAAAAAAGTGCGAAAAGTTGTGAAGATGCCCCCATGCCATCAAACTCAAACCCTACCTCAAGATGCAAAAAGTGGCAGAAATGTTTTTTATCCTGTATATCTGCTCCTTGAACCATCTGAGCCAGCTTCAGCTACGTTCACCATCACATACCTCCTGAATGAAGGCAGAGTCCCAGAACAGAAAGAAATGCAGAGGTGAGTGACAAGCGGTAAGGCCTTCTTGTTTTCTTGCTAGACAAGGCCCAATGTGTAGAGCTGCTTTTTGAAATCTTTGGTCTTGACCTGGATACGTGACTAAAATAAATCTCTCTTCCCCACCTTGCCTTAGAGAAGAAGGCAGGTGATGTCCCCTGGGGAAGCCCATGTACCCAGGATATAATGAAAAGAGAAAACAAAAGCCAATGGCTTAGAAGGAATGAATGGGACCGCCCGTAGACACCTTGGCGTGGCTTCCTTAGCTTTAGAATTCCCAGACGATACATAGATTCCTTCCCTCAGGGACGGTGGCTTGGTTGAGCCCATTCTAGCAGCCACTTTCTGGTTTTTGCAGTTGCCCAGCTAGTGTTTTCACAATACGTGTGTCAACACCCTACTATGTGGCCTCCCTGAAGACGGCAGATTCTAATTTTCAGGCATTTGATTTCAGGCCTGGAGAGATGGGTGCCAGAAGCCAGCTGTCTATTTCTTGTGACGTAAGGTGTACAGCCCCACCCACTGACCAAAACAAACACACCTGGCTCACAGTGGCAAGATGCAGCATAAGAAAGCGTTTTAAAAATACATTTGCGTGAGCTGCCTTTTCAATAGTAACGCATTCAGGAAGCTGAAGGTGGCTCCCGGGATAGCTATGTCAAGTCTAGCATTCAAATATTTAGTGGCCGAGTAATTACTGTAATAATTAATTTCCGTTGCTTAATCTAGCAATCAGGCATGTCGCTTTACACATGGGAAAATGTTGGTCCCTGTAGGAGCGTGCATGTGTGTGTGTGTGTGTGTGTGTGTATAAAATACGTCCCAGCAATTGCTATTTAGTTAAGATGTGGAGATCAGTTTGTGGAATAAATGAGATGCTTTTAGTTTTCTTTGTAGTCATAGGTTTGGGAGAAAGGCAGAATGGAGAATAAAGAGAACCAAAAATTAAATGCCCCAAACTTCAAATGCCATCTTTATGATAACTTTTCCAAAGTCGGGTTTGATCAAATGTTATAATTCGAAGCCTTGTAAAATCTGAAAGCAGCTGATCTTACCCAAATCCTGCCCTGGGCTTTCTAGAGCTGAACTGCTCAGTAGAAATGTAACGTCATTTAAAAATATACTCAAGAGAAAAATATTAATCGGATATTTTACATTCTTTTTTTCTTCTGACTCTTTGACATCTGATATCTACTTTGCACTTACAGCAGTAAGTGCAATTCAGTTAAAACTTCAGTTCCTTGGTCTTGCCACACTTCAAATGCTCAACAGAGATGTGACTAGAAACCTCTCTATTGGCCAGTGCAGTGATACAGGATAGTGGACAGATTCACCTCTGTGAAGCCATTACTCAAACAGAGATGATGACATTGTCATACAAGAAATTGACAATGTGGTTTTGTGTATTCAAGGATGATTTGACTCAATTTAAGCATTTATTGGGCACCTTGATAAGCTGAAGTGGGGATCACATCTTTCCCATCCTTAAACCTTCCTTTTGCATTAATTTCTGTGTGTGTTGGTTTTTATCTTCCCAGGGTGGAGTGCATTATAAGGACCCAGTACATGTTGAATGAATGCCCAACCCCATACGTAGGGGGATACAGAGAAAGCCTTGAGATCGACACTGAACTTAAGGACTTGCCATCAGGAAGAAGAGGCTGTATCAACACAAAATGATGGGAGAACATCATGTTAAACATGGTGCAATGGAAGAGAGGTCAGTCCCAGTTGTATTTACTAGAGATACATTCTTGGGAACAATGAGGTCCTGAAAGGCTGGCTTGGGTTTGGGCAGGGCCAGAGGCAAGTCACTGGGAAAGGGGAAATACACTCTGGGGGCCCAGTGAGCATCCACCCTCCTCCATACTCTAAGCTTGACACAGGCCTGCACTTGCCTTGTTCTAAGGTCAGCCAAAAGTCCAAGCCATTGTGCCTCAAGGGTGACCAGATTCACCTAATGTTGTAAAAGCCTCCATTTCCCCTTTTTGTCTATTAGACTTTCCTTTCCTCATCCCCCAACGGTAGTCATCAGTGCTGTGTCCCGAAGATTTCTAGTCCTCCCCCTTGTGGTAGGGTTGTACTTCCTGGTCCTCACATGAGTGGGTGGGGCCATGTGACTGGTTCTGACCAATGATAGAGTAGAAGTGAAGTGAATCCTTCGGGGCCACAGCATTTAACTGTCGGTGTGGGGCCCTCCATGGCTCTTTCAAGAACTGGCTGGCCTGGCTTGGTGGGTGACTCCTGTAATCCCAGCACTTTGGGAGGCCAAGGCAAGCGGATCACTTGAGGTCAGGAATTTCAAGCCAGCCTGGGCAACACGGTGAAACCCCGTCTCTACTAAAAATACAAAAATTAGCCAGGTGGCTTGGTGGCAGGCGCCTGTAGTCCCTGCTACCCAGCAGGCTGAGGCAGGAGAATCGCTTGAACCCGAGAGGCAGAGGTTGCAGTGAGCTGAGACTGCGCCACTGTACTCCAGCCTGGGCGACAGACAGAGACTCTGTCTCAATAATAATAATAAAAACAAGCAAACAAAAACAACAACAAAAAAAAAAAAAAAAAAAAGAAAGGAAAAAGGAAAAAAGAACTGGCTTGAGGTGGTTCAAGCCAGTTCTTGAAGTAACTACAATGATTAGAGTCTTTCTGCCCACGCAAAATGGACATGTCTTGGGAGTCAGAAACAACACGTCATTGTTGCTTTACAGTATCTCATTCCTGAGATGTGACGGAGCCCATCCTCGCTGATATAGCCCCTCCGTCCAGAGAGCACATATTCTTCATGGGGTGGGTGTGTTTGGAAGAGGGTCAGGAAAGTAATGTCTCTCAACAGACATTCAGAATCAAAGAATGCCTTTCCCCCTCTGCTGAGGGGAACCCCCTCCATGGTCACCAGAGATGTTAGTGGCCCCCTTCCCAGAAATGGAGGCTCAGGACAAACCTACCTCAGTGCTCATGCTGCTGTTCTGCCCATCCCAGGGAAGGCAGGCAGAGCTACTGGGAGGCGAAACGGGAAGGAGATGCAGAGACCTGTCCCAGAGAGAGAGCAAGAAGAGGACAGTTGTCTGGCCCACTGGTGGGAAGAAAACTAAAGGCCTGGAGCCAATGAGTGTCTTGATTATGAACTTGCTGCCCAGATGTCCCTCTCCTCCTACAGCCCTAAAGCTGCCTCCCAGACACCCACCTTCCTTTGCTTCACCCCCTTCCAGACTGTCCTCCAGTCCGATTTTTACCTGGACAGGTGAGCTACAGGTCTTGTACATTCAGTCAGGTCTTATTTACTCTTAGATTCAGTTAATAAGCATGCACTGAAGGCCTGCCTCCTATGCGCTCATCTATGGGATAAATAACAGCAGGACGTGTAGTCCTGCCCCTAAAGAGTTCCATCTATTGGAGGGCAGAGACAAGGAAAGCTAAAATTCCTGAAATGAGTTTTATTGCCAGAACAGACAGGCCAGAGGGGTTAGAGGAGCCCCTCACCCAGCCTGAGAAGTCAAGGAGGGCTTCCCAGCGACAGTGAGACAGCAGCTGCCGGACAAAGTTCAGGGAGAGACACTCCAGGTGAACACAGCAAGGAGAGTAAACGTGCAAAGGAACAAAGCTGAGAAAGCTAAGCTGGGCCCGTTTGGAGAGTGCAACATGGCTGGGATGAGTGGCACAGGAGGTGTGTGGGCACCCAGTCAGATATGAGGCTGGAAGGGAGGGGGCACGGCCAGGCCACCAAGGGCCTGGCGGTCACCATGGCAATGGTGATGAGCACTGGGCAGCAAAGAGCTGCTGCAGAAATTTAAGTAAAGGGATCCCTGGATCAGCCTTTCATGTAGTTGGGGAGGGGAAAGAAGTTAGGTGTGATCTGGCCAGGCAGGAAGAGACTTGCTGTGTGTATTTGTGTGTTTGGGTGTTTGTGTGTTTGGGTGTTTGTGTGTTTGGGTGTTTGTGT
>NC_045439.1:17439593-17532350 GCF_002776525.5 Piliocolobus tephrosceles
TTTGGGTGTTTGTGTGTTTGGGTGTTTGTGTGTTTGGGTGTTTGTGTTAAGCAGAACTCTCTGACAACACAGGTGCTATGAAAAGATGGGCTCTGAAACAAAGCACAGGATGAGGGAGCAGGGCAGTGGATGACAGAATGTTCTTAACAACTTGGTTTGCAATTCAATTTTGTGCACGTGACTCTGTCTGGATGAGGGGCCAGGGAGCAGAGGGCGGGTGGGGTGGTGAAGGGAGAGAACCACAAGACACACGAGTCCAAAGAGATAGAGGCCAGCTAAGGTGCCGGCACATAACTAAGAAATAGCCTGACGTGAGGAAGGCTGAAGGGCTGTGAAGATAGGGACATCCACTATGAAATTTTAAAATATCAGCGGCACCACACTGCAGTATAACCCCACTCCCAGTCCGCTGCCCACAAGTCCTTACCAGATGTACCTTCCCTTCCATGTTGACATGGGTCAGAAAGAAGGAACAATTATGAGGCATGAGATGCAGTGTGGAACCAGAGAAGTCGGGAGAAGTGAGAAATGGGGATCTGGGGTGATAAGAATCAAGGAAGGTCCCACCACTGAGGACTTTTGGAGATGGAGCGGGGTTTCTATCACGTGTTCAATGGGGCTCAAGCCAAATTCCTTTAAGGTAATAAAGGAAATAATGAGCTCGGAGGTCAGTAACCACTTAGGCTATAATAATACTCTGGGAAAATACAAGGTAAAATATTTTCTACATTTACTTTTAAATAATATAGATATAGGTGGTATATGTGTGTGTAAGTTAACTTAAAGTGATATGCAGGGGAGCAAGGTGGAGCAATTAGTAAACATAGGAAGGACCCTAGGCTTCAAAAATTGCTTTCCAAGTCTTCCCCAGAGGGTTTGTTCATCAAGAACTACAAAAAAGATTTTCTTTGTTGATGGTGAAACGGGTGGTACTAATAGGTGGTGGCTAGAAAGATACACGCAGGGGTATCTCCATGCTTGCAAGAGTGCCCTAGGTTTACAGCTGTGGTCCTGTTCTCTCCTTCTCTTCCCCCGGGGTCCTCCCCACCACACACTCAATGGAGGATTGTTACCTGATCAGATATCCGTTAGTTGATTCTGCTATCAGAATCATCTGTTGCATTTGCTTCAGATGAACCTAATGAGAATATGCTGCTGTAACAAAGGCCCAAGTCCCCCAACCCAGTACAGTATAATTCAGAAGTTTAAAGAAGACAGTTTGTTTCTCTCTTAAATAAGCATCTCTAGGTGAGAGATCCTGATTGATGGAGGAGCTCTGCTCCGTGCAATGATTCAGAGATCCAGGTTCCTTCCAGCTTGTTACCCTAGGGCATTGCCCTTGTCTGCAGGGTCAGAGTTGAATTATGAGCATTTTCCTATTTGCTGGAAGGGAAAAGAAGGACACTCAGGAGCACTCATGAAACTCAGGAGCTTGTATTTTAAGTTGAAGCACGAGTTTTAAGTTGTCTTTTAAGTCGAGTAAGCTAGGCTATCTCCCAGAAGATCACCTGGGATTTGCATATATCCCTTCTGTTCACATCCCATTGACCCAAACTTCATTACAGATCCACCCTGGGTGGAAGAAAGTGGCTCAACAGCATCCGCCTTAAATTCTATCACCATGACATGAAAGAGTGGGGGTTAGGATGGTGGTGGTGGTGGAGAGGAGGAGTGGATTTGGGGCACTCTGCCTTAGAACCACAAGAACGGGCTGAATCTAGTTTTTGTGTCTGCTTATTAATAGCTATTGTATGTATGGCAGAATTTGGTCTCAGAATTGCTTTCATGGTAACACATGTGATGGGGACTTGGTCACTCCCAGCATGGAGTGGTCGGCATCACCGGGAGCTTGTTAGAAATGCCAGCATCAGGCCCACCGAGTCAGAATCTGCCCTTCAGCACATGCCCAGGTGATCTATGGGGAATCACAGTCTTCCCCACCTTTATCTGGTCTTGACTGTGTCCTCTTACATGGACAGCTTTCCATTGACTTCTGTGGCTGGAAGAGCCCAGCCAGCACCTATGAAGTTGTTTGTCAAACTGTGACTAGGGACCCACTAGTGAGTAGAGAGATCATTTTAGCACCCAACATTGAAAGAAAGGTAGAATCAGAGTGAACAGGCAACCTACAGAATGGGATAAAATTTTTGCAACCTACTCATCTGACAAAGGGCTAATATCCACAACCTACAAAGAACTCAAACAAATTTACAAGAAAAAAACAACCGCATCAAAAAGCGAGCAAAGGATATGAACAGACACTTCTCAAAAGAAGACATTCATACAGCCAAGAGACACATGAAAAAATGCTCATCATCACTCGCTATCAGAGAAATGCAAATCAAAACCACAGTGAGATACCATCTCACACCAGTTAGAATGGCAATCATTAAAAAATCAGGAAACAACAGGTGCTGGAGAGGATGTGGAGAAATAGGAACACTTTTACACTGTTGGTGGGACTGTAAACTAGTTCAACCATTGTGGAAAACAGTGTGGCAATTCCTCAAGGATCTAGAACTAGAAATACCATTTGACCCAGCCATCCCATTACTGGGTATATACCCAAACGATTATAAATCATGCTGCTATAAAGACACATGCAGACGTATGTTTATTGCAGCACTATTCACAATAGCAAAGACTTGGAATCAACCCAGATGTCCATCAATGATAGACTGGATTAAGAAAATATGGTACATATACACCATGGAATACTATGCAGCCATAAAAAAGGATGAGTTAATATCCTTTGTAGGGACATGGATGCAGCTGGAAACCATCATTCTCAGCAAACTCTCGCAAGAACAGAAAACCAAACACTGCATGTTCTCACTCATAGGTGGGAATTGAACAATGAGATCACTTGGACACAGGAAGGGAAACATCACACAAGGGGGCCTATTGTGGGGAGGGGGGTGGGGGGAGAGAGAGCATTAGGAGATGTACCTAATGAAAATGACGAGTTAATGGGTGCAGCACACCAACATGGCACGTGTATACATATGTAACAAACCTGCACTTTGTGCACATGTACCCTAGAACTTAAAGTATTATAATAATAATAAAAAGAAAGAAAGGTAGAAAAGACATAGTACAGAATCAAAAAAGAAAACAGAGTGCATCACACTAATTAAGGTTAAGTGTCGTTTTCAGTTCTATATAGGTGTGTGTGTGTGTATGCGCGCGCGCGTGCGGACAGGGATGTAAACAGACTTCTCACTGTAGATCACTGTCAAAAACCGGTAAGGACTGTGAACGCCACGGAGATGGAGGTTGTGACCGAGTTTGCAGAGTTGGGGCACATAGCCCTGGGGCTGGCCTCCGCCAATACCGAACCTCATTTCCTCGCTTGCAGAACGGGTTAACTCGGACCTGCCGGGTGTTGTGGCGGCTACTGGGACCCGCTGGGAGTGAATCCCTGCGGCTCCTTCACTTCCCCTTCGTCGCGCCCCTTTCTTACGGACAGGAGAGTGGACTAAATGCAGGATTCCCAATTCTTCGGTTTCAGTTTCCCTAAGGAGCTCATGTGAGCGTTCAGAGTCCGCGTCGGCGATGCGTCCAGCAGGCACGGGTCCCGCGGGGAGGGGAATGACCTACACCTGGCCCCGCGACCCTGCGGGCGCCCGGGTTCTAGGATGAGCCCCGGGCGTGGCTGGGAAGTGCTCGCGACCCGGCTCCACCCCACCTCGGGCACCCCTGGCCGGGTCTCCGCCAGCGGGCGGTGCGGCAGCGCCACCGTGTGGCAGCGCGACATCAAAGCGCCGCGCCTCTGCCCGCTGGCGGGACCGGAGCCGCGGAGCCGCCCGCGGAGCGACTTCCTCAGAGCAAGGGCCGGAAGGCATGTGGTCCAGGTCCTCCGACCCACGTCAAGATTTTCTTGCACTACCCCCGTTCCCCGGCGGGGCTGCCAGCGTCACCAGGTACCAGTGGACGTAGCGGAGGGAGTGTCTCCCTGCGCTCGGTGGAGGACGAGGCCGAGGGCACCTCGGCCGGGCCAGGCCTTTCCCGCCCGTCGCATCGCCCCATTCCGAGGTCTGGGTTCTGCGTCTACTCTTGGATCCGGCAGTTGCGGGAGGAATAATGGGCAGCACCCGAGGAGGGTGCCCAGACGAACGTGGATAAAGGGGACGGGCAGCAGGGAGCTTCCTGAGCTCCCGTACCCTGACCTCGCCTTTGGGTAACGACTGACTCGCAGGTCCCAGAGGGGCCTCGGGTCCCCGGGTTTCGATTCCAGAAATTACTCCCGGGGGCCCAGGACGTGCACGCTCCAGACCCGTGAGTTTCCCGGCGCCGTGCGGGGAGGTCAGGGGCGCTGAAAGAAGGAATTCAGCCACGTCTCAGCATCCCTGTTACTTCGAGGACGCGCCTCTCCGCCAGCCCCACCGCGGGCGCTTGCTCGCTGAGGCTCACCCTGGGTCAGGCACTGCACTGACCCCCTCGTAAAAGAACCTTATGGGCATTTGACAATTTAGAGCAGAGTAAAATGAGGCAGAAGAGACTAAGTAATTTGCCAAGGTCACCGGTTAATAAGTAACAGACGGGAACCCAAGTCTCTCAAGCCCATCGACGTTGGAGGCGACACAGCCTTCGGCTCCCTGTTGCTTCTCCACCCCCAGCCTTCCCCAGGGCGAGGAGATTTTCTATTTATTTATGTTTATTTCTGTTTTTTGAGACGGAGTCTTGTTCTGTCGTCCAGGCTGGAGTGCAGTGGTGCGATCTCGGCAGACTACAACCTCCGCCTCCCGGGTTCAAGCAGTTCCTCCGCTTCAGCCTCCTGAGTAGCTGGGATTACAGGCGCGCACCACCACCGCGCCCGGTTAATTTTTGTATTTTTAGTAGAGACGGGGTTTCACCATTTTGGGAAGGCTGGTCTTGAACTCCTGACCTCGTGACCCACCTGGCCTCTCAAAGTGCTGGGATTACAGGCATGAGCCACCGCGCCCGGCAGAGGAGCTTTTATTGAGCGGAGCTGGGGAAAGCTGGGGATTTGGGAAAAGAACTCACTTCTAACCAGAGCATGGGACTTCCCACTGCGCCCTGAGGCCGCCACGCCCAGGCAGCAGCTCCAGGCTGCATCCCTGTCTGCAAAACAGGAACGCAGGAGGGTTCCTGCCGCCGGTCTGTGACGCACGTCCCCTTCCTGCAGCCTCCCATCTTGACAGTTTCAACCCTCTCACATGGAGGAAGAGAGGCAGGAGAGGTTTCCATCGAGAGCCTGACTTTAATTATCCTGCGGGCTGGGAGGATCCCATGGGGATAGTGTTCATGATGAAATCCACTTAATCTGGTGCAAGTTACTTCCAACTTTCTGAATCAGCTCTCTTGTAATTACTAATAACAGCAGATGACTTTTAAAAGCACTCATCAAGTCTAAGCAGAATTCAAGATGAACAAATTTAGTGTTTACAAAAATATTGCATGTGGTAACATTAGACTCGTTGTCGATATAAGGAAATTGAAACACAGGGAAGTTAAGTAAGCACAGAGAGCCAGTGGCAAAGCCAGGAGTCACACCCAACCATCCAGGCTCCAGAGGCCCCTTCAGCCACGATGCTGCTGATGAAGACGAGACACCCAGAGCCCCTCTCCGGGTTTTCTGGAGTGCAGAGAGAACGAAGATGTACCCTCAAGGAGACACCGTTTTTGCAACTGTTCTATCACAGTCCTCAGTTTATAGAACTAGGAGATTTTCCTCATACTGTTCAACAGAAAGTAAAAGGAACTTAAAAAGTAACTCTCTTTTGTGCCTGTTCCTGAGAGTACTGTAAGGGAGGAAGATGTTCTGTGCCTCATACAAAGATATATAGAGACCAGTGTAAAGTCCCTGTTATCACCTCCTAAACACTTCTTTTTATTCCACATGGAAATATGCTTATGTTTTGAGAAAAGATGCCCATCTTTTTACAGCTTTTAAAACAGCAAAAGCAAAGACACCAAAATTTTGTGTATTTATGTGTCCCATAGCGTGAATGGTTAGGTTGTGTGGCAGGTTGTATTTTCCAAAAGTGGGCACCACAATCTATCACACTCCATGTGCTCTTCTTAAAGTGTAACTGTGACACGCCTTGAACCTGGGTGGGTCTGGGCTGGCTTCTCTATATCCTCTCCCTTTGAACTTCGGTGAACTTTTGTGATCAGTTGATGGTGGCAGAAGTGACTATGAGATCATAAAAGTGCTGGATCGTAAAAATGCCATGTGCATCTGCCTTGCTGTCTTGGGACACTTGCGCCTGGAACCCAGCCGCCATGCTGTGAGGAAGCCAAGCAGCCACATGCAGCAGCCACGAAGCAGGCGATCTGGCCACAGTCCCAGCTTAGGTCCTAGCCAACAGCCAGTGTGGATCCCCAGATATGGGAACAAGTGTGTCCCTAGGCAATTCTAGCCCCCAGCTTTTCAGCCACTCCAGCCAATGCCTTATGGAACTAAGATGAGTTGTTCCTGCCTAGCTCTGCCCAAATTGAAGATTCATGAGCAGAATAAGCAATTATTGTTGATTTAAGCCACTAAGGTTGGAAGGTTTATTACTTGGCAAGATGACCAGAAAAGGTTCTCCACACCTTTTTCACTATTGTGAACTGTTCTGCAGTGAGCTTCTTTGAGCATATTGCCTTCTATACATACCTGATGGTTTCTCTAGGGAGACTTCTAAAGCAGAATTGCTGAGCCAAAGTATAAACCTCAAAGGGGATAAAGGAGTTAAGATGAATTAACGATATCTACGTCATGGATCCATCTTGAAAACATGTTAAATGAAGTATGCAAGGTATAAACTGATATAGAATAGTATTATTTATGTAAAATTCTAAGAACACTCAGAAAAGGTTATATTTTGTTTATGGAATCACCCATGTATGTAGTAAAGTATGCAAACATCTAGGGGAGTGATACTCACAAATGGGTAAATGTGAAGCTTTAGCAGTATCTGTAACATTTTATTACTAAAAACAAATACAAAAAATCCCTGAAGGTCCCAAGTAAATGCCACAATGTTGACATCTGTGAAATCTAGGAGTGGGGATATATTAGTATTGTTACTTAAAATTTTAACCAATATTTATTATATATGTTTTGTATTAATATTATTTATGATTATGTGAATGTTTCATTATTTAAAAATGTAAAAAATCTCAACTCAACGTTATGATCCCAGTGATTTTTTTCTCTCGTGATTTTCTTGTTCCATATGTTTGGTCATATAACTGAATAATTAAAGCAAGACCTATGGCCTCTAATCAATTGTCTGATTATTCAATTCAAATACCTCCCCTTTTTCATTGTGCAGCTTTCCTTCCCACCACACTCAAAGACTCTCCCTTCAAGAAACAATCATCACTGCTTTAACTTCCCTGCCTTGGCATGAGATAGTCCCTCTGCCTGAAGTAATAATTCCAGATATTTGGTTTCACAGATTAGGCTCACACCTCAAGTCTCATTTGATCCTCACAAGCTCCCCGTGATAGCAACAACAGTCTCCCACGTATGGAGTATGTTACACGTGCCCGGCATTGTGTCAAATGCTTTACATGTGTTTTCTTTTTAAAGTAGTTTCCATTATTGTTGTCCCTTTTTTTGCAGACGAAAAAAAGTTGGCTTAAATGCTAGTTGCTATAATTGTTGTGGTTTTTATTTTTATTTTCCCAAGATCTTGGTGGTAGAGCAAGAGTCAGTCCCAGGCCTGTTAAAAGTCCACAGGCTTGGCCATTAGACAGTTCTGTGTTCTGTGGGAAAGCTGTTTTTTTATTATTATTATTATTTCTCGAATTACAGATAAATAAACAGATTTTAAGAGTGTTTCTCTCCGTGTGTGCCTGATGCATTATTAATTCTTGTAAATCCACTTGAATGTCACCCCATTTGGGAAGCTCTCCTGCCAGTCCCTCCATCAGAGTGGTCCACACCACATGGCACATAAGCGTATTTGCTCTCCTGCCTTCTCCGATGCAAGTAGGTGACTGCTCAGAGGCAGAGCCTGGCCGATGTTCATTTGTATTCCCAGCACCTGGAATAGCACTGGATGCGTTAGGGACATCTAATCTTTTCAGAAATGAATCTTGATTAGCACCTGCCTTGCTTGAGTTCCTGAGCTACCTACATGCCTATTGACTCTGATGAGCAACTAATTCCACCTGTGTGCACAGGGGCACAGTTTGTACAAAATGGTTCACAGCTGTCCTGGTTATTTCTCTGAAACAAAACCAGGAAATCCCCACTCATGTTTCCCAAAGAAATCCAGCCCAAAGTTCTGTCCAGCTGGAGAACTTAGATTCCCAGATGGATACCTCCATTAAGCGCTCCATTAAGAACAGTAATAACTGAACAATAGTGAATGTGTATTGAGCATTTAGCTTGTGCCAGGGACTGTGCTGATTTACGTAGATTTGGTTTCACAAATAAAATAGATCATTGCTTTTTTTTTTTCTTCAGTGAAAAGTTCTGGTTTCTATGTTAGTGAGCGATGCCCTAAATCAGAATTTGGAGTGGGGAGGGTGTTGAAGGAGAGATAGGATGTCCTAACATGAAAGCTTTGTCATGTTACTATCACTGGTGAGAAGACTCCTGGCAGTGAAGCTTCTCTGAGTTGAGTGTGGCATTTGTCATACCCTGGGGGGCATGCTTGCCATCTAATAATGCCACATCATGCCATACTTTGTCACTATCTCTCTTCAAGCTGCATCAGGGAGTGACAGACAATATTGCGTGGGATGATCTGTGTTGTGACATTAGATACTGACAAAGTCTCTTTAAGCTGGCGAATATGGCTTTCTCGTGAAGTTTTAAAAGAATGTTGGGATAGCAGTGTTTCTTTTCTTTCAGCACCACGTTCAATTTGTGGAAGACATAAAGCCACACAGGGACAGCTGAAACCAGGGATCTGGGTGGCCCCTGGGTTCTGTGTTTCAGTTTCTTCTCTCATGAACGTGTTGGTGTCATTCTCTCCTGCTCAGCATCTTCCAAACATAGGAAAGGTGGTAGTGTACAGGCCGGAGAGCATGTCACATGTGACAGTTTTGCTAAAAGGTTGAGATTAGTAGTAAAGTGTCTTTATCAAGTCTGTTCTTCATGACAAATAGTTTACCTGGTTCTGTGAAAGGCTCAAAGGTTTGGTCTCCGCCCTCAGAGAATTTATTCAGCTGGGCATTGGTGGCTCGCACCTGTAATCTCAGCATGTCAGGGGCCGAGGCAGGCAGATCACATGAGCTCAGGAGTTTGAGACCAGCTTAGGCAATATAGTGAAACCCCATTTCTACAAAAAATACAAAAATATTGCTGGGTATGGTGGTGCACACCTGTGGTCCCAGCTACTTAAGAGGCTGAGTGGGAAGGATCGCTTAAGCCCAGTAGGTGGAGGTTGCAGTGAGCTGAATTTGAGCTATTGCACTCCAGCCAGACCCTGTCTCAAAGAAAAAAAAAAAAAAGAGTACTCCTTGACTACCTAGGCAAAATAAAAACCTGTGGAAAACTTACAGAACAATTGAGTTCAGTGTATGTATGTCTTATGCCCAAGTTCAGATGCCCATGAGTAGAAATTAGAGGAAAATTATGGTCAAGATGAGAAAAAACCATCCCCCAAAAGACAAAGAAAGAATCTGATCTGATTGTCTTGAAAATTCAACTCTTGATCTTCCAGGCCTTGATTATCCATGGTAATAGGAATCAGCCCTTGAATAGGACAGTTCAATTGGGGTCCAAGTGGAAGGCCAGCTGGAGTAAAAGGTGTGTGGGAAAGGGGTGCTCCTCTCCTCTTAGATGTCCCAAAGTCAGTGACCTGGCAGATCTTAGCTGTTCCTTGCTTGGGGCTGATGCTAAAATTAGTGAAGTGGTCCAAAGACCTTTTACTCCAAGCAAAACACTGGAGATTGGAAATTACAGTGTTATTTCTACTGCAGTAGCATTTGACAAAATTCAACATCCTTTTATGATAAAAATGCTAAACAAACAAACAAACAAAAAACTAGGGATAGGAAGGAACTCTCTCAACCCTTTAAAAGACATCTATGAAAACACCACAGCTAACATCACACGTCATAGTGAAGGACTGCTTTCCCCTTAAGACCAGGAACAAGAGAGGGATGTCCGCTCTTGCCACTCCTATTCAACATTGTATTTGAGTTCTAGTGAGGGCAATTAGATAAGAAAAAGAACTAAAAGGTATCCAAATCGGAAACAAAGAAGAAACACATGTAATGACCTTGTATACAGATAATCTTAAGGAATCCACTAAAAATTTATTAGAACAAACAAGTTCAGCAGAGTTTCAGAGTACAAAATCAATGTACAAAAATCAATTGTATTTCCATATACTAGCATTGAACAATGAAAATAAAATTGAGAAAACAATTCCATTTCAATAGTGTAAAAAGGAAGAAAATACTTAGAAATAAATGAAAGAAGTAGGTTGGGCATGGTGGCTCACGCCTGTAATCTCAGCACTTTAGGAGGCTGAGGTGGGTGGATCACTTGAGGCCAGGGGTTCAAGATCAGCCTGGCCAACATAGCAAAACCCTGTCTCTACTAAAAATACAAAAATTAGCCAGATATGGTGGCATGCAACTGTAATCCCAGCTACTCAGAGGGTTGAAGTGGGAGGATCGCTTGAACTCAGGAGGCAGAGGCTGCAGTGAGCCAAGATAGCACTGCTGCACTCCAGCCTGGGTGACAGAGTGAGACTCTGTCTCAAAAATAATTTTTTTAAAAAGTGCAAACCTTATACCCAAAAGAATATAAATCATTGTTGGAAAAAATTGAAGGTCTAAATGAATAGAAGAATATACCATGTTCATGGATTAGAAGAGTTAACATTGCTCAGATAGCAATATTCCCTAAACTGATCTAGAGATTGAACACATTCCCTATCAAAATCTCAGATGCCTTTTTGCAAATATTGACAAGCTGATCCTAAAATTCTTAGGGAAGTGTAAGGGACTGAGAACAGCTAAAACAATCTTGAAAAAGCAGAACGACATTGCAGGACTCACATTCCCTGATTTTAGAGCTAACTACAATTCTGCAGTGATCAAGACTATGTGGTACTGTCTATATGAGGATGGACAGACAGATCAGTGAAATGGAATTGAGGTCCAGAAATAAACTCTCACATGTAGGATCAATTGATTTTCAAGATGAGTGCCAAGAAAATTCAATGGGGAAGGAGTATTCTTTTCAACAAATAGTGTTGGGACAACCGGAAATCCACATGCAAAAGAATGAATCTGGGCCCCTGCCTCACATTACCTATAAACATGAACTCAAAATGGGTCATAGACCTAACTGTAAGAAACAAAACTTTAATCTTAGAAAGAAGGCAAACTATTGTGGTTTTTATTTAAAAATGATTCCTTAATTATGACACCAAAACACAGCAACAAACAGAAAAAGAGATTGTTTGGGCTTTGTCAAAATTAACATTCATGATTAAAAGGATACCATCAAGAAAATGAAAAGACAACCCACAGAATGGAAGAAAATATTTACAAATAATATATCAGTAAGGCACTTGTGTCTAAAATATATTTGAAAAACTCTTACAACTAAGTAATAAAAAGACAACTCAACTTAAAAATGGACAAAGTTTCTGAAGAGACCTTTCTCCAAAGAAGATATAGAAATGATCAATAGGCAAATATGTTACCATCATTTGTCATCAGGGAAATGCAAATTAAACTACAATGAGATAATACTTCACATTCACAGGATGGCTATAATTTAAAAAATCAGACAATAAAAAGTGTTGGAAAAGAGGTAGAGAAATTGGAATTATCATACAATGCAGGCAGGAATATAAAATAGTGCAGCTGGCGAGGCATGGTGGCCTGTAATCTCAGCATTTTGGGAGACTGAGGAGGGTGGATCACCTGAAGTCAGGAGTTCAAGACCAGCCTGACCAACATGGCGAAACCCTATCTCTACTAAAAATACAAAAATTAGCCAGGTGTGATGGTGGGTACCTGTAGTCCCAGCTACTCAGGAGGCTGAGGCAGGAGAATGGCTTGAACCCAGGAGGTGGAGGTTGCAGTGAGCTGAGATTGTACAACTGCACTCCATCCTGGGCGACAGAGTGAGACTCCACCTCAAACAAAGAAACAAACAAACAGATAAATAAATAAAATGGTGCAGCCACTTTGGAAAAGTCTGGTAGTTTCTCAAAGAGTTAATCATTGTTACCAAGTTAACATATGACCCACCAATTTCACTCCTAGTTACGTATCCAAGAAAAATTAAAACACGTTCAGACGAAAGCTTGTACATGAATGTTCATAGTAGTTTTATTCATAAAATAGACACAAAGAAACAAGCATCAACTGATGAATAGATAAATAAAATATGGCATGTTCATATGATGGAATATTAATTCAGACATAAAAAGAAATTATTGATGCATGTCACAACATGGATTAATCTAGAAAACATGCCAAATGAAAGAAGGCAGACACAAAGGACCACATATCATATGACTCATTTGTAGCAAATGTCCAGAAAAAGCCTGACTATAAAGACAGAAAGACTGGGGTCATACGATAGCTAAACGGTAGAGGTTTTCTTTTGGGGAAGATGTTCTAAAATTGATTGTGGTAATGAATGTACAACTCTGAATATACTGAAAATCACCGAACCGTAAAATTTAAATTGGTGAATTGTATGGTGTGTGAACAAAGCTGCTAATAAAGAAATGTTAATACAGTTGTTAAAAATATCAGTGATCCTGCAAGAGTCTAAGAATAAAAGAAGCAATGGCAAATTAAATATACACCTTAATCGTAAGACCCAGCATGGTTTCAGAAATGTTGCAAAATGTCATCTTTGAAATTAGGAAATTCGGTATGACACCCATTGTATAAATGAAGAAATTAAGTCTGAGAGAGTTTAACAACTTGCCCAAGGTTACCCACTTAGTAAATGTCAAGGCCAGGACTCAGGTACGGGACTGGCACTCCACTAAAACAACTCCGGGAAAGGGAATTCTTCACTTCAAACGTAGTCTAAGGACACTGAACAGCACTGATCTTTTTAAGGCTACATGGGACCTGGGGGCCTTCTAAGAAAAGTTGTCCTCCTTTGCAGTCTGGACAGACACCTCTTCCTGCTTCGGCATTTGGTTCAGGATGGGTACAATGTACTGTGTAATGAGGCTGAAGCATCCCAGGCTTCTGCTCACATGGCCCGAGCCCAGCCGGCGAGTCCAGTCAGAGCGGGCATGAGAAGCTCTGAGCCCATCCACACGCCTGGAGCAGAGTTTGTTTGCCTCATGTGGCTGTGCTCTACTTCCAATTCACTTACTTGGCTCCAATTCACAGCCAGCCTTGGTCACCTTGTGATCCCCTTGCGATTGTCTTGTGTATTTATTTACCCACTGGCTCTGGACATGCAGTGGTTTGAGCCAAGAATGTTGGTTTTGAGTTGGAGCAGTACAGTTGGTTAGCATCAATAGTCAAGAGACCGTGGGTAGCTCATAACCTTTAACATTTTTGTTTTTATTTAAAGAGGTTCTCAATGTACTCCAAGATCAATTAAACCCTACACTGCCTTATCTATTAACTTTGTGTTTCATGAATTCTGTTTTATAGACTAGAAACTCAGGCATACAGACCTTGTGCCTTCCTCTAGGTAACGAAGCAGCCACAAGTTCTGAAGATCCTGTACTATTAACCCTATATTCCTCAGATCTAAGTCTTCTCCCTAGCAACACAGTCTGAGCATGGGGTCAGGGCAATCCCTAGAGAGGGCGTCCACTTGGGGAGTGTCTAAAGCTTCCGAAACACAATCTCCTATAGTCTCACTTTTAATTTTGATTTTCACCACAGTCCTGAGTTTATATTATTATTCCTATCTTGTGGATGAGGAAACCGAGGTTCAGAATGGTTGGGTGACTTGCTCAAGGTCACATGACCAGAATTTGAACTCTAAAGTATTCAACTCTAGGCTGAGATTCTTTTCCTGCCACCCCTCTCCCAGTCCTGGTTTATGATCAGAGGTAATTATTAATATTTCCCCCCATTGTAAATGTCCCCCTCAAATTCCCATTTATAATCTGCAGAAATCAATCTGGCTTCAAAGGATACCTGTGGGAGCCTCCAAGGAGAAAGGTACTGTGATCTGGTGGGGTTGTAGGAAAGACCTCAGTCTTGGTGATGAGGGTTGGGGAGTTGGGGAGATAAGACCAGAAATTATGGGTGCCTTGGATAGGTTAATAAAAGTCACTTCTTGAAAACTAGCTAGCTGTTTCAAACCAATGTTTGTGCTCTCTTTTTTATTAACTGTTTTTAAAAGTAATAAATACCCATTGTAAAAACTTAAAACCATTTTTATTCCATATCTCCCTCTTCCTAGTCACCGTCCACATAGGGAACAACCTGTCCTCTGTTTCCAGGAATACTGTAGGTTTATACAAATACACACACACACACACACACACACACTCTTCTTTTGTCTCCACACATGAGAATTACTCTGCATATTATGACCTTATTTTACTCCCTTATCTTAAAGGCTTCCACATTAACTTACACAGCTCTATCTCATTCTCTTCTACAATTGCACAACATTTTATGCTAGGACGTTCCTTAATTTGTCCAACCAGCCCTCATAGCTGGGACCATGCAGGTTGTTTAGAAAATTGGGCTGTGATAACAATTCTAGAAAAAAAAATCCTTACACATCCATTTTCAAATACATCTCCATGATGAATTCTTGGAAGCTGAACTGATGAATTCCTAGAAGAAACTGCTGAATGTAAGAGAAAATATATTTCGCTCTTGATAGAGACTGCCAAGTTGTCCGGCATCAATTTGAACTCCCACAACCAGGCCGAGAGTGCTTGCTTCCCCTAATCGATAAGTGGGACGTAACTCTTCAACCCATAACAGGAAGCATCATTCGCTGAATAGTGACCTCCAAAGATACCAGTTCCTAAACCCTGGAACCTCTCAGTGTTACATTATAAAAAATAAGGGTCTTTGCAGATGTGAATACATTGGGAATTTTGAGATGGGGAAATTATTTGAGCAGGCTCAATGTAATCACCAGCGTTCACATAAGAGGCAGACACAGGGAGATGTGACTACTGACAGAAGAGGAAAAAGCCATGTGATGGGGGCAAAAGGAAGGAATCAGAGAGAGAAGATGTCACATTGCTGGCTTTGAAGGTGGAATGAGGGGCCATGAGCCAAGGAATGCTGCTCAAGAAGTTGGAAAGGTATAGAAAGAGATTCTCCCCTAGGACCTCCAGAGGGAGCACAACTCTGCACAACTCACACCTTGATCTTAGCCCAGTAGGAATATTTTGGACTTCTGGCCTCTAGAGCTTTAAAAGGATACATTTCTGTTGTTTTAAGCCACTGAGTTTGTGATAATTTGTTATGGCAGCAATAGGTACAAACACAAAAGGGTAGGTGGGAGGAAGACTGTTGTCTGCACACCCTACCCAAACTGCTCCAGTCATCTAAAGCAATTCCCATGTGGCACCGGCTCTACACCCAACACCCAGCAAGGTAAAAGCCTTGCTGCTTTTTGGCCCCATACCTTTGGGAAAGTGGCTTAAGCTACCATGGATTGCAAGCAGTGTATTAAAATATGCCTGCAACACACACAGATCTCCTTGAGAAGATGACAACAAATAACATTTTGTTCATCTCACTGTGTTTCTGACAGTGTTTGGTACCTCTTATAGATTTTGCCTTTGGGGCCGTCATGTGTATATAAATATGAATTTTTTTTTAGCACTAGATTTGTGACTTCCTGCAGCAAAGCAATAAAGACCCACCTGCCCCAAGGAGGGTGTGGATGGGAGGGTCCTAACTCCCTATAAATTAGGGATCGTTCCTCTATTTAGTCTTTGGGAGCTGAGTGATCTTGTTCAACTGGAGTTCTCACCATCTCTGTGGCG
The DNA here is from genome assembly GCF_002776525.5 of Piliocolobus tephrosceles. Taxonomy (NCBI): domain Eukaryota; kingdom Metazoa; phylum Chordata; class Mammalia; order Primates; family Cercopithecidae; genus Piliocolobus; species Piliocolobus tephrosceles. The sequence goes on from NC_045439.1 coordinate 17,455,478, forward strand.
AGGAAGGTAATCACCGTTCATGGGGATTTCTGTGGACTGGCTGGGAAGAGGTGTGAGTTGGGAGAAATCAAATCTGAAATTTGATACGTGTATTCAAAGGTTTAAATAGGGTCTTGAGGGCTCCCTGAGGAAAGGAAAGGAAGTAAATTGTTGGGCAAATAAACTTCATCTGAAGTAAAGCCCCTTGGGGCAGATGAGTTGTGGAAGGTGCCTGTGTTTTGCAAACAGATGGGGCTGCTTGATTACAGTACACCTTGGCCATAACTATACATCAGGAATAAAAACACACAGGCACACACAGAAAAACACCTCACCCCCAGTCTCCTGGTTTTGGTATTTCAGTCCCTGCTCTGGGCCAAGCAGGTGAGCGTTCAGGGGAGTTTGCTCCCTAAACCACCTGTTAAAATAATCCTGGGGTCCTCCACATCCCCCTCTCTGGCAAGCAGATTGGGCCATGCAGCAGGATGACAGTCTAATTATCCCAACCATCAGAAACTTCTTCTGTGTCTTTAATCTACCTTGACAATGCGGTGGTTTGTCATTTCGAGGCCTCGTAATTGGCTACATGATTGACACAAGTGTGGGGGGCTTTTTATTTTAAGAATTGAGGAAAGCCTATGCCTTCAAAATTAGTTCAGTTACATGATGCCAGAGACCTAGTTTGCACCCTACATGGGCCAGAATCTGATTTTTGCAATCACTCTGATCCTAGGTAGCTAGCAAGAATGACAGAGCCAGAAAACCCAAGCCACTTTCTATATATATTATTTACCTTACGCCAAATATTTCCAGAACCCTGGGTTGACCTGATATTCCCTTTTGAAAACGTTGAGATAAAGACCTGTTGCGTTGCTTGGACAGATGTGCCTTGATACCCTGTTTTGTCTGGACTTTGTATTATTTGTCAGAACTGTTGCAGCTGCAAGTGACAGAAATCTAATTAATTTCTTTTTCGGTTCATGTAACTTACAAGTCCAAGAGTTGAGCTGCTTGCAGTCCTAGCTAGATTTGAGTACTTTAACAGTGTGGACAGGGCTCTGTCATTTTCATTCCGACTCTCAGTCCTGCCTACCCTCCAGGAAGTTCTTTGCATAAGGTGGGAAAACCAGTTCCTGGCAGCGCCAGGCTCCCTGACCCTGATAATCCACCAACCCAGAGAGAGAACATAACCTCCTTCTCAGCGTTCCTATTAGCCTTGCCTCCATGAAAAGCTCTGATTGGTCCTGCTTGGGTCCTGTGGTCTTCTCAATCATTGGAGGCCGGATAATGGAGTTTTGTGATAGGCCAGGTCCCAGTCATGTGACCAGGAGGTTGAAGAAGGCACGCTGATTGGCAGTCCCACCAGAACCACGTGAAATAGGGGAAGTGTCTTTCCCCAAGTACAGAGGGCGCCAACTGATCAAAGAAATGGACATCCTCCACACACACGAGAATTGAAAATATTTCAAATCAATTCCCCACCTCCTCCTGAACTTTACAGAAGAGTTACAGGAACCTGATCAGCTACTAAAAGATGAGTTTTGAAGCCCTTGGGGGAAAAAAGTGATAATAGAAAAAAGAAATCGAACTTTTAGATAGCCAGCCCATACAGGCCAGTTTCTGACGGCAACCTAGACTTCTGAGACCTGCAGAGTCAGCCAGAAACCTGTGGTATAATGAATGTGCCCTAGGGCGTCCCATGAGGCAGGGATGAGATGGGCTAGAAAAAAGGATCATTTTGCCAAACTGGGAGGGAAAAATCTTCCTTCTCTCCACATTTGTGTAAATAAATGTGTTTTGCTCTCATTTGCTTTTTTGAGGATTCTCTGAGTTGATTCGAGGACGGTTTGTTGTGACTTAATTTACGTGGCTGCAATACTTAATGTTTCTAAGTCCATTACTATATTTGTTCTCTCTTCTCCCACTGGGCAAATGTAGCTTGCCTTAATCTAACAACTTAGTGTAGTATGTTTACAGGTTAACCTTTACCAAGTATTCCTTTCATCCTTGTATTCTATGGCTTTTTACTTGCAGGATAAAGTGTCATCTCCTCAACGTCTCAGTCTCTGCAATCTGTTGCCACTGTGTCCTTCCCGTGTTATTTCCCATAGGAGCTTTTTATTTCAGGCAATCTTGTCTTCACAGAATGATTTCCTCACCTCTGAACCTCAAGTCATCCGATCTACAGAAATGCCGGCATGTTGGAGAAGTAAGGGAAATGGCTTTGGGTATCGACTCTACTGTGTACTAGTAACCTTGGGTAATTAGGATTAGGCTGTCAGTTAGGATTAGGATCTGTTCCATAAAAGAGGAAAACCAACAATAACAGGAATTTAAACAAGATAGAAGTTTGTTTCTCATTCACACAAAAGAAGTCTAGAGGTGAGCAATCCAAGACTGATAGATAGCTTGTGTTTCCATGGGATTATTGGGGACCCAAGTTCTTTGTCTTTCTCAGCATGTGATCTTCACCCTCAAGGTCAAGTCACAACCCCAAATAGCTGCTAGTTGTCATATTTGAGTTCTAGCCAGCTGCAGGAGAAAATAAAAAAGGACTAAAGAACAAGTGTAGTTCAGTTGATTCCCTTTAAGCAGCCTTCTTGGATGTCCCACAGAAAATATCTGCTTACATTTTATTGACCGGAAGTTGTATTGTGGCTATACTTAGCTAGGGAGGCTGGGAAATGTAGTTCTTTAGTGGAGTGTCTTGAATCAGATGAGTGTGGGGTTGTTCGGGAAGAAGAGAATGAATATTATGTAGCAAATAACCATTTTTAAAAAGTTTTATTGAGGTGTAATTCGCATACCATCCAATTCACTCAAAGTGTACAATTCAATGACTTTTAGTGTATTCACGTGGTTGTGCATCTGCTATCGACTTTGTAACATTTTTCATTATCCTAACAAGATACCTTGTGGACTCCTTAGTCTTTCCCAACCCCTTGTCCTTCCCTTTCATCTCTCCATTCCCTACAGCCATAGGCAACCACTAATCTACTTTCTGTCCCTATAGATTTGCCTGCTCTGGACGTTTCATATAACTAGGATTGTGCAATATGTGGTCCTTCATGACTGGCTTCTTTCACTTAGCATGATCTCTTCAAAGTTCATCCCTGGTGCAGCATGTGTCATAAGTACTTCGCTCCTTTGTATTGCCAAATAATATATCATTGTTTGATTATGCCACTGTTGTTTATTCATTTATCAGTTAAAGTACTTTTGGGTTGTTTCTCCTTCTGGGGTATTGTGAATAATGTTGCGATGAGCATTTGTGCACAAATTTTTGTGTGGAAATGTTTTTATTTCTCTTGGTTGTATAACTAGGAGTAGAATGGCTGGATCATATGGTAACTATGCTTAGCCTTTTAAAGAACTGACAGACTTTTCCAAAAGGGCTATACCATTTTACATTCCCTCTAGCAGTGTATGAGTGTTCTAATTTCTCCATGTCCTTGCCAACATGTATTATAATCTGTCCTTTTCATTATAGTGGACATGAAGTAGAATCTCATTGTGATTTTTTTTTTATTTCCCTGATGACTAATGATGTGGAGACTTTTTGACCATTTGTATATCTTCTTTGAAAAATATCTATTCAGATCCTTTGCCCATTTTAAATTTAGTTGTCAATATTTTTATTATTGAGTTGTAAGAATTTTTTAAAATATATATTCTGAGTACAGGTTCCTTACCAGAAATATGATTTGCAATTATTTTCTCCCATTTTCTGGGTTGTGTTTTCACTTTCTTCATGGTTGTCCCTTGAGGCACAAATATTTTTTATTTTGATGATATCCAATTGGTCAATTCGTTTTTGTTACTTGTGATTTTAATATCATATCTAAGAAACTGTTGCCTAATCCAAGATCATAGATATTTATACCTTTGTTTTCATGTAAAAGTTTTGTAGCCCTTATGTTTGAGTCTGTTATCTATTTTGAGTTAATTTTTATATGAGGCATGAGGTATAGGTTCAACTTCATTCTTTTGCATGTGGATATCCAGTTGCCCTGGTACTGCTTTTGGAAAGGACTAATCTTTCCCCCAGTGAATTGTCATGGCACCCTTGTCAAACAACTAGCCATGTCTGTCATAGTACCTTTCTCAGCTATCCTGTCTACCATATGATAGTACCACTCTGGCCTGGGCTGATTGGATCATGAAAGGGTGTTGTTTCATACACTTATCGGCCATTTGTATGTCTTTTGAAGAAATGTCTGTTCAAGTCCTTTGCTCATTTTTAAATTAGGGTTGTTTGCTTTTCTCGTTGTTGAGTTATAGCAGTTTTTTTGTATATTCTAGATATTAATCTCTTACTGGATATGTGATTTGCAAATATTTTCTCCCATCCTATGGGTCACCTTTACACTCTTGATTGTGTCCTTTGATGCACAGATGCTTTAAATTTTGATGTAATCCAATTTATTATTTTCTTTTGTTTCCTGTGCTTTTGGTGTCATATCCAATAAATCATTGCCAAAGAGCTGTGTTGTCTTTTGAATGACTTTTCAATTACCAAATTTTGTTCTAGTCCCTTGGGGCCTGACCCCTCTGCTTGAGAACCTTGACTTCCTTATTTCCATGTTTATCCTTTTAATAAGTCATCATCTCCTAAGGTGACCTGGGCCTGTCTCTACTCTTTTCGGAATAAAAGATGCAACCAAGACATTCTTCATCTACCAAAGACAGATGCTATTGCTGTGTTACAGGAGAGCATTTTCTAAACTCTTCATTGAAGCTCCTAAATACACTCTAAGAACACATGCGATCAAATGAGCATGGGAAGCGCTCTCTAAAAGTCTTCCTCGTCTACATCAAACATGCACATTAGTATATCAAAGTCTCTGAGCAATCCTGTGATAAATAAACAAGTTCAATTTTGTTCAGCGGTTAAAAAAAAGTTCATTTATTCAAGGAAGACCTTTTTTCCTCAGCATACCCGTATCATGACCAGAAAGGTCTTTCCTAAACACTGCTAGGAAGCTAAGTCTTATGAAAAGTGAGGGCTGAATAAGCTAATACTCATGCAACCAGAATATTGAATAAACATGACACCTGATCTAAGGCTAGGCATGGTGGCTCATGCCTGTAATCCCAGCACTCTAGGAGGCTGACGGGGGGTGGATCACCTGAGGTCAGGAGTTCAAGACCAGCCTGGCTAACATGGTGAAACCCCATCTCTACTAAAAGTACAAAAATTAGCTGGATGTGATGGCAGACGCCTGTAATCTCAGCTATACGGGAGGCTGAACTATAAGAATTACTTGAACCCAGGAGGTGGAGGTTGAAGTGAGCCAAGATTTGCACCATTGTTTTACAACCTGGGCAACAGAGCAAGAATGGTCACATGAATTCACCTCCTGATATTTATGTCTCAAAAACAAACAAGCAAGCAGACAAACAAACACCACAACATTACACCTGAGCTAAGAAAACATACTTTTATTTTTTATCTCCCACCTACCTTTAATCTTTGTTCAGTAGAGGTTGTCTTCCCCTACCTAGTCTAGCAGATTCCTTGACTTTTCTGCTCACACAGAAAATCTCAAAGTCCAATCAGCAATTAGAATGCCCTGTCCAAGCTATTCAACACAACTCCAATCTTGACTTGGCTCAGGCCTGCTTTGAACTGTCTCCGGCAGTGGGGGAAGCAGGGCATTGCTGGCTTCTCCTCCCCCAACCTGTCTGCTCACCTCCTCTCCTCTCCCGGCCTGCCTGCTCATCTCCTTATCCACTCTTTGCTGTAGTTTGGACTTGTCTTCAACCAGAGCTGGGGGAAGGAGGCGAGATATGGGAAAGGACTGCTCACACTTGTGTGAGTGACTCTGCTCTCTCTTGGTCTGCCTAGTGATGGTCCAGATGGCTTTTATCGACAGGCACCTTTCCAGGCTCTTCCAAGAGCCTGCTGGGTCAGTCTTCTGCAACCCCCTTAGCTCTGGCTAGGACATCTCTGTTCAGAGGGGTGCCTCAGCTTACAGATGGGTAGCAGGCAGCTCCCTCTGTTATGTCCTTCTCTTCAGAAGACAGTATAGTTTTGGAGACCAGCTTAACCACTCTCCCCTCTAGATGCAGCCTTTGACGGTCTTGACTCTGCACTCTATCATTATGGGGACTCTCTGGCATGGCAACCTCTGGATAGGGGGAGTTCTGTCTCCTTCAAGCTCTGACCATTTCTGTGGGGTGGCAAATCCCAGCCTTGTCCTGGAACCCCATCAGAGCATTTAATCGGCCTTTGCTTCTGTTCAGGACTCCCTGGGTGGGGCTAATTTCCCACACTCTACCCAGGTCCATGTAAGATTTTTCAGGCTTGAGTGAGGCTCCAGTTCTCTGAGGCTCCAACATTTCAAAGCCCTGGGTTTGGGATCAGAAGGTGGCACACAGATCTCTCTCCCTGAGGCAACAAAGAAATCTCCTCCCCTCTTTCTTCACTCTAATTTAAACCCTTGGTCTGCTGAGAGGGCCAGGAACTGAGTATCATAGTAGATTATCAGCGATGAGATCATTTTCTTTGCGTCAGCCTGGGAAAGTGTCATTTTCACGATTCCTTTGGAATCTCGATGCCCATCATCTATACTTGTCAGGTGAAACTGATGCTGGAAAAGTATTGTTCTAATATCTGGTTACATATATAAAACCGCTAGTATTGCCTAACATAGATGTTCAGAATATGACCCTTTTCTCTCTCTCTGTCTTTGTCTTTGAATCTAAACCTTCTTATCTTTTTTGAACAGTTTCAATAATTTCTCCCCCCGCAAGTCCTTCCAGACCAATCATCCAAGAGTGACTCTCCCTCTAGTGGCACTTGCAGATTCCCTTGTTGCTGGGACCTGCCTGGGATTCAGAGAACAACTGCTACAGTCAGACCCACTAAGGCCCGTAAAAGAGACGTGACTTCAGTGGGTTCACATGGCCAGCTGATGTGAAACCCCAAGACAGAACCAGGTCTCCTCACTCCCAAATGAGCCTTCACACTGACAGCAGGCTGGTAAAGCAAACACTGAGAAACAGGGTCACATGAATTCACCTCCTGATATTTATGGAAGCATCTTCCCTACATCTCCATTTCCAACTGGAACTGCAATTTGCCCTTACGATGGTTCACTCATTTACTTTGCTGTAACAAAACACATTCATCTCCATATCCTTAAAGATGCAGAGGACACTTGACAGGGACTGGTCCTTACAATTTATTCCAGAAGGTTACGCTCTGTGTTCCTCTGAGGTCCCCTCAGCATCTGGTTAGAGGGGTTGCTCCCCACATCCTGATGGCCTTGCTTACCATCAAGGCCTTGATTACCTTGTATGGCCTTGAAAGAGACTTCTGAGCTTTGGGTTCCAGGCTCCCAGCTGAAAGTGGGATGCAAATGATGTGGCAAGGAGGTTCCCCTCATCCAAGGAGAATAAAGTCACTGCACAGCATCTTACAGCTCAGAGATGAGGACAGTCCCCAAAGTGAAGCCTTTGTAAATCTAAAGAGTAGAGAAAGTTCCCATCAAGGAACACAATATTGGGGAAATCTCTGGCTACAGATGAAGTTTCTAAATCTGAACAAAGTCAGAATTGTCTATGTGCCAGGATAGACTGGTGACTGGTCAGTAAATATCATTCTTCTCTCCCTTCTGCTGAGAGTGAAGTACACTTCCCTCCCTGCCTCAATGGCATTAGACTTGGCCGAGTGACTTGCCTTGACCAGTGAAATGTTAGCAGATGCGATGTGAGCAGAGGTTAAATGTGCTCGTGTTTTTGTGTATCTGCTATCTGTCATGAGAAACATGCCCTGGTTAACCACTTATTCAAAGACAATGAGGAATTCATGTCACCCCCTTTCTCACTGTTCGCTTTGCCAGTTTGCTCTTAGTTTGAAGGTTCATTTGGGCGTAAGGAGACCTGGTTTCATCTGGGGTTTTCATATCAGCTAGCTGATCTCACCAAAGCCACTCTCTTCTTGGGATCTTAGTGGTTTGAGTAAATAGTAGCAGACTTGAAACCCGTCTGGATCCAAGCTCAGACAATCTGAGGCCAGCCCAGCAGAGCCACAGCTGACCTGCAGAAATGTAAAGCAAGAAAATAAACTTATAGTAAGCCACTGCATTTTGGGGTGGTTTGTTACATAGCATATTTGTAGAAATAGAAATACCTGACTGATGCTCATACTGAGCTAGAACTCAAAGGCCTCTGAAGGGGATAGAATGGGTTCCCATGACTTGTTGCATGTTGAAGGATTTTCAAGTGAAAAAACAAGAAACTTTTATCTTGGTAATGGGTCATCCTAGTTATTGTAGGAAGAACGAAGCATTATCCAGTGAGCAGCACAGGCCATAGTGCTGAAAAATATGGGCATGCCTAGAACCCATTGTCTTGCAGAATGCTGGACAGCTGCATAGAGATCTAGGTATCAAGCAGTAGATATTTGTCTTGTCCAATTCATCAAACATTTACTAAGCACCTGCTGCGTGCATGTATGACACAGTGTGGTGGTGGAAGAAGGGTTTTTGATGTTGTTGTTTGTATTTTTGTTTTTGAGACAGAGGCTCACTCTGTGGCCCAGGTGGGAGTGCAGTGGAGTGATCTTGGCTCACTGCAACCTCCGCCTTCCAGGGTCAAACAATTCTTGTGCCTCAGCCTCCCAAGTAGCTGGGACCACAGGTGTGCACCGCCATGCACAGTGAATTTTTGTATTCTTAGTAGAGATGGGGATTCGCCATTTTCACCAGGCTCATCTCGAACTCCTGGCCTCAAGAGATCCACCTGCCTCGGCCTCCCAAAGTGCTGGGATTACAGGTGTGAGTTGCTGCACCCGGCCAAGTAAGAGTTTTTTTTTTTTTTTTTTTTTTTTTTTAATTTTTTTAAAGGTCTTTGTCTTTTCACTATTCCTCCAAGAAGCCACTTTTATTCCTGCCTCAGTACCTTTGTTCTTACTGTTCTCTCTGCCTGGAATGATTTTAATCAACATAATCACAGGGTGACCTTCTTACGGTTCAGTTCTCAGCTTGAATATCACCTTCTTAGAGAAGTTTTCTCTGATCATACCCAAAGTCCCCACCCCTTGCCCAATTCATTCACCAGCACATCATCCCAGTTTATCTTCCCAGGACTTACCACTACCTGATATGTTATACACTTATTTATTTGCTTGTTTGTAGTCTTTCTGCTCCACTAAAATGTAAGCTCCACAAATATAGGATATCATCTGCCTTATTGGTATGGTTGGCTGTGTCCCCACCCAAATCTCATCTTGAATTATAGCTCCCATAATCCCCACGTGTCCTGGGAGGGACCTGGTGGGAGGTAATTGAATCATGGGGGCGGGTCTTTCCCACACTGTTCTCCTGATAGTGAACAAGTCTCGTGAGATCTGATGGTTTTATAAAGGGCAGTTCCCCTGCACATGCTCTCTTGCTGCCACCTTGTAAGACATGACTTTGCTCCTCCTTCACCTTCCACCATGATTGTGAGGCCTCCCCAGCCATGTGGAACTGAGACCATTAAACCTCTTTTTCTTTATAAATTACCCAGTCTCAGGCATTTCTTCATAGTAGCATGAAAATGGATGAATATACTTATTTACTGTGGTATTCCCAGCTCCTAAAACAGTGCCTGATACACTGTAGGCACTCAGTAAATAGTCTCTTAATAAGTGACCAAGGTATTTACAATGAAGCAAGGAGAGAGAGAAGAAAAGGTAAAGAGAAAGAAAAGGTGTGTATCCAGGAGTCAAATTATGGTAATAAAACCATGCAATGGAATCTATTGCAAAGAGCTTGGATTCTAGAATTATGCTTGCTCTACCACTAACTGCCCTATAACCTTGGGCAAGTTATTTGTATTAGTTAAGATGTAAGTTCAGCTGCTATAACAAAGAGGGCCACAATAGTAACAGCTTAAACAATATAGTTGTTTCCTTCTCTCACTTTAAAGTCCAGGGAGGCAGTCTGTGGCTGGTTTAGTGGCTCCACAATCAGCAGAGACCTAGGCTCCTTCTAACTTGCTGCTCTTCCATCCTTAACTGCATTTTCCATCTTGTGACCAAACAAGTGCTCTGGTTCCTCATGTCTAAATTCCAGTCAGCAGAGAAGGGAATAAGGGCTGGGCCCACCCCTTAAGCACTGGGCTCAGAAATTGCACCCAGCACTCCCATCCACCTCCCATTGGTTAGAACTTAGTCACATGGCCACACCTGACTGCAAAGGAGTCTGGGAAATGAGTCTTTTGCTAGGTAGTCATGTTCCCAGCTAAAAGCTTCTATCATCATAGAGAAGGAAAATGCATCAAGAGCTGTCTCTGACATAATGTTAAACAGTCCCTCCCACTGCCTCTCACCCAGCCCAGTTTCCTCATTTGTAAAACATGTGCCTCACTATGTTACAAACAAATGAGATAAGTTATTGGGAAATAGGTCATAAGCTACAAAGTTCTATCCAGATATAAGCTACTAATTGCAAATGCTATAGAGGATCTCAGAGATGGGATTTTGAACTTACAGGGCAAGGAAGGATTGATTCTAGCCAGAATGATAGAGAAGGGTTTTATGGACCTGATGCTTTTAAAGTTAGACATTGTAGTATTAATTTGCATTTGTTAAGGGAGAGAATAAAGGTGTGTGGGAATGGAAAGGTAAAAGAAAAAGTGAAATCAAAGATAATAAGGTGGGAATTTATGTGCATGTGTAAGACACTGAGTGGAGTCTGGTTAGAGAGAGTACAAGGGCAAGGAAAAGAGATTAGACCAGAGATGGGAGGGCCTGATGCCATGAGCAAGGGTTGAAGGGAGGTTTAGATGCGGAGTGTGAAGTCAGCATAGCCTCTGAGCTGGAGTGGGATGTGACCTTCACTATGGCAGTGCCTGTGGCCTTGGAGATCAGCAGGCCATTTAGGAAGCCTCTGGGAGTCCCAGTGAGAGGAGCAGGGGCCTGCACTAGAACTGTGAGGATAGAAAGGTAGGGATGGATCTGGGTACTATTTCACAGGCAGAATCACGGACTTCACAGAAGACTGAATGGAGGGAAGAGTAGGTACTGACTAGGGTTTTTGCACAGTATCATTGATCAGGAGGGAGATCCCAGAAAGGGGCACAAATTTAGGGAAAAGAATGTAAATTCAGAAAGGTCTCCAATGTTAGTTTGTGTACCTTCTAGTTTTGAAACAATGAAAAAATTGGGGTTTAATTATGATATTGACGACAAAGAACCAAAGAATTCACCAAGTGATAAAGATGTTTAATCAAAAGTACTGTTGCCTCTTAAGGTATGATCTGATGTCTAACAGCCCAGACAGGGCAATTAAAATTCAGTCTTAGGGAATAAGCTCTTTTCCTTTCTGGGGGCCAAGCTTTTGTAATTCACTTTCCATACCCAAGCAAGGCTGGGCTGTGCTCCTTTTTGGTACATGGGGAACAATGGCACAAGCCCTGCAGAGTTGAGAGTGCATCTAAGGAGAGGCTGGAGGAACACTCAGACATTTCTCTTTTTTCCTCCCAAACATCCTCCTTTGGTCTGAAGACATTCAGACCTTGGCCCTCAGTCCAGCTATAAGAAAATGTATCCAAGTTTTGCACAGTGACACTAATAGATTAAAAATACCATGTTGATCTGAATTATAGCTCGAACATTAAGACAGGGCAGTAAAGTTGTGAGGTTTTTTTCCTTTCAAAATTTCCCGTCACTGTCACAAAACTGATTATGAAAGAAGTGTAAATTTTGTTTCACTATCCGATATGGTTTGGCTCTGCGTCCCCACCCAAATTTCATCTTGAAAGGTACTCCCATAATTCCTACGTGTTGTGGGAGGGCTACCTGGTGGGAGAAAATTTGAATCATGGGGGCGGTTTCCCTCATACTGTTCTCAAGGTAAAGTCTCATGAATAAGTCTCACGAGATCTGATGGTTTTACCAGGGGTTTCCGCTTTTGCATCCTCCTCTCATCTCTTGCTGCCACCATGTGAGAAGTGCCTTTCACCTCCTGCCATGATTCTGAAGCCTCCCCAGCCATGTGGAACTGTAAGTCCAATTAAACCTCTTTTTCTTCCCAATCTTAGGTATGTCTTTATCAGCAGCATGAAAATGGATGAATACGCCATCTTCTTGAGAGCTGTCATTGACAGTGGAAAGTCCTGCATGGACAGGGGGACTGAAAATTTCTCCTCATTTCTACATGACCATTGGTTCTAACATTTCACCCTGCAAAACTGCCACTTAGTTCTGGGTAATTGATCTCATCTCATAGTAGATTTGACCTTGAGTATCTTAAGCTGTCAGGCAGAATTAACTAATCACTCTTGCCATTATTATTATTAGTAGTAGCAATAGTAGTAGTAGTAGTAGTAGTAGTAGTAGTAGTACTAGTAACATTTTTCTCTATACATTTGGAGATCCATGTGGTCCAGTCTAAGAACAGTGTTACATTCAGAGACCAATATACAAAAACAATAAAAATGTAACTAAAATGTTTTATTTGTATCTTTTAGAGACATCAAAGTTTGAGTCTAATTATAATCTATTACAATACTTAGTAAATTTCTCTCTCCATGCCCCCAGTACTCCCAGATGGGTTTTCTATCTCTCTTTCCCCACCATCTCTTCCTTAGTATGGAATTAGTATGGGCTCTCTTCTAATATGAAATTATCCTTTTTATTTACAAAGAGAGTGAGCAAATACAGGGTTTAATCAGCAGATAGAATAGAATAAATCTGGGGACAATCACACTTTAATAATTTTTCCGACCACTTAATTGTATATTATAATTCATTATTTGTCTTATTATTTAAACTGAATCACAATAGCCTGCATTATGTAGTTCTTTGTCAATTCCAAGTGTTTTACAGCCATAACTCCTTTAATGCTCACCACAAGAAAAGTATTTTGATTAGCACCCATTTTGCAGATGAGGAAACTGGGACCAAGAGAAATGAAATGAAATGAAATGAAATTTTCCAGTCACAGAGCTGGAAAAGAGAACCTGGGTTCCAAGCCAGGTTCTATGGCTCCAAGGGAAGGAATGCCCCATTACCCCTGCACTGAAGCTGGTTTCAGATTTGTTCTGCTTTTTAGGGGACCTGGGAATTCTGTCAATGGGTTTGTTGCAAATTTCTGGTGAGGCTGCAGAGCTGGGACTAGGATAACACAAGGGAGGTGCCTAGGGCGCTCTCTATTTCTCTCTCTCTCTCTCTTTCTCTCTGTCTCTCTCTCTCTCGATACTTACCTTTGCAGCCCATCCACTATGTTGTGAGTAAGCCATATGTAGGCATTCCAGCCAATTGCCACAGCTAAGGTTTCTGTCAACAGTCAGCCTCGACCTCCAGTCATGTAAGTAAACAATGATGATTCCAGCCACTAGCTTTGGCATTTTCCAGCCAAGGCCACAAATATCATGAATTAGGGACATGCTGTTCCATTGTGCCCCCTTCAAATTCCTGATGCCCCCAAATGATGACAATAAATATAATAGTTGTTTTAAGCCAGGCGTGGTGGCTCAAGCCTGTAATCCCAGCACTTTGGGAGGCCGAGATGGGCAGATCACGAGGTCAGAAGATCAAGACCATCCTGGCTAACACGGTGAAACCCCGTCTCTACTAAAAAATACAAAAAACTAGCCGGGCGAGGTGGCGGGCACCTGTAGTCCCAGCTACTTGGGAGGCTGAGGCAGGAGAATGGCGTAAACCTGGGAGGCGGAGCTTGCAGTGAGCTGAGATCCGGCCACTGCACTCCAGCCTGGGTGACAGAGCGAGACTCCGTCTCAAAAAAAATAGTTGTTTTAAACCATTAAGTGTTAGGGTAATTTGTTTCACAGAAACAGATAACTGATAACCCATCATGCTTTTATACATACTGCTTTTTAGTTTTTGTTTTCCAGAGTGAAGAGTCCTTGCTTGTGAAATCTGTCTTCATACGGGTCATCCCCCTTTGGAATCACTGTGTCACACGTCTTGACTTGCAGGGCAAGACTAGTTCAAGCACAGCCCTGAAGACCATTACCAGGGCACACAAGGCTTATGGGAGCACTCCTGTGTTTGTGGGTAAGGGTGGGGGGACTTGGAAAGGAGAAAGAAAAGAAATGAAGGAATAGGAGGGGGAAGGAGCTAGAAAAAGGAGGGGGCAGGAAGTGGAGGAGAGTGGCATATGGCTGAGGAGGCTGGTGGTCCTCACCAGGCAGCCTCGGACTGCCCAATCATATTGCTTATTCACTTCCAGGGAGGCCCTGGATGACTTTCTCCCTGCAGGAACTGCTGAGTCATGCACACAGCCAGACAGGGCGTAGGAAGGTGTCTGCCTCTCAACCTCAAGACTGAAGACACCAGCTGGGCATTGTCGAGTCTAAGATGAGTTGAACTGCCGCTTCCTGCCTGGCTCTGTGCTAGACTCTGGGAATATGAGATGCCCTAAGCTCCTGCCCTCAAGGAGTCAGAGTCCATTTGGGGAAATGAGTTAAAAACATTTCTGTTACTTGCTGTTTTTTCCAAGGGAGACCTCAGTTAAAATGTAGGCAGAAGTTCTGAAATCTAAGTGTGCATGTATTGGGGTATTGGTGGTCGGGGGCGGTGATGGGTGGAGGAACCTTCATCAATTTAATTAAAATACTGCTTTTTATTTTGAAAGCACTTAGCTGATGTTAATTAATCATCTGGGACTGATCTGATGGTTGACTCCAGGGACTTTGGTAATTACAATGAAAATAAATATTTCTAAACTGGGCATGTTTCAGGTCTGATGGTTGGACTTTAGTTAGGACCCTTTCAGGTGAAAGGGACTGAAACCAATTCAAAGTGGCTTGAGTGAAAAGGACACTTTTTACTCAGATTGAAGGAGTCCATGTTTGGGTTCAGACACAGAGACTTCAGGCTCAGACATAATCCGTAAGACCCGGTTTCTCTCCAGGTTTAGATCTGCTTTCCACCATGTTGGCTTCACCTTCATGCATCCCACAGTGATCCCAGCGGCTCCAAGCTCCCTCATCAGAGTGACAAGAACTCTGTCAACAATGCACAACTCCAGCCTGCATTCTCTCCGAGTCACCATTTTCTAGATGAGCATGCCTAGCAGAAGTCCCTATTAGGTCATGTGCCTAACACGGAAAGCTTCCTTCTGGCTAAGGGATAGGATTAACCATGGAGCTGGATCAGTGGAGATAGGGTGGTCCAACCAAACCACATGGACCAAGAGTTGGGGTGGGGTGGGGGTTGGATTTCCACACAAAAATGGAGGCTTTCATTAAAAAAGAAAAAAAAGAATAAATGCTGGGGAGTAAAATTTACAAGGTCCCATAATGGGCCACAGGCAATGAGGCAATGGGACATTTCAAGGGCAGTGAAAGGCAGGTCAGCACCTGGAGGAAGTCACACCAACATGGTTCTGGAGTCAAGTTCAAATCTGCCCACTACCACTATGGCAAAGAGGCTTCCTGACCACCAAAAGAAAGGTGCTTCCCCTTCCATTATAAGCATTTGCGACAGTCATGAAGGTGTACCACTCATATCACCTTTCAAGAAATAACTGCCATTCAGCTAAGGAGTGCAATTAGCTTTAGAACTGAAGCCCTCTTCTAGGGCACCCCCCAGCCAATGACCGAGCATGGCAGGGTAGTGGAGCCGGCCATCTCTGCCCAGCTCAGGCCTCCTCCAGTGGACAATCTTTACTCTGGATCTCCCTTTGAGTAGGCCGAGGCTCTCAATTCTTTCTTGCAATCTGAGGCTTGATCCCTGAATCACTATGTGGAAGGACTCTCACTGACCAGGAACTTCCACCTGGGACTGATAGGTAAGCAAAAGAGGATCTTTTTCTTTTTTGGTGGTGTTTTTCTGCATGACAGTCATTTTTCCTTATAATTCTTACTCTTGTAAATACAGATATAAAAAATGAAAAGATTATATTCATCAGAAGTGGCTACAAAAAAAGAGCTTGGCTGCCTTCAAGTGACTAGCCTTAACAAAACCACTGAAAAACCCTGGAAACCTAGCCATGTTCAGTGCTTTAAGTAACATTTTTATAGACATGTATCACATATGTGGAAAGGTGCACACAACATAAATGCACAAGATCAAGATATTGTTACAAAACAAAGCACTCTGTACTCACCACCCCAGGTCAAGAAAGAGAACATTTTACTCACCCTAGAAGTCCTCTCCTCCCAACGCTACATCTACTCTCTCAAAATTCTCTGCGGGCTTCAGATTCTAAAGTTAATAGAGGAAGGAGGTATGCCCAATTCCTTTTGTCAATGGACTGATAAATTGGACAAAGTAGCAAGAAACTTCCTTTTAATAGTTTTGTTTGTTTGCTTTAAGCTTAAAGAGAAATTTTTATCTTTAAGATGTTTTTAAATCCCAGAATATTTTTTAGGTACTGGATAGAGAGAGAGGGGAAAAGGCAGAAGTTAAATTTTGTTCTATCCTCGCTCTGGAGTCTGCTCTTGATAAGCAAAGAATGTAATTAAAATGGATTACAGACTATTAAACACAAACAAGAACAAAATGATGGCAGTGTGTGCAAGCCAGTAATTAAAGCTTTAGAGGAGGAAAAAGTCACCATCGCTTATAATGTTTATTTGTCAAGGTTAGTAACAAATATTGACATGAAAGCTTTTTTCTTCTATTTTTTTTCTTGGCATCAGGCAGTCAGCAATTAGTAGGGCATATTCTAGAATCAATGTGGCCTCAGGTCTGAAACAGTAAGATCCATACATTTCTAAATTAGTTGGCATGATAGCAAACTGGCTCCAGAGAGCAGACCTGCTTGCAACATCATTCAATTAGAGCTTATTAGAAGACAAAGAGAAACAAGTCAGGAATAGCATCTCTTAAAATTGCTTT
Source organism: Piliocolobus tephrosceles (assembly GCF_002776525.5). Taxonomy (NCBI): domain Eukaryota; kingdom Metazoa; phylum Chordata; class Mammalia; order Primates; family Cercopithecidae; genus Piliocolobus; species Piliocolobus tephrosceles. Next base: position 17,472,258 of record NC_045439.1, read on the forward strand.
TAACCCAAAGATATTCTTAAGATAACCATGAGAGAGAGTCTTCTTAATGGCAAAGGATTTTATGTTTATCTTTATCACTGAAAAACTTTAATCTATGAAGTAGAATGTTCCTTAAAATATGTGATTAAAAGCGTGGGCTCTGCAGTCAGACTGCCTGGATTCAAATCATAACTCTACCACTTTCTAACTGGGTGACATTGTTCAGCCTTTCTGCCTCTCAGTTTCTTTATCTGCAAAATGGGAATAACAATCCTATTTACATTATAGGGTACTATAAGGAGTAAATGAGATAACATATGCGAGGGTCCTGGCAGGCAGTAAGAACTCACAACGTGTTAGCTGTTGCATTAGTCAGGATAGGCTAAATATGATGCAGTGACGTGTGGACCCCCAACTCCCAGTGGCTTTACTCAATGAACTGAATTTCTCACTCAAACTATGTCCCCACTATGGGTCAGTAGGGTGAGGGGTAGAAGAGAGCTGTGCTTCACATGGCCTCAAGGAACTGTCACTTCATAGCTATACCAAGAGACCTACCTATACAGCAGAAGGGGAAGAGAGCCCAGAGAAACCTACCCAGGCTTCTCATTGCCACCACCCAGAAGTGACAAACCTGGCTTCCAACATGCCTCACCATGCAGAACAAGTCTACTGAGCATTAAGTAACCTGGGTAATGTAAGAGTCAGGTAGAATGTTTAGTGAGCACGTTATCCCCACTGCATGTATCATCATCATCATCATCATCAATGTTATAGGCTGTGTGAGGGTTTTTACTGCATGAAATTCAGAAAATACATTTTCACCTGTGATATGACTGAGTCCCGGGGAAACTACCTTTCAGCAGTTATTTATTGAATAACTATGGGTGAAGCAATACTGTTCTAAGTGTGAGACACAGAGGTGACTTGACCAGATAAGGATCTTTCTCCCATAAACCTCACAGTACAAAACAATATAACCAAACTGTTACATTGTTCCATCCTTGCTCAGAATAGAACAGATATGTTAACCAGATAAAATCTGGTAACATTCGGTTCTAGCAATGGAGGGTTAGAAGTTAGTGGGAGTGGTGTTTGCCCTGAGACCTGATTGACAAGAAGGTGCCAGCCAGAGGGAGATCTGCAGGAAAAATTATCTTTGCAGAGGGCAACCAAGTGGGTTTCAAGGTTGGGAAACAAGGGCAGTGTGGCTGGAGTGTAGAGAATGAGAAAAGGTGACAGAAGGAGGCTATAGCTGGCCTCCTAGGACATGTGAAGAGGTTTGGAGTTTAGCTAAGGGGAGGAGGGAAGCTGTTGGAGGATTTTAAGTAGGGGAGAGAGACACTCTGACTTGTTTCCAAAGGTCTCTGTAGCTAGTCTGCAAGGGAAGGATGGGAGAAGGTAAGAATGAAAGCAAGTGGATCAATGAGGTGGCTGATGAAGTCATTTAGGTGAGAGGGGGTGGTGATTTGGATCAGGTTAGGGGCAACAGAGAGAGGTGGTCAGATTCACAGGACATACGGGAGGCAGGGCAGGTGACAATAGAATTGGTTGTATGACCCCTGAGCCCTGTGCCAACTACCCAGTGTCTGGATCAGCCAATCTAAAGATCCAGTGAAATTTTCCATCCTTGGGAGAGCCATGGAAGAAGTGATGCCCCTAAACCCTTCTACATCCCAGAGACTTCCCATAGGTCCCTGGACAAAACCTGTGAGTAGGTCTTTGCAAATCTCACTCCACAGTGAAAAATGAGTCAGATCAATGCTTGCTGAATGAATAAAGGTGCCAAGTGCAAATCTCTCACTGTCTCGGGCTTGCAGCCCCCACGCCTCTCCAACTTATGTACTTGATCGCACTGTCAGATCTAGCATTTGGACCTTCAAATGGAGTAGAATCTTCTTTAGAATCACACGCCTCCTGAAGGTTTCCATCCTGTCCAACGAAGCACTGATTTTATCAGAGGTGGGGCTCAGTCTCCCAGGCAGGCTCCCACCTGGAGGCCAGAATTCTTGGCTCTGGTCTGCACTGTCACCTGCTACGGGGTTCGGATGATCTACCTGACTTCCCTGGGACAGCTCATGCCTCAGATATTTTTAAGTGTTGGGCACAGGGCCTACGGAAACACATAAAACAGAAGTTCCTGGCCTCAAGTAGTTTACAGGGAGTTAGTGTAGATCTATGACTCTTGGCATTACTCTAGTGTAATCCTTACGATGTTTCCAGTGTTGGGAAACCTCCCTTACCCAACTTCATAAGCGGTAGTTAGTGGAGCCTGGAGTGCCTGCTGTTTACATACCTGGAAGCTGGCTCTCACATACAATTTGCCCACTGAAGCAGTAAAATACCCATAGACCCACACGTCTGTGAGTTTGTATCCAGGAAGGGTTATAAATAACTCCTCCGTCTGGGGCTGTAATAAGGATTAATGAGGTTTAATGTCTATAAGGTCTTGCCAAGCCAGGGTCAGGCAATGGGGAATTTTTATGATTCACAGGATAAATCACGTTCATCAGGAGTGATCTCTTTGGGCCACCAGGGCAAAGGGCAGCAACATGATTCTGTCATGAGCCAAGAAAGCCAACACGATGGTGGCGGAAGCCCAGAGCCATGAGATGTACAGGGGGAGTGTACTGACACCAGGGGCTGCTGGTTAGACCAAGGCCAAGCCAGGAAGGTGGGATCAGGCCAAGAGGCAAGAGAAAAATTAGCTGCACTTTAGATGCATCTAGAGGTTTGCTGCAGACTGGCAAGGGGTGTACTGAGCTGGGGATCAGGCACAAGGTGGGGCCTGAAGTGCCTGAGAATGAGAAACTTGTACCATCTGTAAAATGGAAACAATATGACCATCACCATAGGGTTCTCATGAGGATAAAAGCAGTGTTGCCTGCCCTTGCCTACAAGCAACAGAATTCAAACTTATTCACTCAACTAGCATTGACCTGCCTTGTTTTTCACTGTGTGGTGAAATCTGCAAAGATCTACTCACAACTTTTGTCCAGAGACCTATGGGCAGTCTCTGAGAGGGAGGGGGGTTTAGGCACATCCTCTGTTTCCACGGACCACTCAAGGATGGAAAGTTTCAATGCATCCTTAGATCAACTGAGCCAGACTGGAGTTGAGGACGAGGGTTGGGGTGAGGGCCCTTGTGACAGTGACTCCATCATCACTCATTTTGCTTCCAAAATGACCACCCCACAATCTGACCCCTTTTCAAGACAAGTGATCGCACCAAGCAGGAGCATCTCTACCCCAGCATGGAGAAGTTCCTGCCTCTGCTCCTGCCTGGAGAGAATCTCTGGAAACTACCGGAGTCAGAGCAACAGCAGGAGTTTCTAGAGAGTAAATTGGTCTTTTTGTTTTGTTTTGTTTTTTTAGACAGAGTCTCGCTGTATTGCCTAGTCTGGAGTGCAGTGGCATGATCTCTGCTCACTACAACCTCTGCCTCCTGGGTTTAAGTGATTCTCCTGCCTCAGTCTCCCAAACAGCTTGGATTGCAGGTGCTCGCCAGCACTCCCGGCTAGTTTTTTTGTATTTTTAGTAGAGATGGCGTTTCACCATGTTGGCCAGGTTGGTCTTGAACTCCTGACCTCAGGTGATCCACCCTCCTCGGCCTCCCAAAGTGCTGGGATTACAGGCGTGAGCCACTGCACCCGGCCTCTGGAGAGTAAATCCTAATAGGAAACCCCTCTACCTGAGTTGCAAGTCAAATAGTTGGGAAAAGGATATAATAGGGAAAAATACTACAGTTTTAGAATTTTAATTTTGTTAATTAAACCTTAATCAATCGCCTAAATTGGGAATTAAGGAGGCTGCATTCAGTCTTTAAGTAGTTTTCCATTCAAGCATTGTTTCCCCAGATATTTACATTTGACTGTCATTAGATGGGTATTTGCTCTCCAATTTGCCACGGTCCCCATTACCTTCAAGTGCCTTCCACCTGGTCTACCTCAGTCATTTAAATCCCATGCCTGCACTCTGAAATCCCTTGGTATGTGAGTCCTACTTTATGAGTGGTGGATTGGCATCAGTTCATGCTGACTCGTGAGAGCTGATTGTTACAATTTCAGAATTTTCCCAGATAGTTTGCATCCTATGGTAGCTTGAGATGAGCCACGAAGGGAATATTTACACAACAGAAATTGGTAAATGCCACAAATCGCAAACTTTTATTCCTCTGGAGCAAGGCACACTGCCACCTTAAATATCACTTGAAAACTGGGCTAAGGGTACAAGAAGACAGGAGAAAAATAAGAGAGATGCAAAGGTAGGTCTATTTCTTGCTTTTGAGGAGATTAGGGTCTTTTAAAATATTGAATGTAAACAATTTCAAACTACTTCTGTTTAAACGCCATCCCATAATGCTCTGTACTGCACACTGGAACTCAACTGTGGTAGCAGCACATTGGCATCACATAGAAGCTTTTAAAAAACACCAGCATGTGGAACCAGCCCCCTAGAGCTTCTGCTTTAATTAGGCTGGTCTGCAGCCTGGGCACTGGAAAGAACACTTGAAACTTTCCAGGTGATTCTTTTTTTCTTTTTTTTTTTTTGAGACAGAGTCTTCCTCTGTTGCCCAGGCTACAGTGCAGTGGCACCATCTCAGCTCATTGCAAGCTCCACCTCCTGGGTTCAAGTGATTCTCCTGCCTCAGCCTCCCGAGTAGCTGGGATTAGAGGTGTGCGCCATCACTCCTGGCTAATTTTTGTATTTTTAGTAGGGATGGGCTTTCACCATGTTGGTCAGGCTGGTCTCGAACTCCTGACCTCATGATCTGCCCTCCTTGAGCTCCCAAAGTGCCGGGATTACAGGTGTGAGCCACTGTGCCCAGCCTCTAGGTGATTCTTTAGTGTAGCCAGAAGTACGTTTGGCCCAGGATTGGGAATACAGTGCCTGACATCTTCACAGCACCTGTTCACAAAGAGCTCTCACAGATCTTAGGAACACAGCCAGGGTAGTGTATGGTGGAAACAACAGAAGTTTGGAGCCAGATGATCTTCTGAGTTTACAGTTCTCTCATCTCTAAAATGGGGACAATGGACCATCATCATACGGTTCTCATGAGGATTAAAGGTATGTGGGATGCTACTAGCAATAGAACACCCAATTAAAAAGGGTTTATTATATAATACAACTACAACTTTAGCGGTTGGTTCACTAGTTCAACAATATTACCAAAGGTTCAACCTCTTTCCATATTTCTGTCTTGCTATCCCCAGAGTCTTTTGACTTTGGCCTTAGGCTTGCTTCCTCACGTTCTCAAGATGGCTCATAGTTCTCAAGATGGTCACAGTTCCAGGCTTTGTATATCTGGTGAAAGAAGGAAGTACTTCCTCCTTTTTGTCTCAGTTTATTGGAGTAGAAAACCCTGCCCAGAAGCCCCCAACAGTCTTCTCCTTGGGTTCCATTGGCCAAGATGGGAGTCACATATTCTGGCTGCAAGGGAGCCTGAGGAAGCAGGCTTCTGGTATTTTCAGTCTTTACAGCGCCAGGTGACTCTGCAGCCCGAATGGAAGGGGTGGGTAAGGGCTGTTGGGGAGGTATATTAAAGGACTCTGCCCAGTGCTTGCCACACACAGAGCTCAGTGCATATGAGTTGTTTCTGCTCTTCATCCTCTCATCCCGCCATTACAAACCCATGGCATCATCCTTTACCTCCAGTTACCGTTAAAATTACATTGTTCCCAGAACTGGCTCCTTTCTGAAGACCACAGACACAGCATGGCTGCTCATCTAATAAACACCAACAGATGTATGACCTCTTTAGACCTACAGAAACGATGACACTGGACTATAAATATCCTTAGGTGTTTGGCTTCCTCTCTCCCCTTGAGTGAAGCTAAGAACTAGGGGATAATGCCAGGTAGCTTCACCTCTGTAAAAGATATCCAGACCTCACTGGCCTTCCAGCATTCCAGCTATAGGACATCTTTGTAACACAGATTCCCAGGGCAGGCTTGCCATCTGGAGAACGCCTACCTGCCAAGGTGACGATTGTGCTCATTATTGAAACCCCACAGAGCAGTAATGAACCATCCTCCAGGGAGGTCACATTCCCCAATTAGCAACATATAGGTCAAATCCCATTAGGGACCACTCCAGGGCACCTCTCAGAATCTTTCGTTGTGAGGAAATCAGTTCCTTTGAAACATAGCTTGAAACAAGCCAGCTTAGGGCTGAGAATTACAATGCTATGCCACATGCCCTTTTAAACCATACTTTTAAAAGTTATAAAATAGTAGAATCATATCACAGAAAACTTGGGAAATAGAGAAAAGACAAAGCCACCAATAATTCCACAAACACAACCACTGTTGTCATTCTGTTATCATTTCTTCTTAACATTTTCCTTTTACTCAAGTGTTTCACATAGTCATAGTCATAGCATACAGTCAATTATTATTTTACTTTTTCAATTTAAATTTAAGAAATATTTACTGTGTATGTCTGAGAATACCAGGCTCAGTGTTAGCTGGTAGAGGTTCAATGGAGAACAAGACAGGCAATAATAAACAGATAATGAGGACAATGCAATGTGATGAAATGTAAGTGTACGGTGGGAGTTATGGAAACGCATTAGGGGAAGCCCAGACCTGGACTTGTTGGAGGCGGTGCTCAAGGAAGGCTTCCTGGAGGAGGTGTTTTGTAACCTTTGACCCAAAGATACATGCCTCCTGTGACCTTAGTAAAGAGAAATTGGAAGAGTATTCTCTGCAGAGGGAAGAGTGTTTTTCATGTCATGTAGACATGGCAATATCTGGTGAAAGAAGGAAATCTTTCCTCCCATTTGTCTCAGTTTATTGGGGTAGAAAACCCTGCCCAGAAGCCCCCAACAGTCTTCTCCTTCGGTTCTATTGGCCAAGATGGGAGTCATATATTCCAGCTGCAAGGGAGCCTAAGGAAGCAGGCTTCTGGCAAGTTCACAGCACTTGGAGGATATGTCAAGAATGCAATAGCATGGTGGGAGCTTGGACTCTGTTATGAACTGAACCATGTCCCTCTCAAATTCATATGTTGAAGTCCTAACCTCCAATGTGACTATTTGGAGATAGGTCCTTTCAGAAGATAATTCAGGTTAAATGAGGTCATATTGTGAGGTCCTCATCTGATAAGATTGGAGGCAAGGAAAAAAGGAAGAGACACCAGAGGTTTCTCTCTCTCCACATGTGTGCACAGAGGAAAGGTCATGTAGAAGATACAGCCAGAAGGCAACTGTCTACAAGCCAGGAAGAGAGGCCTCACCAGAAGCCAACCCTGCTGACACCTTGATCTTGAACTTCCCGTCTCCAGAATTATGAGAAAATAAATGTCTGTTTTTCAAGATACCCAGCCTGTGGCATCTTGTTACGGCAGTCCCCCAACTCCTGGTACCAAAATCTGTACCAGAGACACAGAACTGAGAGGATATATAATATAGATGAAAGATAGATAGATGATTGATTGATAGATAGGTAGACAGATGGATAGATGATAGATAGATGATAGATAGATTTGTTATAAGGGATTGGCTTATGCAATTATGGATGCCGGTAAATCCAAAATCTGCAGAGCTAATATCTCCATTCAAAGGCTGTCAGGCAGGAGGATTATCTCTTACTTTGGGAAAGGTCAGCCTTTTATTCTAATCAGGCCTTTGACCGACTAGATGAAGTTCATTCATGTTATGGAGGGGAACCTGCTTTACTTAGTTCACCATTTTAAATGTTAACCTCATCCAAAAAATACACCTTCACAGAAACACCCAGAATACTGTTTGATCAACTCTCTCGGTGCCCCATAGCCCAGTCAAGTTGACACATAAAATTAACCATCACAGACTCTGTGCTGAGGAAAGGCAAGAGGGGAGGCTAGGGAGTTTGTCAGGGGCCAGATATCATCATGAGCTGCCCGATTCACAAAAATGAGTTTGCACTTAATCCTGAGATCAAAGGGGAGGCATTGAATGACTTTAATCAGGAAATGCCATGTTCAGTGTGTTCATTTTAAGGCCAAGCATTGAGGCCACAAGTGTGGGAAACATATTCAGGCCTGCCCTGTACAGTTGGGCAGGTTGGGTATTTGCACAACTCCAGTGTAGGCACCATTCTCATCCTGGTCTATGGGAATGGCATCTCCTGGAGTTGCACAGTGTATAATATGAAGCACTGTATACAATGGCCCTGAACATATTAGAAGCAGCAAGACTGGAGGCAAGGAAACCAGTTAGGGAGCCCTGTCAGTACTGTGGGTTCTAAGAGTTTTCAAATATCGTACATAGTCATCATTTGGTGGCTTCCTCCTTAGGGATAAGCCATGATTTACTTAACCATTTTCCTCATGTAATTTGCAGATATAATTTTGCCATAGTGATATTAGATGTAAACAAATTTGTTCTGTATTCAAATGCCTTCCATTGGACCATAGAAATTATTATCTCAGAGGGACCTGTTTGAGAGTAAAGGGGCTGGCTGGGCGTGGTGGCTCATGCCTGTAATCCCAGTACTTTGGGAGGCTGAGGTGGGTGGATCACCTGAGGTCGGGAGTTCAAGACCAGCCTGGCCAGCATGGTAAAATCCTGTCTCTACGAAAAATATACAATTAGCCGGGTGTGGTGGCACATGCCTGTAGCCCCAGCTACTCAGGAGGCTGAGACAGGAGAATCACTGGAACCCGGGAGGCGGAGGAGGCTGCAATAAGCTGAGATAACACCACTGCACTCCAGTGTAAGTGAGACAGAGTGAGTCGCTGTCTCAAAAAAAAAAAAAAAAAAAAAAAAAAAAAAAAAAATAGAGAGAGCTGAGAGAGAGAATAAAGGGGCTATAAGTGATGAACTGGGAGGACAGGCATGATCCACAGCTGTCCCAGGCACACAAGAATGAATGGCCACCTTCCCTATCCCCTTGTCTCTCTGGATATCAAGCCTTCTTTCCAGAGAGTTTCATTGTAGGAGATTCAGGAGTCAACTGCCCACAATGTACTTACCTAGTGTCAAAAAGCTCTTCAGCTTCTTTCTGTAGATTGAAACCCTATAATTTTTATGCTTCAGCAAAGTACATTGCACTGTCTACGTTTATTTCTATTACCTTTGTATCTTCCATAGCAAGAGATAGCTGAGAACATTACATTCTCCTCCCACTTAAGTTGCTGTGATTTCACAAGGGTTTTTATTTTTATTTTATTTTTTTGTTTTTATCTTGGGTTGAATATAGTCTCTCCTGAAACTTTGAAGTAAGACTTCCAGACATAAGAGAGCAGACGGGAAAGAATAAATAATTTTCTCCATTTTTGGAGGAAAATAGAAAGGAGAAGGAAGATGCCATATTATCAAAACTATGTGACTGCCATATTTAATTTTTTTTAAATTGAGAATTACTCAGTGGTCCTCCTTCTGGTATTAGGATATTTGTTCTCTGTCTACTCCTTTACTTCTTACTCCAATAGAGTTATTCAGAAAGGATTCAGGAGGCTTCAGTTTTATGGCCATTCTTGTATCAACGCAAGGCACCAGGTTTTTTGTTGTTGCTGTTTTTGTTTTTTTAACTTGGATGAGCCACTAAAAGGAGCTACACCTTGAAGTAAAGGGAAGCTACCGTTAAAAGAATGTGGTAGAGACTGCTGCAGCTCACTGACACTCATGCCCTATGCTTCTTCCAGACAGCTGAACTATATTTTCCATTCTCTTTGGAGTTAAGTGGCGCCATGTAACTGAATTCTGGCCAATGGTATGTAAGCCAAAACGATGACCGCCACTTTCAGGTGTGACCCATATAAACCTTCCACAAGTAATCTTTGCTCCCTTTCCCCATCACCTGCTGAATAGAGAAGACTGTGAGATGCTAGAGGTGGATGGAGCCACAAGATGGAAGGAACCTGGGTCCCTTATGACTGTATGAAATAAAGGATCCCATACCCAATCCACATTAGAGATACATGTTAGTGAGAAATAAACTTCTTTTTTTTTGAGACAGAGTCTTGCTCTGTTGCCCAGTCTGGAGTGCAGTGGCACAATCTCAGTTCACCACAAGCACTTCCCAGTTTAAGCAACTTTCATGCCTCAATCTCTGGAGTAGCTGGGACCATTTGCCCAGCTAATTTTTGTGGTTTTAGTAGAGACGGGGTTTTGCCATGATGGCCAGGCTGGTCTTGAACTCCTGGCCTCAAGAGATCTGCCCGTCTGGGCCTCCCAAAGTGCTGCGATTACAGGCATGAGTCACCACACCTGGCCCAGAAATAATAAATTTCTTATATTGAGTAACTGAGATACAAGGAGTTGTTTGTTATGGAAAGGCCTGCCTAGAATGGACAAATACACAAGTACCTCCACCCTGATAACTCAGTCAGAGAGATCAGAGGGAGAGCGATAGCAGAAAGATTCTAGTGGATGAACCCATTTTGCTACCTATCAGGAAAGGGATTGATTTAGTAGGGAAAATCCCAACCACAATTGCCTGCAGCCACTTCCTTAACTACTTCCTTAAAGGAGTGGCTTGGTTTTCTTCTGGAATAGAAGGGCTTTCATTCAGCAAAATTCTTGGTGAGCCATTTGGCTCTGGAAAGACAGTCCTCAGCACATAACCCCAAAGCCATAGCATCAGGAGAACAAAAATTTCTCTTCATAATAAAAAAGAAATTGGGGAATTTGAGAGAGGGCTCTCAGGAAGAGTGGGTTGGGGAAGAGATGTGCAGTGAGTGAGACAAGAGACCTGCCAAGAAAGGAGAGGGACTCCTGGGAGTGGGACCCAGAGACCTTTTAGGACAGGGTTCTAATATTCCATTTTTAAGATATCTGCTACGTCTGCAACAGTGTAAACCCCTCTGCTACTCCCCAAATGATTAGCAAATTAGCTGCTCGTTTGACCTCAGGTTTGTGTGTCCTCGGGAAGGCGTAGAAGTAGGCTCCAGCCAAATGAGCCCAAAGTAAGATGCAAGTGTTGAAGAAAAGTAGTTGAGACATGGACCCAATTTGGGGGTGGACATGAGACAAACCCTTTCCCACAAATATGAAAGAGGGTGATATGATTTGGCTGTGTCTCTACCCAAATCTCATCTTGAAATGTAGCTCCCATAATTCCCATGTGTTGTGGGAGGAACCCAATGGGAGATAATTGAATCGTGGAGGTGGTTTCCCCTCTGTTCTCATGGTAGTGAGTAAGTCTCATGAGATCTGATGTGTTTATAAGGGGGTTCCCCTTTGCTTGGCTCTCATTCTTTCTTTGTCTGCCACCATGTAAGACGTGCCTTTTGCCTTCTGCCATGATTGTGAGGCCTCCTCTTTTCCTTTATCAATTACCCAGTCTCCAGTATGTCTTTATCAGCAGCATGAAAATGGACTAATACAGAAGGACCCTCAGGAGGGTTGGAGGTTCTGACCTTGAGGCTCTATGAAGGAGGTAAAGGAGGTCAGATACCGAAAGATCAAGGAACTTCCCGTTTAGTTAGTAGACCTCTTCTTCCCACAAAACTACCTAAGTGACTAAGTAGAAGTGTTTACCAGCACAGCAGACGGGGTTATATGAAGGGAGATGGCAAATGGAATGGACTCCCGGAAGCAGGGGTTGCTGTTAGCCAGCAGTCAGGAAGCTCCACAAAGTTGGGAGTCAAGTGTGTGTCCCTGCATGAAAGATTGTGCCTGGGCCGTTGCTGGATTGTCCTTGAGAACGATGACTGGCTCCTACTGTGGGAGAGAGGAGCGACTGTTGCTTTGCTTATGTCTGCTGTCCTGTGAGGAGGAGGCAGAGGGGACCATCTTGGTTAAAATTAAATCAGGCTTTTCAACTCCTGACCCACCATGCAGTCCGGATGTGAACTGGGCCAAGGTGCTAATGTGGTTAGGACGCCAAGCTGGTGCCCAGCCACCCGCCACCTCATCCTGACTCATTGGCTGCAGTGCCCTCCAGATGACCCCTCGGCATTCTCTCCAGATGTCTGCAGCCCTCTGTCTTGGCACTCTGCCAGCCCAGGAGGAAAATTCCTATGACCATCAGTTGAAGGAGATCACAACTCATGGAGGAAAGGAACCACTGAATTCTGTTTTTTCCTGGCCCTGTTTGGGATATCCTAGGTGCCCATGATTTTCTGGATGAGCTGTCAGTTCATGAATGTCCACAGATGCCCCAGCACAGACTGCAGACCTTGGTGTGTGCTTCGCAAATTATATCTTCTCTTTTTCTGCCTCTTTCCGCCGTTGCTATTACCATCCCTGTTGCTATTATTATTGATACATCCAACTCTTCCTAGGACCAGGCCTGCCTCTTACTACCATGGAGAATTGGATATCTTGATTATTTCTATCGCCCTCCTGCCAGATGTCAGTAGAGCTTAACCCTGAAGAAAGCCAGATGCCCTCCAGATGGCCATGATGCCCTTGAGATGCCTAATGCAATAACAAGTCCTGAACAGTCTGGGAAACAGAGCTCTCTGAAGGAGACAGTCTATGCTGTTCATAATTAGAGATAGCTACAGGGTTCTGCTTCAACACAGAGCAGTCCTTCTTGTTAAGAAACCATTTTGTTTGTCAGAATCTCATCACTGTTTCTCCACCACTTCTCCCTCCAGACTTGGACAAGCCAGTGGCCCCTTATAGGCTTGACTATAGGATGACACACTAAATCATGCTCTCTAGTCTTTCTCCTGAACTCTGACTCAATTGTCCAATTTATCCAGCTGCTGACTTGACATCTTTGACATCCTGTGGGCACCTCTCATTTGACCTGTCCAAAACTGAACCTATTATCTCCCCCTTCTTGGGCTGTCTCTTCCTCTACCTCTTCTCTCTGCTGGCCAATGGCACCATCACTTGCCCAACTACTCAGACTGAACTTAAGGTAGTCGTGGACCTCCCCCCTCACTCCTCCATAACAACTCAAGAATAAATTCCTCTTCTCTGGTTTCACGAATATCTGCCAAATCGACCCCCTCCTTTCCACTCTTGTTCAGGCCCGTATCACCTCCCATTTGAACGATTACAGCAGCTTCCGCTGGTCTCCCTGCCTTTAGATTTGCTCCTCTCAACCCACATTTCATATTGCTGCCAAAATTATCCTTCCAAAGTGAAAATGTGTACCAGATCACTCCCCACCTTAAATCCCTCCCATGATATCTAGGGCCAATAAAATAAATGCAAAACTCCCACCATGGCATGACTCATCAGTCTCCATTTCAGCCTCGACATTCTGGAAACTGAGCTCCCTTTACTTGCTTCTGTCTAGAAGACTCCTCCTGTACCCACTGGGCTCACTCTTACTCCTCGTTTAGACTCTGCATCATTTCCTCCAAGAACCCTTCTCTTCAGCACCAGTCTGCCTAAGTTCCCCTCCTACCTTATAAGTGTTCCCCAAGTTCTCTGTGCATGCCTCTATCAAGCACATCCCAAAATATACTAAAAAATGGATTATATTGGTCTCTAGTGGATATGTGTCTTTTTCATCCACTTTGCATCTGAACCCCCTTCCTATGCTTGAGGTGCTCCTGCTTCTCATGAGCAATGCCTACCTCACAGTATAGAAATGGAAAAATGTCAGATACCTGCTGTCTCAGTCCTCCTTTCAGCTAAACTGAGAACTCTGATAGTCTCCTCCAAACAGTGTTCCTGTGGCCCCTACTGGGGTCCTATGTTGGTGGTACCAGTGGTAAAAACTACGATTACACCCAGTGGTGGCTTCACAGAATCATCCTTGGAGCATATTTCAAGCATTGGTTCTGGCTGTTAAGGTTGGTTGTCCAGCCCTCCCAGATTCTGTGCCCTATATTGCAAACTGCCCAATGTCCTTTTTGTAGTTGTCATGTCATTTTATTGGAGTGCAATTTATAGACCATAAAATTTACCCATTGTAAGTGTACATTTCAATAAGTTTTAGTAAATGTATGCAGTTGTGCAACCATCACCCCAATCCAGTTTTAGAACTCTTCCATCACCTCAGAAAAGTTCACTCTTGTCCATTTGCCACTGATCACCATTCACACCTTTAGTCCTACGCAACAAGAATCTGCTTCCTGACTCTCTGACTTTTCTAGAAATATCATATAAATTGAATCAAACATTATGTAGTCTTTTCTGTCTGCCTTTTTCCACAATGTTTCATAATTTCTTTAAAAGTTGATTTGCTGTGCAGAAGCTCTTTAGTTTAATGAGATCCCATTTGTCAATTGTGGCTTTTGCTGCCGTTGCTTTTGGTGTTTTAGACATGAAGTCCTTGCCCATGCCTATGTCCTGAATGGTACTACCTAGATTTTCTTCTAGGGTTTTTATGGTATTAGGTCTAACATTTAAGTCTCTAATCCATCTTGAGTTAATCTTCGTATAAGGAGTAAGGAAAGGATCCAGTTTCAGCTTTCTACTTATGTCAGAGTGAACAGGAAACCTACAGAATGGGAGAAAATTTTTGCAATCTACTCATCTGACAAAGGGCTCATTTCCAGAATCTACAAAGAACTCAAGCAAATATACAAGAAAAAAACAAACAACCCCATCCAAAAGTGGGGAAAGGATATGAACAGACATTTCTCAAAAGAAGACATTCATACAGCCAACAGACACATGAAAAAATGCTCATCATCACTGGCCATCAGAGAAATGCAAATCAAAACCACAATGAGATACCATCTCACACCAGTTAGAATGGCAATCATTAAAAAATCAGGAAACAATAGGTGTTGGAGAGGATGTGGAGAAATAGGAACACTTTTACACTGTTGGTGGGATTGTAAACTAGTTCAACCATTATGGAAAACAGTATGGCGATTCCTCAAGGACCTAGAACTAGATGTACCATATGACCCAGCCATCCCACTACTGGGTATATACCCAAAGCATTATAAATTATGCTACTACAAAGACACATGCACACGTATGTTTATTGCGGCACTATTCACAATAGCAAAGACTTGGAATCAACCCAAATGTCCATCAGTGACAGACTGGATTAAGAAAATGTGGCACATATACACCATGGAATACTATGCAGCCATAAAAAAGGATGAGTTTGCGTCCTTTGTAGAGACATGGATGCAGCTGGAAACCATCATTCTTAGCAAATTATCACAAGAAGAGAAAACCAAACACCGCATGTTCTCACTCATAGGTGGGAACTGAACAATGAGCTCACTTGGACTCGGGAAGGGGAACATCACACACTGGGGCCTATCATGGGGAGAGGGGAGGGGGGAGGGATTGCATTGGGGAGTTATACCTGATATAAATGATGAATTGATGGGTGCTGACGAGTTGATGGGTGCAGCACACCAACATGGCACATGTATACATATGTAACCTGCACGTTATGCACATGTACCCTAGAACTTAAAGTATAATTAAAAAAAAAATAAATAAATAAAAGTTGATTTGGTGGATGTATCCATAGTTTGTTCCTTTTCTATTGCCACATAATATTTCACTACATGGATATACCACATTTTGCTTATTCATTTACCAGTCAAGGTCCTTTAAATAAATCCCTTTTCCATTCAGTGTAGCCAGAGCTGGGTTCTGTAGCCACCAAGATCCCTGACTATATTCCTCCCCATTGAGATGGAACAGCAGAAGTATCTTCATGGCTTTTGGATTGTGATCCCTGACACCATTCCTGGCACACAGTGGATATTCAGTAATTCTTGCTGTGGTGCATAGACTGCCACTAATATCTCACGGATGAGCTGGGCCTAGATATTACCGGCAGTCTATGCACCTAGCAATTTCATCTTTTCAGGGTTTTCATTCTTTTGTTTCCAAGGAGGCAACTATCAGGGGAGATAATTATTCATTTCTTGCATGCATAAATGCTGCCCTGCTCAAAGAAATGCCTGTTACCATTCCCTCCACTCTCCCACTCTTGCTTCTTCTACTGAGCTGAACCTTTTCTCTCTGCATGACCTAGACTCATTGGAAGCCAACAGGTAATCTATTGCCTTAGTTATACAGTTGCCCCCTTCCCCCTTTTAACTGGGATAGGAAGGTTGAGATATCCTTCCTTTCAGGGCTTGGCTAATGTATACCATGCAATATTTATGCTTTGCACGTACCTGAACTTCCCAAGCTGTGCCCTGTTTATGCATTCATGAAGAAGTGTTCAAGAGAATGTCATTTTATCAAATGGAGTTGAACCATAGCTCCACTTTATGAGGGATTACAGGCTGTTTTTTCTTTATTTGTAAATGTGCCAGCCTAAAAAAAAAATGCTATGTTTTGTCAGAGACAGCTGATTAAACACCTTTGAGTATCTGTCAGTGTAAACTGTAAGATCATTAATTTATGCTGTAAAAAGAATAGCTGGGGAAGTGTGACTCAGACCAGTGTGGTTCCTTTCCTCATTTGAAACAAATAACATTTACATCTTTGGAAAGAATGTTGTGAAAAATCACCCTAATGGATCTGTGTTTTCTAGAGTGACATCAACGATGTCACTTTGGTCTCATCTATTTAAAGCATCAAAGTGGATATTTTAGGCTTTAACAGCAGGTGTCCTGAAATTTAAAAATTTCTAAATTTTGGGAAGCTTTTGATCTTTTTCTTGTCTGTCTCCCTTTCTTTCCCTCCTTCTCTCCCTTATTTCCTCATCACCCACCATAGTCTCATCATTATCACATAGTTTTGAAATAATTTCTGCATCTTGTTAATATCTTTGCCTGCATTTTGAGATCAAGAGGTTGCATCTCCTGGCGGAGTTTGGTGTATCTGTTTTAAATGTTGGATTTTAAAGAAGTGCTAGCTAGTGACTTTGCAAACAAAAATCAGGAGGTGAAAATTATCCTTCTAAGGATGTAGGAGTTGCAGTTACTAAGTTGAACCATGTGTTTAGAAAGTGGAATGTGTTTATACCATGTTAATTATTTTAAAAATACCTTGTAAATCCTTATCTTTCAGTACAGAATACTAGTCTTCATACAGCACTTGTAGTGGCAGCCTTTAAATCTACTCCTATTTCCCAAAACACTTCCCTAGGATTCCACAATATAGTCTGCCCTCCATAAATAAAAATAGGGACCAGCTAATTTACACTGTAACATCGATACTACAAACAACTGCTATGTAGCACTTAGCATTTCACAAGGTTCGTCACCTTGATTATTTCATTTGATCTTCAAAATAAACCTAGTCCCATGACTATGATCTTGTTTAGAGATCCAAGGTCCAAATGGTAAAGTTTGGAGAATGTGGGTATTGATCCCACTACCTCTCGCATGCTAAGCGAGCGCTCTACCACTTGAGCTAATTCCCCAGATGATATTGATGGTCATCCTGTGTAGAAAACAGGAGACTGTTTTGCAGAGAAGAAAACAGTCTCAGACATTTCTGAAAGGACTAGTACAAGATTGCTTAGAATCCGTAGAAAATATGTTCATTATACAGTAATCTTGTACCATGTGTTCAGAGCTAAGGACACAAAGACAAATTAAATGCAAACTCTGCCTTCAAGTTCAAAGACTAGCAATTGTGGAGCCAGGAATTTAATGCAGGTCTTACGTTGTAAATCCTTGTCTTTACTGTCTCAGAGCTAAGGTTGGGGCAAGCCTTGGGCAAAATCATCAGGTATGGGAAATTTGCTCCCACTAAGCACCCTCTTCACTTAAGTTCTTCTTTAACCTTCTCTCTCCTCAAGTACCTAACACCCTCATGCTTCTCAAAGATCTCTCTCAAATTTCCTTTCCAAATTCCCAAATATTATCCCTTTCTCCTCTTCTCACCAAAACTTGGCCTATGTGAATCTCAGTTCTGCCATGTCTGGTTCACAGTTATCGAACTCTGAAATTGTTTTCCAACTTTTTGACCATGACCTACGGTAACAGGATCACTTATAGCCCACTGGGCTAAGAGAAAACTTATAGAAAGTGCCCCTTCCCCAGGGAAGTCCCACACCAGGTTGCACAACTTGGCCATCAGAGCCCACCCTCACCCCCTTAGCCAAATATTCTTTTACAAGGCACAATCTGCAGAGCGATACAGGGCAGCTAGAGGGGTAAAAAATGTATTTTGCATTGCCATATGGGCAGGTGGTTGTGTGAGAAACACCGTGGTTACTGTCCATGGTCCTGAACAATCACAGCACGTAAGGACAATGGATCTTCTCCCCACTAATTCTTGTTGAATACTCTTAACTCTCACAGGTTTTCTTTGCTTTATTTTTTTCTTGTTGAAAAGACTGCCCTTCATACAAACAATGTCACAATGCAAATTGAACCCATGACTCATACATCACAATTTATGAAGGACAGCGAAGAAGAGTGGATTCAGGCAGCCTGGGTTTGAATCTCAGCCCCACCACTTGCTAGTGGGATTTTAGGGGAGCTATTTTGCCTCTCTGGACTTAAGTTTCTTTATCTTTAAAGTAAGGATGAGAGTAATCAATAGCTCATCGGATTGCTTTGAGTGTTAAATGAGATGATGCATGCAAAGTGCTTTGAGAGTTTGTTGTTTGTAGGAAAAAAAAATACTTCCCAGAAGTAGTAAAATAACAGTTCTGAATGTAATAATAAATGTAACTTTAAAACTCATATCATATTTCCGATAGAAAATTTTCTTATCATCAGGAAGTCAAGGAAATATATGCTCCTTCTCCACATGTGGTAGTCAAGGTAAATCAAAAACAGAAACCATACTCATTATTTTAAAAGAGAATGTAACATGTAAATTCATTAAACAGGTGTTGAAGGGAGGATAAAGCTAAAAGAAAACATTGAAGTAACTCAGAGACAGTAATGGCAGGAAGCAGCTACCAACCCCTAAGGCTGGGTCAACAAAGGGAAGAGGTTGATGTCTTCAGAATCTTGAAGGCTCAAAGGACACCCTTCTGCCACATTGTGCTATTGATACCTAATAGGGAATTAATGAGTAGCAATAGCTTGGTAAACAATCAGTCTATTTGACCAAGAAAGAAGGGCCTTGTATGAGGCTCAAAATGCTATCTCTTCTATATTATGCAATATGTCTGACAGTATAGCCCCTCAATTAACATAAGAAAACTGTTTAAAAAATTATTCAAAAGCAGGAACATGGCAAAGAATATTGCATGTCCTTTAATATCATATTGGAGCATTGTTTAAGAGATACTCCCAAGGATTTTCTAATTTTCTAGAAAAATATCTTCATTCAATTAACTATTTACTATTTATTATTAATTAGGGCGTAGACAATGCAAACTTCTATTTTAGCCAGAGAAACATTTGTAAGATACATATAATTTTGTTCAATGGAGATACACATTATTTATGTCCACTTGGAAACATAGCACCAACAATTACAGTTTTGTTGCCCTCTATGACATTCACCAGTTTTAAATCTCACTTAACAGGTTTATGGCAGCACTCCTTTCCTGACAGACTAAATGTGTTTCTAAATATTTTTGGATAGATATCTTTGAACAAGCTTTACCACCCTACAGATTTCTTCCTTTGCGAATTAAATAAGTCTTTTACAGGTGTTCACTGCGTAATTGTATGAGAATTATGATTTTTAAAATTACATTCTGACCAGAACTGGAATCAGAGAGAGCATTTTATTTGGCCAAAATCACACAATTGGAAAGTAGTGGAGCCAGATTTCCACTCAAGTCTGGCTGACTCCAAAGTCTACATCATGATCTCTTGGTGCCTTCACTCCAAAAAGATCTGTTTTACAGAGAAATTGAACAAGGAATTGCTGCCAATTTCCTGCTAAAGTTCGATAAAGTTGGGAATCAGGTGGAGTGATAAGCCAGTTTAAAATACTTGGGTTAGATTTATAGACTGAGACAGATCAGAAAAGGTCAAGGGCTTATGTAAAGCAGCAGAGATCATGAAAATGGTAATGAGAGTCGGAGAAGGACGGCAGTCATGTTGACAAAGATAAATTTTAAGACAAACACCAGGTTCCAGCTATTTGAGACCTGAACTGATAACCATGCCCCTCCTTCCCTCCCCGATTTCTTTGGCCTCTCCCAGGAGCTCCCAGGCTGGTTTACATGGGCAGGAAATTCTAGGCAGCTCAACCAGGCTCTCTTTGATAAATTCTTAAGGCATTTCATCAAAGTCAAGTGGAAAGGTGCTATTTGGGATTTAAAAGGAACAGCCACTGCTATGCAGGGGGCTAAAGCAAACTCACTGACTGTTTTTTTTTTTGAAATTTTTAGTACTCATAATTTATCCTCCAGTCAACTTTACAAATACATGAAGACCGTCCAGGTATCAGGCACAGTGGGAAACATTAAAGAAAAAAAAAAAAAAGAAAGAAAGAAAAGACTCTTGGAAGGAATCTTGGAGGCTACGGTGATCAATCTGCCTACTTGCTTGTTGGTAAACATTTTTTCCCGAGCTCTTTCTGTGTGCCGGGCCCTGTTCCAGCCCTGGAAACAGCAGAGTATAAGAGCAAGAGGCCCTTGCCTCATGGGCTCATAAACTAGCGGGAGAGACACAATACAATGATAAACATATAATATAATTTGAGGAATGTTTAGTACCACAAAAAAAATAGAACAGAATCAGAAGAAGGAGTTATGGTGGCCATGGGAAGCGATTCTAGAGCAATCAGAAAAGGCTTCTCTGAGGAACTGAATGTAGTGATTTGAAAATGTAAGGGAAAGGTGCACCTGGCAGAGGCAATAGTGACTTCACAGGCCCTGAAGAGGGAGTGAATCTGGGGTTTGAAAAACAGCAAGGAACTCGTGTGGCTAGAGTGAGGGAGAAAGCAAGAAAAGACAAGTTGTTCAGGCAGCCAGAGTCCTGATCATGCCAGGCCTTGTTGGCCCAAGCTGGAGTTTGAATTTTATTCCAGCCATTTCATCCTGGTCCATCTGTTCTGCTCACTTAGCAAATTAGGACCTTGTGTCTTCCTTACTTGTTAAGCAAACACCACCTGGTGACTGTGCAGTGTTCTGACCTGGCTATTCTATAAGGTCTATGAAGATGAGAAAGGAAGGGGACTTGCCCTCGTGGGCCTCAGCATCCAGGGATCTCCTCCGGCATGCTCCAAGAAACCAAGGGACACTGGTCACTGGGCCCCAGAGTGCCCGAGCCTTCTTCATCCTCTTCTGCTAATGGTGCCACCATGCACTTGTTGCTCAGTTAGAAACCTCATTTAAGATCAGTCACTGAGTGGTACTGATTGTACATGTTTGTTTGTTTGTTTTTGAGACACAGTCTTGCTCTGTCACCCAGGCTGGAGTACAGTGGTGTGATCTCCGCTCACTGCAACTTCCGCCTCCTGGGTTTGATTCTCCTGCCTCAGCCTCCCAAGTAGCTTGGATTACAGGTGCATGCCACCACGTCCAGCTCGTTTTTGTATTTTTAGTAGAGATGGGGTTTCACCATGTTGGCCAGGCTGGTCTTGAACTCCTGATCTCAAGTGATCTGCCCACCTCAGCCTCCCAAAGTACTGGGATTACAGACGTGAACCTCCACTCCCAGCTAATATTACATCTTAAATAGGCCCCTAGTGTATCCTGGCCTCCTTCATTACCAATCCCTTAAACGGTGTTACCATTTCAGACCTAGACCTTGGCAGTGGCTTCCAGGGCTCACCCCACCTACAATCCAGCTTCCACTCTAGGCTTGATTAATTTTTCCAACACACAAGTCCAATCACATCTCCCATATGTGGAATATTTAGTGACCTCACCCAGGATTCTTGAAAGCCCAGGTTCATGAAAGCCCAGATTCCTGTAGGTCCTTCACCTCTTGGCCTCAGGCCTTGAGTTGATACCCGACCTCTCCCCAGACTCTTGTTCTGCATCCACACTGGACTCTTACCATTTCCTAACGTACTGTGCTCTTGCCCAGGCCGTTCCCTCTTCCTGGAATGCCCACCTGGTGGATGGCTGGTTGAACTCCTGCTCATCCTTCATGACCCAATGCCAAATGACCTCTCCTCCTTGAAGTCTCCTGATTTATCTCTGGGCAGAGTTAGTCACTTTCTAAAATTTCATCCATAGTGCATTATTATATTATATTATATTATATTATATTATATTATATTATATCTCCATTTATTTACTTCTTGCTCCTCTTGTACATAGCAAGTCTTTTTTTTGTGTGGATTTTTTGTTTTGTTTTGTTTTCTGAGACAGAGTCTCGCTCTGTCACCCAAGCTGGAGTATAGAGGCATGATCTGGGCTCACTGCAACCTCTGCCTCCTGGGTTCAAGCAATTCTCCTGCTTCGGCTTCCCGAGTAGCTGGGATTATAGACATGCGCCACCACACCCAGCTAATTTTTGTGTTTTTAGTAGAGATGGAGTTTCGCTATGTTGGCCAGGCTGGTCTCGAACTCCTGACCACAAGTGATTCCCCCTGCCTTGGCCTCCCAAAGTGCTGGGAATATAGGTGTGAGCCACCGCATCCAGCCTATAGTAAGTGTTTGAATAGGAAGATATCGTATTTATATTTGTATCAGCAGGTACACAGTAGTTGTTATTAGTTTAATGAATAAATTTGGTGTTTCCCAACTGTTTTCAGACTGTTAATAGGGGTATTAATAAAGTTTTCCATGTATGTAAGTTTAGCAAACAAGGGCTTAAACTTAGTTAAATGGGTAATACTTTTTTCATATTTATTTATTTATTTCTAATTTTTTTCACTATACATTAAGTTCTAGGGTACATGCGTACAACATGCAGGTTTGTTACATATGTATACATGTGCCGTGTTGGTGTGCTGCACCCATTAACTGGTCATTTACATTAGGTATTTCTCCTAATGCTATCCCTCCCCCCTCCCCACTCCCTACAACAGGCCCCATTGTGTGATGTTCCCCACCCTGCGTCCAGGTGTTCTCATTGTTCAGTTCCCACCTGTAAGTGAGAACATGCGGTGTTTGGTTTTCTGTCCTTGTGATAGTTGGCTCAGAATAATGGTTTCCAGCTTCATTCATATCCCTACAAAGGATATTAACTCATCCTTTTTTATGGCTGCATAGTATTCCATGGTGTATATGTGCCATATTTTCTTAATCCAGTCTATCATTGATGGACTTTTGGATTGGTTCCAAGTCTTTGCTATTGTGAATAGTGCTGCAATAAATATACGTGTGCATGTATCTTTATAGCAGCATGATTTATAATCCTTTGGGTATATACCCAGTAATGGGATTGCTGGGCCAAATAGCATTTCTAGTTCTACATCCTTGAGGAATCGCCACACTGTCTTCCACAATGGTTGAACTAGTTTACTGTCCCACCAACAGTGTAAAAGCGTTCCTATTTCTCCACTTCCTCTCCAGCACCTGTGGTTTCCTGACTTTTTAATGATCGCCATTCTAACTGGTGTGAGATGGTATCTCATTGTGGTTTTGATTTGCATTTCTCTGATGGCCAGTGATCATGTGACTGTTGGCTGCATAAATGTCTTCTTTTGAGAAGTGTCTGTTCATATCCTTCACCCACTTTTTGATGGGGTTGTTTGATTTTTTTCTTGCAAATTTGTTTAAGTTCTTTGTAGATTCTGGATATTAATCCTTTGTCAGATGGGAAGATTGCAAAAATTTTCTCCCATTCTGTAGGTTGCCTGTTCACTCTGATGGTAGTTTCTTTTGTTGTGCAGAAGCTCTTTAGTTTAATTAGATCCCATTTGTCTATTCTGGCTTTTGTTGCCATTGCTTTTGGTGTTTTAGTCATGAAGTCCTTGCCCATGCCTATGTCCTGCATGCTATTGTGTAGTACAAGCCCATTTATATTTTTAAAAATTAGATATCCATTTATGTGTAGAAAGTGTTTTGAAAGGGCAGATGGGAAACTGTTAACAGTATCATCTCTAGGAAGTGAGGTTTAGGGACTAATAAGAAAGGGAAAGACAATTTTCACTTTTTCTCTTCTATCATTCTATACTATTCGATTATTTAAAAAGTCAGTACATTCAATACTTTTAAATAATTAATTTTAAAAGTAGTGAAATACACAGTAGCCTTAAAAAAAAAAAAAAAAAAAAAACACTAGCAACTCTATGCTAAAAATGTGGAAAATAGTGATCCCATGTATCTATGTGGAAGGTGGAAGCTCTATCCTGCTTTCACCATCACAGGACTCTTTTGGACAACTCGACCTTCCCCAGCCTTCGGCGGAGAAAGACCTCCCAGGTGAAGAGGCCTCCAAAGAAGGCTATCTTGGCCCATTTCTCAAACGAAGAGCTCTGAGTTGATGTGGAGCAAGGCCACGGAGAAAACCACTTGTGGGATTGAGGTTTGGGGTCAGAGGAGCATCTGTCAAGCTGGTAAGGAAGAGTTTCCATTCACAGAGACAACGAATATGTGTCAGGTACTATGCTAGACTCCAGCTGAGCAGAGCCTGGCTGTCCCTCAGAGGCAGCCTCTGCTGACTCCTGGCCAGGTCCCCCAAGGAGATAAAGTAGACTTCTTTTCTCTGTTCTGTTTAGTGTCCCAATTATTCCCTTCACTGCTGGAGAACTGTTCCTCCCCTATTCCACATATTCTGGTGGGGCAGCCAATCTTAGCATCCCTCCACCCATGGTCATGGCCCGGACAAATGACTCAGTGCCATCCAGTCATGCTAGCTCACATCCTATTCCCTGTGATTGCTTCAAGGGCCACCTATGGGATCCAGGAGATCTAAATGGAATCTTTCTGAGGGTTTGATGGATAGAAGATGGGAGAGAAATGTTGCTCTTCCATTTGGATCTTAAACTGAAAGTCTTTTCTTGTAATTTTGATTTCAAACTGTAAGCCATTTTCCCTGTTTTGTGAAGAGATCCTATCTAAGGTGGGAGAGGATGAGGCCAATGTACAAATAGAAGGAGAGACAGTAGAGTCAGTATACAGAAAAAGCCACAGTGATAGAGACTTGGAGCATCACTTGAATTCCTGGATACAGCCACACCTGAAGCCAATTTTATCTTAGGTATTCACTTTTGTAAGCCAACAACTTCTACCCTTGCAGCCTAAAAAGTTGCAATGGGAAATAGCTTTGCTCTGGGAAAGGAGAGACCTGGGATCTTCTCTTAACCGCCTGGATCCTTAGTTCTTCTCTACAGGCCTCACTTCCCATATCTGGAAAACATGATGACAGACCATCTGCCACCTCAGCTCTGTGATTCTACACACTAAACAAGAGCCATTGTTTGACTGCTGGGTCCATGCTCTTTCCCTGAGCAGATGCTGCTGCTCCTCCAATAGGTTTATTTATCTCCAGGGACTAGTATCTTCCTTCCCCTTGACTCTGCAGCCTCAAAATCCTGGGCTCAAGTGATTCTCCTGCCTCAGCCTCCTGAGTAGCTGGGACCACAGGCACATGTCACCATGCTCAGCTAATTTTTAATTTTTTGTAGAGATGAGAGTCTCACTATGTTGCCCAGGCTGGTCTCAAACTCCTGGGCTCAAGCAATCCTCCTGCATCTGCCTCCCAAAGTGCTGGGATTATAGGTATGAACCACTGCACCCAGCCTCCCTCCTGTTTTAAAGGGGTGTTTTGCACACAAGGAAGCAAGGGAGTGGCTGCACTTGGAAAGGAGCCTGAGTGGCTGGAAGGCTCCTTGCTCAGGAGCTCACTTTTTTGGAGGCTTGGAATGTAACACTGTTCTCTATATTAGGGAAACTACATTTGGCTCAAGGCCTCTTGCAGGTGCCTGGAATCTGGAGGGTTAAGAAAAGTTTAGGGTTGGATTGAATAGGTGATGGAGGTGGGGTACAGGGAGAATGGGAGTCATCAGAAACTTCCTCACTGATAGCCCCAGTGGATGGGCACAGCCCAGTGTTAAGAATAGAGAAAGAAACTATTTCCTCATTTGCCTGTTCAGCTCAGGTCTGTGCTGGATGCTTTAATTCTACCTCCTTCTTATTAGTCAACACTAGAGGTATTGTATCCATAGTACATACAAGAAGAAACCAAGGTCCGAGAAGGTAAAGGAACTTGTCCAAAGTCACACAGCTTGTAAGTGACAAAGCCATGAGTCAACCAGGCTGGCATGACCCCCAAAGCTTCCTGATGGTGTGATCTCAGCCACAGGAGCAGAACTGCAGTCTTTCGAAAGCCCAGGATGGAGGGGGAGGAGAGACAGACATGACTTCAGTGTGGGAGGAACTGGGTGCCTATGGGACCAAACCTCGGAGACACAGAGGGAAAGTCCAGTGGCCAGAGCTGGGGCTTGGACTCAGCTGGTTCACCGACGAGGCTGGCCACAGTGAGCCTCCAAGCTCCCTTGATGGGGCCCAGGTTAGCCTCTGGGCACTCAATGGTGAGTACACCTCAAGGGTCCCCACTTTTCTGAAGCTCACAGTTTAGGGGGTCAAAGGATATCCCACAAACAATCACCCAAGAAAATAATTACAGTGAGGGTCATGACTGCATGTAAGAGGGACACCTTATCTATGGGTGGGAGAACAGGGGCTGGGGAAAGGGCGCCTTTCTCAAATGTATTGCTTCCCTATGGCTGCTACAACAAAGTACTACAAACGCAGCAGCTTAAAACAACACAAACTTAGAAGTCCAAAGTAGGTCTCATTGAGCTAAAATCAAGGTCTTGGCAGGGCTGCATGTCTTCTGGAGGCTGTAAAGGAAAATCTGTTCCTTGCCTTTTCCTGCTATTAGAGGCCACCTGCATTAGCTCATGGCCTCCTTGCATCTTCAAAGCCGGCAACCCACTGTTCTGACCTCTGCTTTCACTGCCACATCTTCCCCAACTCTAACATTCCTGTCTTCACCTTACAAGAACCCTTGTGATTGCGCTCACCCAGGTCATCCAGGAACATCTTCCCATCTCAAGATGCTTACCTTAATCAGATCTGCAAAGTCCCTTTTGTCATTGCCAGGTAACATATTCATGAGTTTGGGGGATTAGGACATGTACATCGTTGGGGGCCTACCATGCCAAGGAAGTGACCTCTAAAGCATAAACAGAAGGAGAAGAGTGAGTTCATTGAGCACAGCAAGTGAGGGAGGGTGGGAGAACATTCCAGAAGGGGAAACAGCAGGAACAAGTGTCCTGAGGCAGGAGGGAGGGTGGTGGGCTGGAGGACTTTGAAGAAGGCTGGTGTGTCCAGAGTGCAGAGGGCAGGGAGTGGGGAGTGGAGAGAGGGGGACATAAACGAGTGGGCTGGGATGGAGAGCAGGGCTTCTATGGCCTTTGTCTTTCTCAAAGAAGAGTTGGGGTGCAGTCAGATGTATCTTTTGGACACACAGAGCTAGGAGTGGACACAGGGGGCCCTTTAGATGTGCGAGAGGCTGGAAGCCACTTGGGCCATGGCTTAACAACTCCCGGCCCTTTTGCATACCACACATGAATTTTCATGCGCACCTTGCCCAGAAGCTTTGACGTTCATTTTTAAGTGGAAAATTCCAAACATATACAAAAGTAGAGATAAAGGTTTACTGAAGGCCCTTGGATCCATCTTCCGGCTACAACAGCTGGTTAATTCATGGCGTGTCTCGGAGCATCTATTTTCCCCCATGCCAGCACTATTTTGAAGCAAATCTCAGGTATCCTATTATTTTATCCAAATTCATTTCAGCTTGTATTTGTATATGCATAAGGACTCCTTAAGAATAAATAAATGTCTGAGAGTTAATTAGTCACTGTAGAGGCTCAGTACATAACTGTGGAAGGAGTGAAGGAATAATTATGTATTTTCACAGACTTACAGCAAGAATATTTCTTTCCCATTTTGTTCCAGATTTCAAAGCACTTTCCATGTCAAAATCTGCATCCCTTCCATGCAAAGGACTTCTCTTCTTGCGTCTGCCATGCTTAGTCTGGCCCCACCTGGAGCCTTCTTCCGCCAAACTCTCAGCATGCCTGCTGTGGGTTGCAGGGGCCTGGGGGAAATGCATCCAATTTTCCAGAGGGGGCAATAAGGCCCCTGCTCCTGCCCAGCTCACAGACTGGCAGAAACTCTGAGAAGTGTTCCATCTAGTCAGTCTCTGGGCACTAGGGGACAAGGCCTTTTAAAAAGGACAAAAGATGTTCTAGCAACTGCAGCCCACATGCTGACACAGTTCATGTCAAGGACACCTGCATTTAGACTTTCTCCTTTCCAAATTCCTCTGCATTGCTGGGTAAGAGGGTAGGGGGTGGAGAGGCCTCTAATTACACCTTTCTTACAGTCTTTTGCTTCTGTGACTATTTCGAGGAGGAACAGAACGATGTTGACATCCCTCCTCTCAAATGAAGGCACTCCTCAGTGGTCTCTTCTCTGTTCCTCTCTCCAGAAAAGCCTTCTTTGTCTAGTGATGTTCTGTTCTCCTTATATATTGCTATGCAACCAAAACCCTAAATGTAGTGGCTTAAATAACAATCATCTTATTAGTTCATAAGCTATGGGCAGAGTGGACAGGGCTCAGTGGGGGCATTTCTGTTCCATCTGCCATTCAACTAGTACCTGGTTTGTCCTGGAGGGCACAAGTAGGCTTCATCCACATGTCTGGAGCTTGGTGGCCCAGGTGGACCCTACTCTCTTTTCATGTAGTCTCAGGGCCTCTCACTTGATCTCTCCAGCAAAATAGTCAGATGTCCTACATCATAACTCAGGACTCCAAAATCACGTGTTCCCAGAGACAAATTGGGAGCTGCCATCCCTGCAGACCTGGAAATTAGCACAGTATCACAATTCTACTATTATTATATTATCCTACTGGTCAAGGCAGTCAAGAATCTGACCCAGAATCAAGGGATGAGAACAGAGACCCGTCTCTCAAGGGGAGGAATGTCAAAGAATGAGTGGCCACCTTTAATCCTCCACAGGTGAGGAGAGGAGAATGCGGATCCTTTGTGATCCCAAGAAAATGCAATGACTCGACTTGTAGGAGCAGCCCCAGGAGAGCTTTGAATGGAAGCACAATTTTCAGCATTCTGAGACCAAACTGCAGTCTTGTTACAGGGAAGTCCCTTAAATGCCTATTGACCTTTCTCATCCACTGCCTTGGAAGGTAAGAGCAAAAATTGCTAAAGGCAGAGACAGAGTTAAAATAATAAATCGTGGATGCTTCTGAAGCTAAAAACAATGCCTTTGCTGGCTTCTAAAGAAAAACTCTAGGGTTGGGTAATGGCTCACACTTCTAACCCCAGCACTTTGGGGGGCTGAGGTGGGAGGATCACTTAAGCCCAGGAGTTTGAGGCTGCAGTGAGCTATGATGCTGCCACTGCACTCCAGCCTGGATGACAGAGCAAGACTCTACCTCTACAAAACATGAATAAATAAAATCAAAAGCAAATCTCATGAATCAGGTTGATTCAAATCAAGAGCCTAGGCTAACACCTAACTCCATTGAAAGTGCTTCCATAGAATTGACCAGGGTATCACTTCTCTCTCTTTGACCTGAGCTCTGCCTCTAAAGCCCCAGCAATGGAGGGGAAGGGCTTTGTAAGCAGGCAGGCCTGGGCTGGAACCCTGGCCTTCTAGCATGGATTTCTATGATATGAGCTTGGGCAAGTCATTTAACATTTCATGATAAATTACACGTGAAATGTAAATGTGAAATGGGAATTAAAAATACTCCCAATAAGTTTCGTGAGAATTAAAAACCGAGCATAAAGCATTTAATTCAGTGTCAAACACGTGCAGAAGTATTAATTTAGGTCTCTTATTTCTCTCCTCTTTCTTTCACTTACTGATATGGTTTGGCTGTGTCCCCACCCAAATCTCATCTTGAGTTGTAGCTCCCATAGTCCCCATGTGTCCTGGGGGGGACCTGGTGGGAGGTAACTGAATCAGGGGACAAGTCTTTCCTGTGCTGTTCTCGTGGTAGTCAATACATCTCACGAGATCTGATGATTTTATAAAGGGCATTTCCCCTGTACATGCTTTCTTGCCTGCCAGCATGTAAGACATGACTTTGCTTCTCCTTCACCTTCCTCCATGATTGTGAGGCCTCCCCAGACATGTGGAATTGTGAGTCCATTAAATCTCCTTTTTTTAAATAAATAAATAAATAAATCCCCCAGTCTCAGGTATGTCTTTATTAGCAGCATGAGAACAGACTAATACACTTACTCTTTTTCCTTTGCTGTTGTTGTTGTTCTTCTTCTTCTTTTTATTTTATTTTTTCAGAGTTTCACTCTTGTTGATCAGGCTGGAGTGCAATGGTGCAATCTCGGCTCACTGCAACCTCTGCCTCCCGGGTTCAAGCTATTCTCCTGCCTCAGTCTCCCAAGTAGCTGGGATTACAGGCACGCACACACCACCACACCCAGGTAATTTTGTGTATTTTTAGTAGAGACAGGGTTTCACTACATTGGCCAGGCTTGTCTTGAAATCCTGACCTCAGGTGATCCGCCCACCTTGGCTTCCCAAAGTGCTGGGATTACAGGTGTGAGCCACCACACCTTTGCCTTCTCTTTTTTTCTCTTCCTCATGCTTCTCTCCTCTTCTTGACCTCTCATTCTTTTTCATTTATAATAAATAAACTATTACTTTAATGGCAAGAGCCACAATTAGTTTTGCACCAACCTAATACTTCCCTATGTAAACTCTGCTCCAGGAAAAGTGGCATTTGCTTTTCTCTAAATCTCCTTTAGGCTCTCGAGTCTTCCCACATTTCTTCAATGTCCTGTTTTCCTGGAGCATCCTTCACCTTTCCAGATCTAAAATCTCAAGGTCCTTCCTAGTTTCCATGCTATTTCCTCTTTAACATCTCCTGCTCATCTCAATTGGAAATCACATCTCTTCCTGTGAACACCCATAGTTCTGGTCCTTTTGCTAACTGGTGGCAGAAAAAGAGCTTCACAGCCTAGGGGTCAGGAGACATGGATTATATTCCTGGCTCTGCCATGAAATAGCTATGTGACTTCAGGCAAGTCACTTACCCTCTTTGGTTTTATATTTTCCATCTATAAATTAAGATCAAGAAACTAGACAATTCTCTAATTAGGGTTCTTTCTGCTTCAAGTAACAAAAATGCTTCTCGAATTATCTTAAATGAAAAATAGAATTTGGCCAGGTGCTGTGCTGCCTACCTGTAATCCCACTGCACTTTGGGAGGCTGAGACAGGCGGATTGCTTGATCCCAGAAATTCAAGATAAACCTGGGCAACATGGCAAGAACCCATCTCTACAAAAAATACAAAAATAAGCCAGGCATGGTGACATGCACCTGTTGTCCTGGCTACTTGGGAAGCTGAGTGGGAGGATTGCTTGAGCCAGGAGGCAGAGGTTGCAGTGAGTCGAGACAGCACAGCATCACTGCACTCCAGCCTGGGCAAGAGTAAGACCCTGCCGAGAGATAGAAATATAGATAGAGATAGACAGAGAGAGAGAGAGAGAGAGAGAGAGAGAGAGAATTTATTGTGTTATGTAATTGAAAAGTTCAAGGTTACAGTCAAGGTCATTTGGATCCAGAAGCGCAAATTACCAATAGTAATTCCACCTCTTGCTCTTTTTCTTCTATGTTAACTTTAGAAGAAAGTTTTGCCAATCACTGTCAATGATGCCTATCCATAACCCCACATCTTCATTCTACCAGCTTGGCAATAGAAATAACTAGCTTCTTTCCCAAAAATGACAGCAAAACCCCCTATGATGACTCTCTTTAGGCCTTGATGGGACACAAGCTCATCCCTGAAGCAGTCACAGTGACCAGAAGAGTAAATATTCTGATTTGTGTGGACTTCATACATACCCATCTCTGGAGTTAGTAGTTCCTCTGATAGTATTGCTATCAGAGGAAGGGACAATGGAAGCTGAGAACATGAAAATTGATGTCTGCTGCAGTCCACCCCTTGAGTGCTCTTCTCTCATGCACATTTCCTCCCATAAACCCACCTGCAAAAGTACCCAGTCAAACATTATGCAACTGATCCATGTGCAACACTAAACTCAATAATCTCAGTCTCCAAAGGGACACAACGCAAAGTCTTATCTAGTTACTGTATCCACTGCAAATCCAGGCTTCCTTCATGATGTGTATTCTTCTCCATCAGATGGAGTGTGGCTCTTCATGATCTGCAGCCAGTAAGTAAATGACATTTAACTATCTACCAGCTTACCCAATATATACGAGCGGAGAAAAAAACAGGATAGTTGCTCTGAAAACATTCATTTGAAAAAGAGAAACAACATAG
The DNA here is from genome assembly GCF_002776525.5 of Piliocolobus tephrosceles. NCBI lineage: Eukaryota > Metazoa > Chordata > Mammalia > Primates > Cercopithecidae > Piliocolobus > Piliocolobus tephrosceles. Next base: position 17,504,173 of record NC_045439.1, read on the forward strand.
TATATATAGTCCATGGCCTATATCATATCCGTTTGGAGAGGGATAGAAATCTCCCTGGTTTTGGCTATAGGATGAGTCCCTGGACTAGTCAATCCAGTTTTCTTAGGTTTTGTTCTTCTTGATGCCCTCCATAGACAGAAGAGATGGTCTTTGGGATGAATTGTACTTGTGGGAATTTCGTTCTTTTGCAGCTGATTTTCTGTTAGTGTAAATTCACGTATATCAGTTAGAAATGCAGTCAGCCACAAGTAACAGAATAATATCTGGCTAGCAGTAGTTTAAATAATCATGTATCTTATTCCCACATAATAATATATCTAGAGGTAAGCAGTCACCAGCATTAAATTGGTGACTCAATGACATCAAGGGTCAATGAACTGTGATTCAATTGGCCTTTTCCAATAGATGAAATGCTGCAGCTGCAGCCATTGTATCTGCATTTGAGGAGGAAGAATATGGAAGAGCCTGCTGTAGCACCTCTGTTTCTCTCTCTCTCTCTTTTTTTTTTTTTTCTGTATTTTTTTAGAGACTGGGTCTTTCTCCATCACCCAGGCTGGAGTGCAGTGGCATGATCATAGCTCACTGCAGCCTCAAAAGTCCTGAGCTCAAGCGGTCCTCCTGCCTCATCCTCCTGAGTAGCTGGGACTACAGGTGCACACCACCATGCCGAGCTAATTAAAAATTTTTTTATAGAGACAGGTTCTCACTATGTTGCCCAGGCTGGTTTTGAACTCCTGGGCTCAGGCAATCCTCTCTCTTTGGCCTCTGAAAGCACTGGGATTACAGGCATGAGCCACCATGCCAGCCTATCTGTCCCTCTTATCATGAAATACAAAGGCCCTCCCAGGAGGGCTCAGGGACTTCCACTTAGATCTCATTGTTACAAGCCTGCTGCTAGCTGGAAGGGAAGTTGATGAAGCTAGCATTTTGCTCATCATTCCCTAAAGCAGAATGGAGATTTCATTAGCAAGGAAATCCTGAAAATTGCCTTAAGTAGTAAGAGTGGATGTGAGGAATGGCATGGTTTTCCAAAGGAAAGTTAGGAGTTAATTATCTACCTGAGGGGAAGGAGAAGGGATGCCAGGTACGGAAGAACAACAGATTGCTATTGCAATCCCAAATGGGCTATTTCCGACTCAAAAAATATCTGTCTCTAAGGGCGAAAATTTGTCTTTGAGCTTAAATAAAGTAATAATAATAATGTCTCAGAAGAGTTTCGGAAAGTGAAGTCAATGACAATTTATTTTTTAAAACAACACCTTCCTGAAATAACAGATCATGACAACTTACGATTTTATCTGCAACTTCAGAAAGGAAGGAAAAGGAGACTTGATGCATGCTGACATGTGCCTTGTCTTCTCTAGCATAAGGTAATAGTTCTCATGAGGACACCAAGGAAGGAGGGCCGCCATCCACCAGCCCCTTCCGTCTTCCCAGCATTGAAGGTGCTAGAGTTCTTTTTCTAATTTACATAAGCACTGAAGCTACATGGCCCAGAGCCTCTGCCGTCCCCACTCCCATGCCTGCCCTATAGTTAATATCACTGGGTCCAAGGCTAAGAAGGCTTAGAAGAGATTTTTAGATGAGTCATCGGAAGCAAAGTTTCATTATTTCCAGGCTGGATTAGTTGGCTCACTCAACCAACGTTAAGCCTAAAGGGCCACTTAGAGCCTACAGCTAGGGCCGTTGAGTGGTGATCCTGGGGTGTCTCTGGCAAGGGGAAGCCAGCAGAGTGGGCAGCAGCACAAAGTGGGTTGCAATTCTAGGACAGAGAGCATTCCAGGGAGTGCAGAGAAAATGCTGCTGTTCCAGGCGTGTCCGAGGGAATGAATCTAATAGAAGAGACATCTTCATTGGAAACCAAGTTAATTTTTGGAGCCACAGCTAAAATAGGCATTCCCTCTTCTCCTTTCTCATCATCCCCACCACCACCTAACCTGAAATAGTAAGAGAAGTCATTAGAAGCAGGTCTGCTATGCAAAACAGAATGAACCTATTTAACAATAATGACCCCATCCATTCGGTAAAAAAGCACATGGCTATGTCTTTGACTGTTGGTTCAACTAAAAAAAAAAAAAAAATGCATCAACAGAAGAATGTCACTCAGGCAATGCCAGGGTCCTTTAATTGTATCATCTCACAGAGCGGGAATAGGAATCCTTTTTGGGTTTATCCTCAGGATTTTAACGTTTTCTATTTTTAACCTTTAGAAGAGAAGATGAGACCCTGCAAACTAAAAGGAGCCATTATCCCTGCTGAAGTAATTTCAGCTCTGGGAGAGATAGTCCAAATTAGCTCTTTAGCTAAATTGTTGTTAATTCTTTGCAAATTAGAGCAGGTGGTAAAAAGAAGAGTTGAGAAGCTGGAGAAATGGATATGTGGGTGCAGGAAATAGGGCCAGATATGCCAATGGGGCTCCTTCAAATCATACATCATGACATCCCCCTACCCTCAGCTGCTCCAGCCTGGACTGCAGAATATGCTTCTGGTCACTCTTCTCTTTAATCCACCCTCTAGGATTTTGTCTGCATTCTTTTTCTACACTTAGGTGTCGTCACTTCATTCCTGTGCTTAAAAACCACAGTGAATGCCACGCTCTCTTCAGAAATAAACGCAAACACTAAGACAATGATATACGAGGCCTTCCAGCCTGTCTCCTGACTCCAGCCTCTTTTTCCAAGTCATCTCTGTGCTTAGCAGCCAGCAGCCAACAGCCATTGCCTGGCACAGCACCTGCTACACATTTGGTTATATTTGTCCTGCAACTGTTAACTAGCTGTACCAGTTATTATCTCCTGTATATGACATGCACTATGCTTCTCCAGAGTTTGTACATTCAAGCCATCCCCTTTGCCAGGAATGGTCTTTCCCATTGCATTTGCTTGGGGAATAGGTCCTTATTCCTAATTCTTCTATTAAAATTTGACCTCTTTTCCGTAGCCTCCCCTAACACCCCCTCTATCCACCTACATACTCCAGGCAGAATTATTTTGGGTTACCATTCCATTTTATGCATTCCTCTGCTGTAGTAGCTCCTGGATTGTGTATACACTGATATGCTGTAAAGAGATAATTGGGTTCCTAAGAAAATTTATCTTATCAGAATGGAATTTAAAACCAATTGATTCAGTGAGAGATAAAAGGGGCTGAGGTTAGGGCATTTGAGGCTCACAATAACAAAGTTAGTTTTCCTCCAGGAATTTCAATAATAAAGGTGTTTTGTAGCTATCAGAGTATTTAATTGCAAGCTAAAAAGATCAAATTATTTTATCAAGAAAGACAAACATCTCATTGCCTCACAAGCCACACACCCCCGAGCCTTCCCAACCTCAATCATCTTTGGCCTTGACCTTGCAAACTTTGCTGGCATCACAATTCATAATGCAAGTAAACTAAAGGACACAGCATGAACAAGCGTACAAAGAAAGCATCGCTCATGCCACTGTGGGGCCTGGTGCTTTGTTCCCAGTAACTGTCATCCTGCTCATCACGGTCTAATCCCTAGTGACAAGCCTGTAGTGACCAATGGCAATCAGAGTAGTGTAAATTGTGTTTGCTTATTTACTGACCTTATGATCAATATCCAATTTAATTAAGAAAATCCTTTCTGGTGGGGCACAGTGGCTCACATCTGTAATCCCAGCACTTGAGAGGCTGAGGCAGGAGGATTGCTTAAGGCCAGGAGTTCAAGATCAGCCTGGGCAACATACAGAAACTCTGTCACTACACATAAAAAATAAACAATTAAAGCTTTAATTACATTCAGTATGCTGTTGGTTCTCAAACTTGGGTCTTCAACCCAGAGCTGGTCCTCCACACTCTAGACTTCCACATTCAATTTTCTTGACCTTTCTACCTGAAGCTCAAGATTCATCTATTCAAAATTGAACTCTTGATTCTATACTACTCCTCCCTAGTAGCCTTCTCTCTCGGTAAATACTTGTTATCCACAAGGCTGTAGAGGCCAGAAGCCTGGGAGTCTTTCTCCATTCATCTCTCTCCCTCATCTTCCATTTCCAAATCTCAAAACTGTTGCTTGAGTCCCTCTCCATACACATCACCCTAGTCCAAGCCATGATCATCTTTCAGGTGAACCATGGCACGAGTCCCTCAACTCATCAGAGGTGGAGCGAGCTTCCTTGGATCCATTTGAATCTTCAAGTGGAACAGGGAAGGAGATAGGGGAAACTGGGAAGTCATTCATCATACATTCATCACCGACCCAAGGAAGTCACAGACTCTAATGCATTCCTAGACCAAATGGAATTATCACTTGGATTTCCCCCCTGCTTTTTGTGATTTGTGATGTGACCATTTCTTGTTAGCACACATATGGTTAGAGTTGAGAATATTTCATGAAATGTTAATATTGGAAAACACTTTGAGATCTGTATGATAGGTCTATAATAATACCTGTGTCACAGAGTTTTTGGGAGAAGGAGATGAGATAATTCACATAAAGAGTTTAGAACAGTTCTCAATAAATATCCGTGTTTTATTATAAAGGGTTAATTGTCTATTCCACTCACTCAGTTTATGACAGTAACATCTTGTTATCAGTATATAGAAGTTTGGAATGAGGGATGACAGCGTATCCAACTCATGCTATACACTAAGCAAGCTCTAGTCAAAGTCAAGACTAAAGCTAATTAACTGGATAATGCAAGACCTTTATTATCAACTCAGCAATCTTGGAGTGACAAAGTTGAATAAGACAAAATCTCTGCTTGGTGTCCTCCCATCTAGAAGAAACACAATACATTAATAAACAGAGGTCTTTCTCCTACAGACAGAGCTTTCTTTCTTTCTTTCTTTCCTTCTTTCCTTTTTCTTTCTTTCTTCCTTCCTTCCTCCCTTCCTTCCTTCCTTCCTTCCTTCCTTCCTTCCTTCTTTCTTTCAGAGACAGACATTGTTCTTGCTCTTTCACCCAGGCTAGAGTATAGTGGCACAATCATAGCTCACTGCAGTCTCAAACTCCTTGGCTCGAATGATCCGCTCACCTCAGCTTCTCGAGCAGCTAAGATGACAGGAGAGCACTACCATGCTTAGCTAATTATTCGTCCCATGGACAAAGAAGTGGGAAATAATGACATAAAGTGACCACTCCAAAACAAAACTTCTTATTTTGAGAAAATGCCCTCCGATCTTTAACTGGTTTATGGTTCTACACATCAAACAGAAAGCCAATTCATTTATTTGCACATTCACAAATTTTGCAATTAGTTTATCTTGCAGGGTTTAACTGCTTAATATTAGACATTCAGTGGGTGCTTTGTTTTTATGGCTCAGATAGTGCTAATTTGAACATTCTTAAACTAAAATGGCCACAGCTCTTTTCCATGGTAGAAAACCAAGGCTTTAACCGTACATTTGTCCAGTGTAGTATTGGACCAGAGACGTTTTCTAGAAGAAATCTTAGCCATATCCAGCCATATCCATTACCTAAAGTGAGGTATGGAGGGGTAAAATGGTTCCATTTTTACAAAAAGACATCAACCCTCCTCAAGAGTCGGCTGAACATTACAGCATATGACTCCTCACTTAATCCATACCATAATACATGTTCTCCTGTAGTCATCCACACGTATCCTTGAATTCCCTGCCACATGATTCTTATCAAAAGTCTATCTGTAGGCTGGGTGTGATGGCTCATGCCTGTAATCCCAGCACTTTGGGATGCCAAGGCAGGTGGGTCACCTGAGGTCAGGAGTTGGTCACCAGCCTGACCAACATGCTGAAACCCCGTCTCTACTAAAAAATACAGAATTAGCCAGATGTGATGGCACATGCCTGTAATTCCAGCTACTTGGGAGGCCAAGGCAGGAGAATCACTTGAACCCAGGAGGCAGAGGTTGCAGTGAGCCAAGATAGTGACATTGTACTCCAGCATGGGCAACACAAGCAAAACTCATCTCAAAAAAAAAAAAGTCTATTTGTGGAAATAATAGTTAAGATATTATGCATCTAGTCTTTTGGATTGCAGATAAAATATCTCAAATCCATTTTGTAATGGGGCATTATATATATAACTAATTAATCAGGGTGATTTCAGACAAGCCATTTTACCTCTTTTCACCTTAGCTTCTGCACTGGTACCATGAAGTAATTGGTCTGGGTGACTTCAAAGTGTTTTTCAATATTAACATTTCATGAAGTATTCTCAACTCTAACCATATGTGTGCTAACAAGAAATGGTCACATGACAAATCACAAAAAGCAGGGGGAAATCCAAGTGATAATTCCATTTGGTTTAGGAATGCATTAGAGTCTGTGACTTCCTTGGGTCGGTGATGAATCTATGATGAACGACTTCCCAGTTTCCCCTATCTCCTTCCCTGTCCCACTTGAAGATTCAAATGGATCCGAGGAAGCTCACTCCACCTCTGATGAGTTGAGGGACTTGTGCCATGGTTCACTTGAAAGATGACCATGGCTTGGACTAGCATGATGCGTATGGAGATGGACTCAAGCAACAGTTTTGAGATTTGGAAATGGAAGATGAGGGAGAGAGATGAATGGAGAAAAACTCCAAGGCTTCTGGCTTCTGTAACCTTGTGGATAACAGAAGTATTTACCGAGAGAGAAGGCTACTAGGGAGGAGGAGATTGGGGGTGGGTATAGAATCAAGAGTTCAATTTTGAATAGATGAACCTTGAGCTTCAGGTGGAAAGGTCAAGAAAGTTGGATGTAGAAGTCTGGAGTGTAGAGGACAGCTCAGGGTTGAAGACCCAAGTTTGAGAACCATCAGCATACAGGATGTGATTAAAGCTTTAGCACTGGATGAAATCACCGAGGGTCAGAGCACAGAGAGAGACAAGAATGGGCTTTTCCCCCATTTCCTAGACCTGTTAGATTTTTATCCTAGTCTCTTTCCCCTGCCAGTCTTCCCCATAGTTACCCTTAATCAACCAAGTAATTATTGAATAGACTGAATATATTTTCTTAATGAATGATTTTAATCAGAGATCTTACATTCCTCTATGTTTCAGAGTTCTCTTATTCAACAATGGGAATTGAATGAGAATTAGGTCAAATACGTTCTCAAATCCAGAGCCTTCTCCAAAGAGCCATTCTTATCTGGCCCACACAATCACAGGTTGGCATTATTCATGTGCATTCGTTCCCACTCCCCAGCCCCTGGTGGCTTCTAAAAGCTCTTTGCGGGGAAGGAGCATAACCGGTTAATCCTTGAATCCATCACAGCACCTACCACAGTACCAAGTCAGCACAGATTTGCTGATTAACCTAATGGCCATTCTTAAGTCAGGGTCTTTGGGGTATTGAAGAGTGGATATGAAATGTATGAGCCAAAGATCTGACCTGGCCTTGGCCTCAAAGGGAGATTCACTGGCCTATGATATGAAAACCCAGGAAAAGCAGGGGTGGGGTTGGCCTTGTGGAACAGCTAGAGCCTTCTCCAGTACCAATAGGGTCTCCTCCCCATCCTGTTTCCACTTCTCATTGAGTGTTAGCCTTGTATGCTATCACTCATGGGCTTACATCTGCATTACACTTAACACTCTCACAAATCATCCTGTTTATTTACTTGTTTGTTACCTGCTTTCCTACTTCCCACCCCCTGCATCATGTAAACTCCCTAGAAAGAGGGAGTTGCATCTGTCTTGTTCACTGCTACTTCCCTAGACAGAAAAGTACCTCTGCCTAGGTCGATACCTTGTAAATATTTTAGGAATGAATGAATGAATGGCTTCCTCATGCAATAGGCAAAGGCGCTGTCCCAATTTGATCATCTCTAAGTCCAGTCACTGTTTCCAGGGGTTTGAGGTACTATGATGGGTTCATCTTGAGTCACTCATGCCCCTCTGTCTAGTGATCAGGAGGAGGCACAGCACCAGAAGTAGAACAGAAAAAAACCTAGAGGTGAAGAGGAGAGAGCAACAAGTAGTGTAACAAGTAGTGTCTTAGGCCCTGCTGCGTGAAAGGCACTCTTGTTTCTGAGTTTTCTTTGGAAATATGTGAGCATTGTGCCTTTCAGGCTCCTCACTGCTGAATTATAATGACTTGGACATACTTTGAAGACAGATTCTCTGAGCAATATAGTTCAACCTTGAGTGTATAACACTGTTCTTCAAACCAAAATTCAAAATGCATAATTTGATAAATGTAAGGACAACAAGATGCCACATCTAAATCAGAGCCTTTCCAAAAATTTCATGACAAACGTTGTTTGTTCCTGTAGGCATCCATTCCAAGTTAGCTGGAAAGCCATCCACCATTTGAGCCTTGACTCCATTCATGGCATTTATGTGGGTAAAGGCTGGCACTAGCTCACTCACATCATTCCCAGACTTGCTTGCCTTTGGTATCCAGCATTGAGTCCAATTTCCCTTAACCACTTGGAAAAGTGGCAAATTATAGGGAACAAATGTCCCTTCCAGCAGCAGGAGAGACACCTGCCTAGTGAATCAGCAGTTATGCAGATGGTGAGATAGAGAAGCCAAGCAGGAAGGATCTGAAGTCTGTTGTCCTGATCAACACTCAGTGCCAAAGCCATCTTTTCCCTCTCTAGTCCTGCTGGGATGAACCACGTGACTTTCCATACAAATGTAGGTCATTTAAAATGCTGTCAGCGAGCTGCTGTTTCTTAATGCCAAGACACTGGAAAACCTATAGTGACTAGAAATTATTTCCAAGCCGATGCTTCTCACTTAAAACAGAGAATCCATATTTTGAAAGCTACATTCTCCCATTCTACACTCAAAGCCATGATTATCATTCAGTGTTGCCCAAATATCCACTAAGTCTGTATGGGTATGTGTTGGGGACGGGAGGAAATAGGAGGAACAGAAAGACAGCATGGGGCCTTGTTTTTAAAGACAGGAGTTATCATTTTGCAATTTAGTTTTGAAGGTATTTAAAAACAGTATACTTCTAGGAAGAATGAAAATATAGTCATTTATGCCAAGATCTGGAAACATTTGGCCTCTAGTTTGGCGGAGAAAGAAAAATATCTGTTTCACTGATTGAATTTACCATTTTGCAAAAGTATTTCTGTTTAATTCATGAAATTTAATCATGATCCATGCTGGGATTTATTGCTTCTCATTAATGCTCCCTTTGAAGAGGAGTGGAAAGACCTAGGGTTGGGAGGAAAGAAGGATTCTTTCCAAAGTACTATAAGACATAATTTGGACTTCATTAAATCTTATTAGCTCAGAATTTATGACACTTTGGACAGAGAGTGATCTGGTCTTTATCTTGGTATAATCTATGAAATAGTGATTTTTCTCTGCAGGTGAATGATATAAATAAGGTCTTATGGGAAGAGTCTATATACATGATAGAATAAATATTCATTAGATACTTTCTTTTCCACACATGCGCTATGCTGATTTCAAAATGGTTAATATTTTCATTAAAGAAAATGGATGGAGATTACCTCTATTTTTCTACTTTGCTTACTGTTACTTATTTATTTGCACTCTATGCACTTACAAAAACAGGACTTAAGCCAGCCTACAAAAAGGGGCATATTTACACAGGTAAAATTAAAATCACACAGAAATGTTTAAACAGATTTTCACTAAATTTGGAGGATATTTTGGGGATGGTGATACGGTTTGGATTTGTGTCCCCGCCCAACTCTCATGTTGAATTGTAATCCCCAGTGTTGGAGGTGGGGCCTTGTGGGAGATGATTGAATAATGAGAGTGATTTCCACCTTGGTGCTGTTCTCATTATAGTGAATGATTTCAAAATCATGAGATCTGGTTGTTTATAAAAGTGTATAGAACCTCCTCCTTCTCTATCTTGCTCCTACTTTGGCCATGTGAGATGTGACTGCCTCCTCTTTGCCATCCACCATGATTGTAAGTTTCCTGAGGCCTCCCTAGAAGTTGAGCAGAGGCCAGCATCATGCTTCCTGTACAGCCTGTGGAACTGTGAGCCAATTAAATTTCTTTTCTTTAAAAATTACCCACTCTGTCAGGTATTTCTTTATAGCAATGTGAGAATGGGCTAATACAGATGGTCTATCTTAAAATATGCGGTGAATGTGAAGTTCATTTGAAGAGTCCTGGGAAGTGCTGCAAAAAGATAGTATAGCAATTTTATGAGAAAGCCCAAAACAACAATGACTTCAACAAAGTAAAAGTTTATTTCTGCCTCCACCTGAGAGAAGCCTCAAGCTAGGCAGTCCAGAACTAACAGGGTGACTCTCCAGACACTAGGGACCTGGGGAAGCATTATTTGGCTCCATCATCTTCATGCTGGCTTCCATCTTTTGGGACACCTCCTAGTCCAAGATGACTGCTGGTATGCCAGTGTGCTACCCAGTCAACAGGTAGGATGAAAAGAGGAAAGACAAATGGGTACTCCTCCAATGAATGGGTCAGCACACTTTAAGCAACGTCCCTTGAAATTCCACACAAAACTGACACAGCTCATTGGCCAATATTTATTAATGTGGCCACACCTTGCTCCAAGGGAGCTTTTGTTAATAAAGGAAAAGAAGAGAATGGATGCAGGGTAGACCCAACCATGAATAGATAGCCATACTCCGGAGCAACTGAAATTGTGGTAGAATCAGAGGGAAGAAATAGAAAATTAGCAGTAAAGAAAGTACCAGAATTTATGCAGTCTCTATGATTAAATAACAGATTTAACATTGAACTTCTTGATAACCAGGACAAAAGGGAAATAATTATTTTTACTAAAGAAGCAAATATATGAATTCCTCAGTAGAGGCAATGTTTTTCCCAGAATTAAATTCTATAATGTTTCTCTCACTGGGACCACATATAAAAATAAAAGCCACATGTGCTGAATTTTTGAAATTACTTTCATTATTAAATATTCTATCCCATTGTTCTCTATACAAATATTCACCCATGCATGTCCAATTTCTGTTTCAGAAAATGTGGTCACCATAAGTATTGGAAACAGTGAAAGACATAATTGAATGTTCTTGATAAGCTCTGCAGGGAGTGTAAAAAGTGATTCTGTGGAGATCAGTAGGAGGGATAAACTAGAAATATCAGAGTGGTGCCGTCCATGGCACCAACAAAGGTTTTATCGTCCAGGGAGATTTTGATTCTAGGCATGATTAAGTCCTAGACTGGCTCAGCTTGGAAATGCACAGAGATGGAAATAAGCACCAGCAACAAGATAGCTCTTAGGAAGACCACGGGTGTCTTCGCTGGCACCATCTGTGCATTCGCTACCTGTAGGAAGACACATGGGAAGCCAAATCTTCTGATGGTCCACACTTAGGACTTGTGGTGAGAAATCTCTATCAGGGGCATCAAAACCCCTACAATTAGTTCATTTTCTTCTCAAGGCAGATCTACATGCAAATTCGAAGTTTGCTTTGAAAACAAGGAAAGTTAAGTGATACACAAACTATGTAAGGGCACTGAGCTAAGACCCATTAACCACATAGATGTGATAGTTTTGCCTAGAGATTGGAAATCACAGAAATCTTTTGGCTAAGATTCTTCTTCCCTAGACAGTGTCTGAATGGGCATGGCCAGCATTTGCCCCTTTGCTCTCCTCTCTCTAGGTTCCTGTGGCTGTCCCAAACCCTTTGGGTTGCAACTCTCTTTAATGAGGTCACTACAGTCAACCAAGATAGCTCTTTTGTCTGAGAAGGTTTTGTCTCTTTCATGTGATCTTTCACTTTTTCATTCTTCTTCATCAAGTATGTCTTTGTCAGGTTGACACTGAGAGGGCAATACAAGTTCGTGTGAAGTCGCCAAATACAGGTCCTCAAGAGACCTTCCAGAAATGCCAAGAACACAGCATAAGAGTCCAGTGGCTGCCATATATTGAGGGCCTGCTGTGAAAGCCACTGCTCTGGGCAGTTTTATGTATACTTTATCATGAAATCCATACAATGACTCTGGTGGAAACTATTATTATTTCCATCTTACAGCTAAGAAAACTGAAACTTGCAAAGTGCATTTGCTTCCTAGGGTTGCCATAACCAATCAATACAAACTTGGTAGCTTAAAACAACTGAAACACATTCTCTCACAGTTTTTGAGGCCAGAAGTCTAAAATCAGGGTGTTGGCAGGGCCACACTCCCTCCAAAGACTCTACAGGACCATCTATTCCTTGCCTCTCCAGCATCTGGTGTAGCGACATCCTTCCAATCTCTCCTCCATCTTCATGTCACCTTCTCTTCTATGTGTCTTCTCTCTTTCTTTTCTATTATAAGGACACTTGTCATTGTGAAACCAGCCCAATTTCCCCATATAACTTGTGTTTTTTCTTTTTTTTGGATAAACATTGAAATTGACCCTCCCAGTCTTAAAGCTTGAGAAACAACATTTGTCTTATCTGAGTTCCTTTCTGAGGAAACTGACCATCAGGTCTCCCAGATAGTATCAAGGAACTGAAACTTTCCAGATCACCACATCCAGACTGTGAGATGCCACACAACCCCTCATTTGACCACCTCCTGTCTGTGATCAATTTGTCTTCCTTGCCCACCCCCAATTCCTGTTTTATATAAGCCCCCTAACTTTAGTCAGTTGTAAGGATGGATCTGAGACTTGTGTCCTGTCTTCCAGCTGACATCATTCACATAAAGCCTTTCTTCCCTGGCAAAACGTATTGTCTCAGTGATTGGCTTCCTGTATGTCAAGTTTGGCAACAATTGAATGTAGGGTCCATCCAAATGATCCACGATAATCTCATGTCAAAATTTTTAAATTAAATACATGTTTTAAGACCCATTTACCAAATAAGGTCATATTCACAAGTTCTGGGATTAGGATATGGACATATCTTTTTGAAGGCCACCATTCAGTCCACTGCAGGGAGGTTAGGTCTTGATACAGAACACTTAAAGAGTAATTTTTGGCTACACAGAATGGATGTGGATGGGAATATGAAAGACCACACCTACTTTTTCAAGAATAAGCCTAGAGGCTATGAACCTTAAAAACAGGACATACTCAGCCTCATACAAACCCAACTGCCAAGGTTCTCTGCCTGCACCCTTTTAGCCTTCTCCCACTGACAAGATATAGGAGAGGATAAAAAAAGTGAGTTGCTTGTTAACCACAACCCTCTGATGCCCAGGTAGACTCTCTACTGGGGATGCTTCCTCTTTGGAGGGACTGGGTAGGACCAACATTGAGAATCACATTACTGATGAGTTAAAGAAAGAAAAATACAAAGCAGCTCTCTGGATAATGGAGTTGAGGATAGAATCTGGTTCAGTTTCACTGGCTCTCCATTAGTCTGACCTCTTCAATAATAGATGGTACTATGAGAGGTCCTGCCACCATTGAGTGGGTCACTGGCAGTTTTGTCCAACAGGCGTGGCAGCTTCTGCAGAGCATCGGCTGTATGTGTGCCTCCTAACACATCTACCACATGCCAGGTTCTGTGCTGTGTCCTGGACATAAAGTACCATTCAGCCATGCTCCCTGCTGCCAAAGTGCTTAAGAGGAGAAGACAAACCAGTAAACAAATAAATGTGCAAGGCAAGATATAAGCATTGCAGTAATGCAAACTTCAACACAGAGGAGGGAATGATTCATTTCTAGCAGAGGCAGAACTCAGGGATGTTGTTGTTGTTGTTGTTTTGTTTTGTTTTGTTTTTGAGTCAAGGTCTCACTTGTCACCCAGGCTGGAGTGCGGTGGCATGATCACAGCTCACTGCAGCCTCGACCTCCCAAGCTCAAGCAATCCTCCTGCCTCAGCCTCCTAAGTAGCTGTGACTGCAGGTACATGCTACCGTACCCGGCTAGTTTTTGTGCTTTTTGCAGAGATGGGTTTTTGCCATGTTACCCAGGCTGGTCTTAAACTTCTGGGCTCAAGCCATTCCCCTACCTCAACCTCCCAAAGTGCTGGGATTCCAGGCATGAGCCACCACACCCACCCTCAGGAATGTTTTGCAAGGAGGTACTGGGTTCTTTTTTTAACCCAAGATTATACAGCCAGTAGTCAAAGCAGCTGGAATGAGGAGCCTGGCTCCAAACACATTCCCAATATTCTTTTAATTCCATGAAGACATTCGTGCAAGGGCACAACTAATGACATAGAAGTATGCACCCCAGATGGTCTGACCTGCTCCAAATGAGAACTTAGAATACCCGCAGGAGTGGAAGCAATATTTGTCTGTGTCCCCTTTGTGAAATGCCACCTGTCTCATCTGGCTGCTCAAGATGGAAGATGCAATAGCAAAATAAGATTTCCCTTTCAGAAGTTGTCCTAAACCATTGGCTTGCTGACTCCATGGTTGGGGCAAGCAGAAAACCAGATGGTCGTACTCTGTTTATTTTCTTGAAAAAGTACTTTCATTGCATATTTTCTCCAAAAATTTAATCTTTTAACATTTAATAGTTTAAACTGACTTCTCTTCATTAATCTAATTAGTAAGATAAGTTCACATACTCTTTAGGGTAAAAGCAGCATCCTTTCATCTCTGTAGCCCCCACCAGATCTAGCCCAGATTCCTGCATGCAGTAGGTAGGCACGATAATTTTACTGAATCAAGTGGAGCTCTGTTCAGCATCCCTATATGATGTGAAAACCCATAAGAATTAAAGTCGTGTTTGTTTTATCATAAGTTCAAAGCAGTAAAGCCTGTGGATAATATAATCTGGTGAGTAATTATTGTCTGAATGAAAGATCGCTTTACATATTATTCTAAATTTATTTTAGGCCACTGAAAATAATGAGCTCCAAGTGATAATATGATAACACGACTACCTCCCATGAAGAGGCTAAATGTCTTACAGGAGTGGACCACATTTGGAGCTTGCTGGGAGCTAAGAGTTGTGCGCCAGGATTGTTTTGTTTTATTTATTTATTTTTCTTTATATTTTGAGATGGAGTCTTGCTTTGTCACAGCCTGGAGTGCAGTGGTATGATCTTGGCTCACTGCAACCATAACTTTCTTTCTCCTGACACTTTCCTTCATTACCCTTCTCCTCATTCAGCCAGTCTATCCCAGGAGGGCTTCAACAACACCCCAGGAGCCTCCTCCTGGCTTTGGTTCCTAAAAGCCTGAAGCCCTAGATAGGAGACCACATTTTGCAAGAAGGGAGACTTTCCCTAACGATCAAGCAAGAATTCCCTGGACTGTGGGGTGGGAAAATGGAGGTGAGATGATGAGGTTATAGGTATTGGGAGGTTCTGACACAGGGGACCCAGCAGTCTGCTTTCTGGTAGATCCAGCAAGACCTCAGAGAGGAGAGGGCTGGCTTGTGAAACTAAGCAGGCATGTTACCATGACCCCGTAGTCGTGGGGAGAGCACCCAGACCCAAAGGACCTCTGTGGATGGGACACAGACACCTTAGTGACAAACTGCACAGACCGTCCCTGCAGCATCTCTTAGTAAGTCTCCACAGGCTGTCCTTCCGACAAGGTTGGAGCAGCAGTTGAAGTCAATACTTCAACTGCTTGTACTAAAAATGTTTGTGCTTTTTTGTCTGTGGAGGAGTTGCTGAACACATAGAGTTGAATTTCCTGAAGTTACATATGATGCAACTCTTCCTTGTTATCCAGAGTTGAGAAGGGGATGGAAAAACACTCATGCCTAGTGCTAATGGGTGCTGCGGGCAGGACCATTTGGCAAATCTTATCACAACCTTTAAAAGTATGCAGACCACTGGTCTCTGCAGCTCTGTACCTGCTACACATATATTCATTCCAAGAAATATTCAATTTTGTTCCAAATATTGCAAAATCAAGAACTTAGTAATAAGAACGTTCAGTGGAGCATTGTTCACAATAGAAAAATACTATAGAAAACTACCAAACTCCCCAATCACAGGGCTGAATGAATCCTGGGAAGGTGAAAGCTCTCTCAACCTACCTACCTGAACCGACCTCCTTTTCCTATGTAAAACCTGGTGACTGAGGCCACAGCCCTGCCGGTGGGCCTGTGTGGATGAGGATACTCAATACTCCAGCTCCCGCCAGCTGAGGTGTGAGTTTAGTAAGACTCTGTTGGCTTTGTCCCCCAAAGTAATTTATGGCAGCTGTATGCATTAATTTTATCTCATAATATAACTAAATATTATGCAAACTGATGAAGTGTGCTTGCAGCGAGAAAATGTGTTTCTATGAAAACTATGTTAAATGCCTAGGAAAGACTTCATAAATGGAAAGTTGCCAAAGAATTGCTGCAGAATGAGATGTGGGTGAAACAACTATAAATGAGTGGGGAAAAGTATGAGGATTTTACACCAGAATTGATTGGCTGTATCTTTAAGTTCTCACTCCACATTAAAGACACAAAAACTGGAGATGTAGATGGTGCCATCATGGGTGTGGTTTAGGTGAGACAAAGAGCTAGCACTCCAGCTAGCAAGTCCTGTGCTCTGTGCAAAAGACTGGTGAGTGAATATGCATTTTTAATGTTTTCATTGGAACTAAAATGCTTCAGATACATATGTGAAATTGTCCAGGATTCCAAAATCTTATCAGCTTTTTCTATTAATTAAGCAGCTGCTGAGGCATTGGACAAAAGGAACACTACTGCATATTTATAGAAAGAAATGTTCTTCATTCAGAACGAAAAGCTAGAAAAGTGTATTTTGACAGACCTTCACAATATATTGTCAAATGAAAAAACTCAGGTTAAAAATAGGCACAGTGGAATCTCATTCATGTAAAAACCGTGTGTGTCAAAAATAAATACTTTTTTTTGAAACAGAGTCTCATTCTGTTGCCCAGGCTGGAGTGCAGTGTCAGGATCTCCTGTCACTGTAACCTCCGCCTGCCGGGTTCAAGTGATTCTCCTGCCTCAGCCTCCTGAGTAGCTGGGATTACAGGTACCCGCCACCACGCCCGGGTAATTTTTGTATTTTTAGTAGGCTGGTCTGGAACTCCTGACCTCGAATGATCCACCTGCCTCAGCCTCCCAAAGTGCTGGGATTACAGGCATGAGCCACCGTGCCTGGCCCAAAATAAATACACTTTTTAAAATGTCTGAGTGGTGCGAATATGAGTGATTTTTGTTTCCTTTTTCATGCTTTTGATATCTTCTTATAAGTCTACAATAAATACTTTGTAGAAAAAATAAAATTTCAAGAAAGTAGATTTTTGGTTAGAAAAAATATATACATTTGTACCTAGGGAGCCCAGAGAGGAGGACAGAATGCCAGTGGCTGGGGCTAGGATTTCCCATGAGAGCCTGGGAAGACCAAGCCTGACCCAGTGGCATGCTCCCCACCCCCAGGCATCTGCAAGGTGTTCAGTAAGGGGGTGCCAATGGGCCTCTTTCCCACCACCTGGGCTCGCAGATCTCAGGCTGACTGGGCCCAGCTGGCAGTGATCACTCATGGTGTCTCATGCAGTGACAGTCAGGTGGTGACAGGGCTGAGGTCATTCAAGGGCTTCTTCACTGGTTCTCTGGCACCTGGGCTGGAACCTGGAACAGCTGGGGCTCCCTCGGGCATCTCCTTCTCCTCTCCCTCGCTCTCTTTCCTCCTCCTCTTCTTCTTCTTCCTTTTCTCTTCCTCCTCCCTATCCTTCTCCTTACCTCCTCCTTGTTCTTCTTTCTCTTTCGTCTTTTTCCCCTTTCTCCTCCACTTCCTCCTTTTCCTCTTCATCTGCTCTCTCCTCCTTCTTCTCTCTCTTCCCTCTCCAACATCCTCTCTGTCTTCTTCTTCCCTCCCTCCCTCCTTCTATATAGGGCAGCTAGACTTGTATGTGTGCGTGCGTGTGTGTGTGTGTATATATACACACTATATATATATATAGTATTTTAAAATATTATATAAAATATAAAATATATTTACATTATATAAAATATAATACATATTTTATATATAAATATTTTAATATTTTTATAAATTTATAAATATTTATATATTTATATATATATATATGTATTTAAAACCCTGCATTTTTATTTAAGCCTAGACCGCTCCAGCTTCTGTCTGAGGTGCCTTCTCCAAATGCACAACTCCACTGGGGAAGGCTCACTGACTGGGTGGTGTGAACAGTAGAAATGTATTGTCTTACAGTTCTGGAAGTTAGATCCAAGTGTCAATAGGGTTGGTTCTTCCTGGAGGCACTGAGGGAGACTCTGTTCCAGGCCTCTCCTCCACCCTCTGCTCATTCGCTGGGAATCTCTGCTGTTTCTGGGCTTGAGGTAGCAGAACTCCAGTCTTCAGACTGTGTCCTCCCTGTGTCTCGGTGTCTGTGTCCAAATTTCCTCTTTTTTCTCAGGACACCCGTCATACTGGATTAAGGGCCCACCCTACTCCAGTCTGGCCTCATCTTAACTTTACACATATAACAACCCTATTTCCAAACAAGCTCGCATTCTGAGGCGCTGGGGGTTAGGACTTCAACATACGGACTTTTGGGGGACATGGTGGAAACCATAACAGCCAGGGACTCCTCTCCTGCCAAGCACATCATAAGGACCTACTGGATTCGACCCACTTTGCCTGTGGCACTGTGCCTCTGTGCCTGTCTAGAGGGCCAGTCTGCCTATTCGATTTTATTCAGAAAGTTTTCCTCAATGCCTCCCACACATGCTGAGAACATGGAGCAGAACAGAGCAGGAGGCTTCCCCGAAGCCATTCTCATGAGTGCCACGTTCCTTTTCATCACAAGACTTGGTCCCCCAAGGGAGATGAGCTTTTTCCAAAGCTCAGAGAGTTTTCAGGCTGAAACTTCCTACCCTGCATGGTAAGCTTACCTTCAAGCCCCCATTCAGGAAGGTCACTTGCGGGGTCTGACTGGCTCTGTTGGTTTGGGGTCTCTCTCCCTCTGAGAAGCCCTCCCCAGCATCCTCCGATCTCCCAGGGCCCCTCCGCAGGTGGTCTACTTGTGTCTCCTCCCATACCTTCTCATCCCTTGGACTGGTCATGGCTTGTTTTCTTGTCTGCTCCCCACTGGACTGTAAGTTAATGACGACAGGGACCTGGTCTCAGTCACTGCTGCATCCTCTGTGCCCAGCCCAGAACCTCACCCCCAACTGGGACAGAAGTCCACAAACTACATCCCCTGGGCCAAATTTCACCCCCCAACTACCTGTTTTTGTCTAGCCTGTGAACTTTTGTCTAGCCTGTGAACTAAGAATGGTTTTCACATTTTTTAATTGCTGGGAGGGAAATCCCCCAAAATAATGACATTTTGTGACATGTGAAAGTGATATGAAATTCAAAGTTCAGTGTCCATAAAGTTTTACTGGAAAATAGCAATGCTGATTTATTTATATATTGTCTATGGCTTCTTTAGCCCTACAATAGCAGAATTGAGTAGATGCAATGGAGGCCATCTGTCTCCCCAAACAGAAAATATTTATAATCTGTTTCCTTATAGAAAAAGTATGTGCCAACCCCTCTACTAGACACTGGGGAGATGGATGTTGACTGATGATGAAACAATTGGATAAATGGTCCCCAGAGCTCACGCAGCTCAAGCTGCCTTGTGCTATTAGTTACTTTTATATGTGAGATCCTAAAGGCAGGGATTGGGTCTTCTTTTTCTTTTTTGGCTCCACCATGGGGTCAGAAGGTCTTGGAAAATGTTGATGATGATTTACTGCTTTGGACACCAGGAAGTGGTGGTGCACGGAAGGGCGTGGAGACATGGGTGCTCCTTCATCGCTGGTCGGTGGAGTCCTTCACCCTTGGTCTGGAGGTCAGCCTGTAGTTGCTGCGGTGCATTGTCTCAGCTGGGAGACCATCCCTGCGTGCTCTGTGAGAGGAGACGTGAGGGCTGCAGACCTGCTAGAAGCCAGGGAGAACACCACCGGGTCCGCTGTCAGACAAAGTATTTGACTTTAAAGTGAAAAACAAACCTAGGGCACAAAGGAGAAAGTACAGACATCAGAGACTGACAGGGCTGTCCCTGTTTTTTCTAATTCTGTGACTTTAACACAAGATGCTGCACCTTTGTTTTCTCATCTGTAAACTGGGGACAGTAATGGCTGTCCTAGGATCTCAGAAAGATGATGGATGTATAAAAAGATGTAGAGAGATGTCTTTTCATATCTCAGGAATTGGAATCAATACTCAGCCATTCAATAAACACTGAATGCCTACTATGCACCAGGCACTGTTTCAGGCTTGTGGGATATATCAGTGCTATAGACGGAATGTTTGTGCCCAAGATTCATATGTTGAAACCTAATCCCCAACATGATAGTATTTGGAGATGAGGATTTTGGGAGGTGATACGTCATGAGGGTGGAACCCTCAAATGGGATTATTGCCCTTATAAAAGAAGCTCCCAAGAGACCCTCTCTCTTTCTATCAAGTGAAGACACATGAAAAGATGGTTATCTATGGACCAGGAAACAGACCCTCACTAGACACTGAATCTTGCCATTGCCTTCATCTTGGATTTCCCAGCCTCCAGAACCATGAGCAATAAATGTCTGCTGCTTAAGCAACCCAGCCTATGGTATTCTGTTATAGCAGCCTGCATAGACTAAGACAACCAGTGAACAAAACAAAGAAAGCACCTCCTATCAAGGGGCTTCTATTTTGGCAGTGGAGACAAAAAATAAACAACAAACAAAATGATGTAAATTATATAGTGTGTTAGCAGGTGATAAATATTATGAAAAAAAGATAAAAAAGTAGGGCAGGGCATAGGTGCTTGGGAGTGCCACAGTCAGAGCAGTTTGTAATATTAAATGGAGTGATCGGGGCAGACTCATGGAGAGGGGGAGCTCTGAGCAAATGCTTGGAAAATCAAGAATATGTCTCTTGAATAAAGAATTGTTTGACCCTGGGCAAGTCACATACACCTACTGAGCCTCAGTTTCCTCATCTGTAGTTAACAAAAGCTGCTTCTCAGGATTGTTGTGAGTTTTTCAGGAAATCAGATTTATAATAGCATAGAGTTTTACATCTAGTGGATGTTCAGTACAAGTGTATTATGAGGGGAACAATAGTAGTTTTTCTTTTTGGTAAAGAATTGCTCATTAAATGAATTTACAAGATAAATTAGGGGACCCACCCCTGATACCTCCTGGGTTAGCTTCTGAAGTTCAATCAATGTGTACCACAGAAATCACCCCAGTAGCACCAAGAACCTGCAGGAAATGTCAGATACTGGGGACCCCCAAATCAAAAGACTACTTTGATTCCAGGTGTGCATGTGTTGCTACTGTTGTTGTTGGGCTTAGAAAGTGGATTGGGAGTATTGCTAGCTCAAATACATGTGCTTCCTATAAGAGCTTTTGAGTCACACTCACCCACTCCCTGCAGGCAGAGCCGGCTACATAATTTGTTGGGGGAAAAGTGTGGAGCTCCATTTCTCCAAGCAAAAGGAAAGTTTCATTGAAAGTACTAAATAGGGCCGGGCGCGGTGGCTCAAGCCTGTAATCCCAGCACTTTGGGAGGCCGAGATGGGCGGATCACGAGGTCAGGAGATGGAGACCATCCTGGCTAACACGGTGAAACCCCATCTCTACTAAAAACTACAAAAAAACTAGCTGGGCGAGGTGGCGGGCGCCTGTAGTCCCAGCTACTTGGGAGGCTGAGGCAGGAGAATGGCGTAAACCCGGGAGGCGGAGCTTACAGTGAGCTGAGATCCGGTCACTGCACTCCAGCCTGGGCGACAGAGCGAGACTCCGTCTCAAAAAAAAAAAGTACTGAATGGGCCAGGCATGGCGGCTTACACCTGTAATCCCAGCACTTTGGGAATGTGAGGTGGGCAGATCGCTTGAGCTCAGGTATTTGTGACCAGCCTGGCCAAAATGGTGAAACCCCATCTCTACCCAAAATACAAAAATTAGCCGGGCATGGTGGCATGTACCTGTGGTCCCAGCTATTCGGGAGACTGAGGCAGGAAGATTGCTTGAGCCTAAGAGGCAGAGGCTGCAGTGAGCCAAGACTGCACTACTGCGCTCCAACTTGAGTGACAGAGTAAGACTCCGTCTCAAAAAAAAAAAGAAAAGAAAAAGAAATAGTGCTAAATATAAAACTTCTTTATTCCACGGTTTTCTCTCTCAAATTGTCACGGTGTCTTTTATTTGCTATTTAATGTTCTTGTAAGTAAATACGAATTAAAACTGGAGAATATTAGCATTAATTTTGCTATTCATCTTTATGCTGTGCAATGGAAGCTAATAAATGCAAATATAAGAGCATTTTATTTTTATGTGAAATCGCCAAAGTTACACAACTTATATTTTGTTGCTCATTCATACATATGTATTTTCTTTTTACCAAACAGTGAAAACAATGCAGAAAACTAGCTCAACTGTTTTATTGCACTCCTGCATACACGCACATTCCACCAACGATCTCTACCTTCAGCTTACTGATAGTAAGGGAAGGCTAAAAAGAAAAACTGGTTTATTTCTCTTTCCCTTTCCTTCTATGTCATTGCAGGGAAGTTCAAACTTTCCCTTTGAAGGCCCAAGTCTAAATCTGTTGAAATGAACTGACAATATACAGATTAACAGGAAAAAAGGCTTATAATTAATTAATTGATTTATATTATACTAGGGTATTGTTCTAGGGTACATGTGCAGAACGTGCAGGTTTGTTACATATGGTATACATGTGCCATGTTGGTTTGCTGCACCCATCAACTCGTCATTTACATTAGATATTTCTCCTAATGCTATCCTTCCCCCAGCCTCCCACCCCCCAACAGTCCCTGGTGTATGATGTTCTCTGTGTGATGCCCATGTGTTCTCATTGTTCAATTCCCACCTATGAGTGAGAACATGTGGTGTTTGGTTTCCTGTCCTTGTGATAGTTTGCTTAGAATGATGGTTTCCAGCTTCATCCATGTCCCTGCAAAGGACATTAACTCATGCTTTTTTATGGCTGCATAGTATTCCATGGTGTATATGTGCCACATTTTCTTAATCCAGTCTATCATTGATGGACATTTGGGTTGGTTCTAAGTCTTTGCTATTGTGACTAGTGCCACAAGAAACATACATGTGCATGTGTCTTTATAGTAGTGTGATTTATAATCCTTTGGGTATATATATATACCCAATATATATACCCAGTAATGGGATCTCTGGGTCAAATGGTATTTCTAGTTATAGATCCTTGAGGAATCACCACACTGTCTTCCACAATGGTTGAACTAATTTACTCTCCCAGCAAAAGTGTAAAGGTGTTCCTATTTCTCCACATCCTCTCCAGCATCTGTTGTTGCCTGATTTTTTAATGATCGCCATTCTAACTGGTGTGAGATGGTATTTCATTGTGGTTTTGATTTGTGTTTCTCTGATGACCAGTGATGATGAGTATTTTTTCTGCATAAATGTCTTCTTTTGAGAAGTGTCTGTTTATATCCTTTGACCACTTTTTGATGGGGTTGCTTGTTTTTTCATTGTAAATTTGTTTTAAGTTCTTTGTAGATTCCAGATATTAGCCCTTTATTAGATGGGTAGATTGCAAATATTTTCTCCCATTCTGGAGGTTGCCTGTTCACTCTGATGATAGTTTCTTTAGCTGTGCAGAAGCGCTTTAGTTTAATTAGATTCCATTTGTCTATTTAGGCATTTGTTGCCATTGCTTTTGGTGTTGTAGTCATGAAGTCTTTGCTCATGCCTATGTCCTGAATGGTATTGCCTATGTTTTCTTCTAGGGTTTTTATAGTGTTAGGTCTTACATTTAAGTCTTTAATCTATCCTGAGTTATTTTTTGTATACAGTGTAAGGATGGGATCCAGCTTCAGCTTTCTACATAAGGCTAGCCAGTTTTTCCAGCATCATTTATTAAATAGGGAATCCTTTCTCCATTGCTTGTTTCTGTCAGGTTTGTCAAAGATCAGATGGCTGTAGATGTGTGGTGGTATTTCTGAGGCCTCTGTTCTGTTCCATTGGTTTATATCTCTGTTTTGGTACCAGTACCATGCTGTTTTGGTTACTGTAGTCCTGTAGTATAGTTTGAAGTCAGGTATAGTTTGAAGTCTTGTAGTATAGTTTGAAGCAGTGTGATGCCTCCAGCTTTGTTCTTTTTGCTTAGGATTGCCTTGGCTATGCGGGCTCTTTTTTGGTTCCATATGAACTTTAAAGTAGTTTTTCCAATTCTGTTAAGAAAGTCATTGGTAGATTGATGGGGATAGAATTGAATCTATAAATTACCTTGGGCAGTATGGCCATTTTCATGATACTGATTCTTCCTCTCCATGAGGATGGGGTGTTCTTCCATTTGTCTGTGACCTCTTTTATTTCATTGAGCAGTGGTTTGTAATTGTCCTTGAAGAGGTCCTTCACATCCCTTGTATGTTGGATTCCTAGGTATTTTATTCTCTTTGTAGTAATTGTAAGTGGGAGTTCACTCATGATTTGGCTCTCTGTTTGTCTACTATTTGTGTACAGGAATGTTTGTGATTTTTGCACATTGATTTTGTATCCTGAGACTTTGCTGAAATTGTTTATCAGCTTAAGGAGATTTTGGGCTGAGACAACGGGATTTTCTAAATATACAATCATGTCATCTGCAAACAGAGACAATTTGACTTCCTCTTTTCCTAATTGAATATCCTTTATTTATTTAATTTGCCTGATTGCCCTAGCCAGAACTTCCAACACTGTGTTGAATAGGAGTGGTGAGAGAGGGCATCCCTGTCTTGTGCCGGTTTTCAAAGAGAACGCTTCCAGTTTTTGCCCATTCAGTATGATATTGGCTGTGGGTTTGTCATAAATAGCTGTTATTATTTTGAGATACGTTCCATCAGCACCTAGTTTATTGAGAGTTTTTTAGCAAGAAGTGCTGTTAAATTTTATCAAAGAACATTTCTGCATCTATTGAGATAATCATGTGGTTTTTGTCATTGATTCTCTTTATGTCATGGATTACATTTATTAATTTGCATGTGTTGAACCAGCCTTGCATCCCAGGGATGAAGCCGACTTGATCGTGGTGGATAAGCTTTCTGATGTGCTGTTGGATTTGGTTTTCCAGTATTTTATTGAGGATCGTCACATCAATGTTCATCAGGGATATTGGCCTAAAATTCTCTTTTCTTGTTGTAACTCCACCATGCTTTGGTATCAGGATGATGCTAGCCTCATAAAATGAGTTAGGGAGGATTCCCTCTTTTTCTATTGATTGGAATAGTTTCAGAAGGAATGGTACCAGCTCCTCCTTGTACCTCTGGTAGGATTCAGCTGTGAATCTGTCTGGTCCTGGACTTTTTTTGGTTGGTAGGCTATTAACTATTGCCTCAATTTCAGAACCTGTTATTGGTCTATTCAGAGATTGACCTGAATAGACGAATAGTCTTGGGAGGGTGTATGTGTCCAGGAATTTATCCATTTCTTCTAGATTTTCTAGTTTATTTGCATAGAGGTGTTTACAGTATTCTCTGATGGTAGTTTGTATTTCTGTGGGATCGGTGGTGATATCCCCTTTATTGTTTTTAATTGCGTCTATTTGATTCTTCTCTCTTTTTTTCTTCATTAGTCTTGCTAGCAGTTTATCTATTTTGTTGATCTTTTCAAAAAACCAGCTCCTGGATTCATTGATTTTTTGAAGGTTTTTTTGTGTCTCTATCTCCTTCAGTTCTGCTCTGATCTTAGTTATTTCTTGCCTCCTGCTAGCTTTTGAATGTGTTTGCTTCTCTTGCTTCTTTAGTTCTTTTAATTGTGATGGTAGGGTGTCGATTTTAGATCTTCCCTGCTTTCTCTTGCGGGCATTTAGTGCTATACATTTCCCTCTACACACCACTTTAAATGTGTCCCAGAGATCCTGGTATGTTGTGTCTTTGTATTCATTGGTTTCCAGGACTTAAGCATGCCTGGCATCAAAGGCTCCCTGACTCATAAAACCTTTGTTGGTGCCTTGGGTGGCACCACTAAGATATTTCTAGTTCACCCCTGAGGATGAAGAGGAAATGCATGTCAAACTCACGTATCATAGAGACAAAAGCATAGGCTGCTCTTCAGCTGGTCCACAAGTTTCCTTTTTCCTCTCTTCCGATTTCTTCCCAAGGGCTATTTTTCCTGTTCATTTAAATCTAATTTGACTTATCTGTAAATAGTTAGGGTGCCCCAGAAGTTCATGAACTGTGATTATTTTCAGAGCCTTGCATCCCCAGAACAGCCCTACCTGTGATTAGCATCCCATATTTATGAACCCCTTGTTCTCTGCCAATTAATCAGGGATACAAGTAGACCCAGTTAGCATCGGTCTGTCTCTATAAGCAGCACCATGGCCAGGTGATCATCAGTGATGGCCCAGGTGATCAGCTGATAAATACCCTGGTTCACATTTTTATATTGAGATTTCAAAGGAAAAGAGATTCTTCGAAAGTTTAGAGATCTTAGGTAAAGAAGCATATTCATTCAAATACTCATGGGTCTTTTCTGTCTGAGCAGGTTATTCTCTTTTGTCTTAAGACTTTGAAAGACAAGTCAAGGCTGGGCGCAGTGGCTCACACTTGTAATCCTAGCACTTTGGGAGGCCGAGGCAGGTGGATTGCCTGAGCTCAGGAGTTTGAGACCAGCCTGAGCAGCATGGTGAAACCCCATCTCTACTAAAAATACAAACAATTAGCCAGGCATGGTGGCGTGCATCTGTAGCCTGTAGTCCCAGCTACTCGGGAGGCTGAGGCATGAGAATCACTTGAAGCCAAGAGGTGACGGTCACAGTGAACCAAGATGGCACCACTGCACTCCAGCCTGGGGGACAGAGTGAGACTCTGTCTCAAAAAGAAAAAAGAAAGAAAGAAAGAGGAGTCAAGAAAGTGAGAGAAGGAAGGGAACAACCTCCTACCAATCATAGCAGATAAAGCAACCCTGGTGATCATGGAGTGTTATATGTCACAGGCAGATTGCTCTCACATCCACAGGATTCATTAATTCATTTAGTAAATATTTATTGAGAATGCACTATATACTAGGCACTGAAAATACTGTCATGTGTTGGTCTGAGTCTTTTGAGAAGTAGACACCAAATCAGAATTAGCACTGCAAGAGATCTGTTAGAAGGACACCAGTGAGGAAAATGGGTAGGGATCCAGAGACAGGCTGGG
The DNA here is from genome assembly GCF_002776525.5 of Piliocolobus tephrosceles. Taxonomy (NCBI): domain Eukaryota; kingdom Metazoa; phylum Chordata; class Mammalia; order Primates; family Cercopithecidae; genus Piliocolobus; species Piliocolobus tephrosceles. The sequence continues at coordinate 17,531,076 of NC_045439.1, forward strand.
AGAGCCATCAGCCTGCAATGCTGATCTGATCCCTGGTGAAGGAGAGAGGCAAGTGTGACTGTTAATTTCACATGTCAAGTCGGCTGGGCCACAATGTTAACATATTTGGTCAAACACTATTTTAAATGTGTCTATGAAGGAATGTTTTTTAGATGAAGTTAACATTTAAATTACTAGATGGAGTAAAGCAGATTACTCTCCAAAATGTAGGTGAGCCTCATCTAATCAGTGGAAGGTCTTAATAGAACAAAGACTGACCTCTCCAAGCAAGAAGGAATTCTGCCAACAGATGGCCTTTGGACTCAGACTCAGAGGAATAGAGAGAGTAAGAGAGAGAGAAAGTTATATATACATATATATATATCCTGTATATATGTATATTAGAAGGACGTCAATGAGGAAAATGGGTAGTGATCCAGAGAGAGGCTGGGAGAGCCATCAGCCTGCAATGCTGTTATGATCCCTGGTGAAGGAGAGAGGATAGTTCTGTTTTTCCAGAGAACCCTGACTAATACAGGAAGAAAGTTTGGATGGGAGCATCTTAGACCGGAATGCAGTTCTAAGAGAGCTTGGCAAGGTCACTAGGGAGTCATCGAGCCAAAGTCACCTATCAGAGAAGTTCCGCCTCTCCTAGGAACTGCCCGCCTTATCATGCATGCCATACTCAGTCACTGCCTAAGAGCAACCCCAGGAATCATGGCCTTGGTACAAATGCACTGAGGGATTTCAGAGCACCACAGTTGAGCCTTTGGTCAATTCTGCACCTCACAGTCAGAAATTTGAGAGACACATTGTCTTGGCTGCCACAAGTCAGGAACAAAACACACAAAAATTCCTGCTTCTCTAGATATTACATTCTAGTGAAAAGGTCGTAACTAATAATCAGTTAAAAAAAAGAATATGCATGTTAAGTAGGAATAAGTGCAAAGGTAAAAAGAAAGAGGGAGAAGAAATGTTAGGGGTGGATGATTTGAGAATGGCTTAATAAATGGCTCCATAAGAACAAGAGTAGTGAACTTCTAACTGCAGAATGTCTTGCACATGGTGGATATTAGCTTCATGAGCAAAACATTTAAATTTAACATGTACAACTAATAAGGGATCTGTTCATTCAGAAGGCTTCCTTTGAGCTCCTATCTGTGCCAGGCATTGTGATACTTCCTAGGGGTATGAAGACGAGAAAAGTGTATTTCTGGCCCTCAAGCTAAGAGTTCAATAGGATGGATGGATAGATAGATAGATAGATAGATAGATAGATAGATAGATAGATAGATA
>NC_045439.1:17532360-17537441 GCF_002776525.5 Piliocolobus tephrosceles
ATAGATAGATAGATAGATAGATAGATAGATAGATAGATAGATAGATACATACATACATACATACATACATACATAGACAGACAGATATGAGAATAATGACACCTAGGTCAACTCTACAAAATCAGTTGAGATTTGACCTCCAGTTCCTCCTCGAAGGGATACTGGTTCATGTCTCACTTATACCTCTTCTTTATGACCACCAATGTCATCACTTTGGTCTTGTTTGGTCCACTTGGAACTTGCCTGCTGGGAGAGCCATTCTTTTGGAAGGTATCATAGATTTCAGCCATGTTTTATGAGCTAATGGACACAACTTTTCTTACTGAAAGTACTCAATATCATTATTATCATCATTAGTATTATTTTGCTACAAATTTCCTTTAGCTGTCTTGATTTCCATGCTTTTTCCTTCATGTCAGGATTGGGCTGCTTTTGACCATTTACTTTTACCCTCTACAGTATTCTTAGCACTCACCACATAAGAGTACTACATTTTCGAGTGCCTCATCTAGTGGCAACAACTGTGTATGCCCCTAGATTTCCCAGAATAATTCCAATTTCAGATATTTTCCCCACTGCCAGATTGTCAGACCCCACATGCCAGCTTGTTTAATTAGAAAATATGCTTACTCCAACATGGTGAAACCCCATCTCTACTAAAAACACAAAAAGCAGCTGGGTGTGGTGGTACATGCCTGTCACCCCAGCTACTGGGGAGGCTGAGGCAGAAGAATCGCTTGAACCCAGGAGGCAGAAGTTGCAGCAATCTGAGATCATACCACTGCACTCCAGCCTGGGCAACAGAGACTCTGTCTCAAAAAGAAAAAAAAAAGAAGAAGAAGAAGAAGAAAAGAAAAGAAAATATGGTTACCATAGTTTTAGTTCTTTCTGGTTCTGTACAGTGTGAAGGGAGATTTGAACCCCCCAAAAGTCCCATCACTTGTTGTTATTTACTTATTCATTTGGTTTTAACCTGCCTTGTGTTTGCAATCAATTTTAGATGGCTTTACAGGTAAATGCAATATATAGTCAGTCAGAAACCACATCAGGTATTTTTAACAGAGGATATTTAAGACAGGGAATGTTTACAGAGGTATTGGAAGGCTGGAAGAACAAACAGAGGTTACTGAGGTCATACCTACACATTAGTTACTGAAGGAAACACTCACCGCTGTCTGTCATCATTTACTCACCATTCTGATGAGGTTCTTCTCTGGAGTGTTGATTCTATAAAAAACCTTCAAGGAATTGACCCTGAGTCACACAGAGACTATAATTCCCTCATGGAATTTCTTATGGAATTAGGAAATGTCAGTGAGAAAGGTATCAATGCAAAGGTCTAAATGCAAATGAAATTTGGGTTTTCACAAACTTCACGTACTTCCAAAACAATTTGAGAAGCATGATGAAGAAGGCAGCATTGTGGAGTTTCAGGTTATAAAAGGAGTCCCCTCAAGGAAGCCCTTGAGGAATAATACAGAAAATGGGCTTTAAGCAGGGGCCAGGTGCAAGCACCAACCTGATTCTTAGGCTCAAAAGTTTTTAATATGACTCAGGTGCTTTTGGTTTCTAGAAGCCTCTCCTACAAATACTGTGGCATTATTTTCTGGCACATCCTAGAGAAAGGCTTTTAGTCTACGAAAACTGTTTTCGTAAATATAACCCATCTCTGCAAAGGCAGACCACTTGGAAGGTAATTGGTTTAAACGTGTTCTCCAGAGACGTGGTGAGGTTATTCAAAAATAGGATGGGGAAGATAGAGGCCCCATGCTTCTAAAAATATGTGTAGGCAAGTGCTGAGCAAAATGATATTATAGCTCCCAAATTTGCAGCTTCTGCTTTCGTAATGCCCCAGGAGGAAGATGCGACTTTCTGCAGTAACTGCCACTCCCTTGTTGGCCTTGACTTGAAACAATTTTCTTCTGGGATAACACACACCATCTGATTTAGCAGAAACAATTGCCAACATTTTACCTCAAGGAAAATATTTTTATTTAGAGATTGGCAGCCATATAATTTAGTTCAAACCCATAGAGGTTTGTTTCAATGACATTAAACCCAGAAAGCAAATGCGATTCAATGCTGCAATGGCCAGATATTTAGCAAATGGTCGACTTGGATGCAGAATCACACCACGGGGGGAAATTGACAAATTCTATCCAGTGATTCAGAACTCCTATGGGTGGCCAGAGTCGATCTCAATTCCATCCTCTGACTTTTATCAGCCACCTCACATGCTAGTAGATATAATTGGCAGCCCCAGTCTTGGCTTCACACTGATGGGCTGGCTTTTAGAATTAAGGATTAGTCAGGGGACAAAAGAGAATCTCCTCCCACAGCATGAGAAGCCAAGGGCCTTTCTTGCCCTTCAATTCTTGATCACTTAACCCATTCTAGAGAGCAATGAGGAACAGTGACAAGAAGAATTATTTATTACCACGGGGTACGGGGTGCACTGATGGTTTTTTAAAATGATGGTATTTAGTCAATACCTATTGTGTGCTGTCTACTGTGCTAGCTTTTCTGGATACTTCAAGTAAATAAAGGAAAACATGGTCCCTCTTCTCATAGGGCATATGATATAGTGAAGGAGACAAGCATTCATCAAAGAAACACAACTGCATGTAAAATTGCAACTGTAATAGGCCACTCCTTTGGAAGCAGAAAATGGTGCTGGGTAAGCAAAAAGTAAGACAATTAACTCATGATGGGAGGCCAGGGTAGGCTTCCCCAAGGAAGAGACATTGGTCTGAGACTTGAAGGGAGAGAAAAAGCATATTAGACAAAGGGCAGAGGGAGAATGTTCTGGCAGGGGTGGCAGAGGACAGCACACACCAAGGACAAAAAGATATATGGATATGGTCCTTGCAGTAGTAAAGGTGGATGCTAAGTTGCTTTGACAAAAGACCCTCAAAACGCATTGACCCAATTGATAGCAATGTATCTCTCTCTGTAATCACTATCTAGGATTAATAGGGAACTCTGCTTCATCAGTTCATTTAGAGACCCAGGTTCTTTCCATCTTCTTGCTTGACCATCTCCCTAGAACGTCAGGGTGTTTTCCTCTTCCACACAGTCAAAGCTGGTTCACCACCAAAATTACATCAGCATTTCAGTCAAGGAGAGGAGCTAGTAAGCTCCATTGGAAAGAACATAATCATAGAACCAGATCCAGTTGTAAGAGAGGCTGGGAAATGTGGCCTCCAGCCAGATGGCCATGTGCTCTGCCAAATCTTATTTGGATGTGGGAACAAGCTGTAAACTAAAGGGAAGGTGGAAAGAATGATCATTAGGGCCAGGTGCGGTGGCTCATGCCTGTAGTCCCAGAACTTTGGGAGGCCAAGTGAGTGGATCACTTGAGGTCAGGAGTTTGAGACCAGCCTAGCAAACACGGTGAAACCCCGTCTCCACTAAAAATACAAAACTTAGATGGGTGTGGTGGCACATGCCTGTAATTCCAACTACTCAGGGGGCTGAGGCAGGAGAATTGCTTGAACCCGGGAGGTGGAGGTTGCAGTGAGCAGAGATCGTGCCACTGCACTCCAGCCTGGGCAACAAGAGCAAGACTCCATCTCAAAAAAGAATGAAACTTAGGATATAACAGTCTCTGTCCCAAAGCAAAAAGCGTTCTTAGCATGTAATTATATTGTCACTGAACTAACAAATAAAAAGAATAAATATTCCCTCTTGCTTGGATTCAGTTAAAATGACTGCAACATAAAGATCAATTAGTAATTTCATAAGCTTCCTAGAAGCAGCCTTGGTGCAACTTGCTATCTTTGAAGATCATGAATGAAACACTGGGGAAGGAGCACCTCCAAAATTTTACTACCTATGGGGTGCTTACTATGTCAAGCACTGTATTATGGGTGCTCTGCATACATTTATCTCCTTTAAACCTTACAACAATCCATTTTACAGATGATGGAACTGAGGCAGAGACAAACTAAGATTACATTAGGTCATGTAATTGGCATATAGGGAATTTGGAATCACATCTGAATTCTAAATTCCATCTTTTTAGCAGGCACACTATATGAATGTCTCCCTAGAAACTGTGACTCCAATACAAGGAATTTAAGACATAAATGCATATATTACTGGGTAGATTCTCAAATAATTGGCATAAGGGAATTTGAAATCACATCCGAATTCCAAATTTTATCGTTTTAGCAGGTACACTATACAAATGTCTTCCTAGAAACTGTGACTGACAGAAGGAATTTAAGACATTAAAGGATATATTACTGAGTAATATATCCTATTTAATGTCCTTAGAAATATTCTGGTTCAGGGCCAGATGCAATGACTCATGCCTGTAATCCCAGCACTTTGGGAGGCCAAGGCGGGCAGATCACCTGAGGTCAGGAGTCCAAGATCAGCCAGGCCAACATGGAGAAACCCCATCTCCACTAAAAATACAAGAATTAGCCAGGCGTGTTGGTGGGCACCTGTAATCCCAGCTACATGGGAGGCTGAGGCAGAAGAATCGCTTGAACCCGGGAGATGGAAGTTGCAATGAGCCAAGAGCTCACCACTGCACTCCAGCCTGGGTAACAGAGCGAGACCCTGTCTCAAAAAAAAAAAAAAAAAAAAAGGAAAAGATAAAAGAAATATTCCAGTTTAAATACCTGTCTCTTAGTTTCTTTCATTTTTTTCCTCCATTCATAACTAAACCTTCCCTTTTATCAGCTAAGTGACTGGTTTACAAGTTATCCTTATAATACACCTGGGTTACACCACACATTGGACATTGAATATCAATTTTTCGAAGACTGAAACTCTCACTACAGATTACTTCTAAAGTTACACTGTAAAGAATTTGACCTTTCTTTAGTTATTCAGAAGCTCTCAACTTGACTCATTCAATAAACATTCACAGATCATTGATCTGTGATGCTTGGCGCAAAGATGAATAAGGCCCAGAACTTGCCGCCAAGATGCTTCCAGGAAAACACATAGCCAAGGGTGGCATGGGGTGTGTAGTACTGAGGGTGGTATGGGGTGTGTAGTATGTAGGGTGGTATGGGGTGCGTAGTACTGAGGGTGGCGTGGGGTGTGTAGTACTGAGGGTGGCGTGG
>NC_045439.1:17537451-17576065 GCF_002776525.5 Piliocolobus tephrosceles
GGTGTGTAGTACTGAGGGTGGCGTGGGGTGTGTAGTACTGAGGGTGGTGTGGGGTGTGTAGTACGGAGGGTGGTGTTGGGTGTGTAGTACGGAGGGTGGTGTGGGGTGTGTAGTACTGAGGGTGGCATGGGAGGAGATTCATTCATTTAAAAAGTGTTAGGTGTGCACCTACTATGGGGCACACAGGAGACTCCGTTCAAGGGATATTGCCTTCATGGTGATTGCATTTTTGTACAGGAGAAGAAAAAAATAAAATTCTAAAGCAAGGTAAAAAGGATTAGAGTGACAAGAACTGCTATTTTCATAAAGACAGCCCCTCTGACATTTGGCCCATAACCTGAGTTAAGGGGCTGAGGGAGTGTGAGCCCTGTGGATCTAGGTCAAGAGTGACCCCGGGGGAAGGAAGAAGTGCAAAGGCCTTGAGGTAGGCTTGGAACAGTGCTGAAGCCAGAGTGGCTGGAGGGGAGGGAGGGAGAGAGAGAGAAAGAGGAAGAGAAAGCCAGAGTGCCTGGAGAGGAAAAGGCACAGTAAGGAATGAGAGTAGAGAGACAGTGAAAGGCTGATTGCAAAGGGTCTTCTGGCCCACTATACGGACCTGGGATTTCATTTTGCATGCAATGGGACATGACGGGGAGGGGGGATTGATCAGGGGAGTGACATGATCCAACTGAGGTTCTCCCTAGCACGTGCAGGCACGTGCAGGCACCTGGAGGCAGGAAGACAAGTTAGTACAAGACTGGAAAAGTCAGCAGGGATATGGTCATAGAAGGCCTTATGAAGAACAATTGACGCCAGGGTATGGCTTGCTCAAATTATAGAAGGATCACTTCAGCAGCAGTGGAGAGTGACCTTGATGTGGAGACTGGGTCTGGGGAGACTACTGGCAAAGAAGCCAGGTTGCCAGTACCCTTAGGGTACTCTGAAGTCTTCTTCGGGATCAATAGTTCTATCAACAGTTCATTTTAGATAGGCAGAAGTGCTGATTAGTTGAGAGTTCTGGTTAGCAGAAAGCCCAGTGACAGAGGTCCCTGTCCACAGAAACCTCACAAGAAGGTGAGGTTTCTTCTCCTCGGCGCCTTCTTCTGTGTTTACCTACAGGAAAAATGAACAACTGCCTTCCAAAGCGATGTGTTCCCCCTTTTTCTTCAAACAAAATGGCACCAGGGCAGAGGAAAGCAGAACTGGAAGGGTTTGACTGCTATATTGGGTTTAGTTCCATTTCCCAGTTTGTAGCTACTCCAGTGTTGGGAACATGAGCTAGTTTATGGTCACAGAAACGAAGCCCAGCTGTGAGAGGGGCTAATGAAAGAAGGGAGCAGGAAAAACTTGTCATTTTCATAGAACTTCATTTGAATCTCATCCTGGCATGTCAAACAACTAAGGAAAATTGAGAGATTAAATTTTCCGGGGAGCCAACTGGAATTTTCTTTTTTCTTTTTCTTTTTCTTTTTCTTTTTTCTTTATTATTATTATTATACTTTAAGTTCTAGGGTACATGTGCATAACGTGCAGGTTTGTTACATATGTATACTTGTGCCATGTTGGTGCGCTGCACCCATCAATTCGTCAGCACCCATCAACTCGTCATTTACATCAGGTAAAACTCAGAATGCAATCCCTCCCCCCTCCCCACTCCCCATAATAGGCCCCGGTGTGTTATGTCCCCCTTCCCAAGTCCAAGTGATCTCATTGTTCAGTTCCCACCTATGACTGAGAACATGCGGTGTTTGGTTTTCTGTTCTTGTGATAGTTTGCTGAGAATGATGGTTTCCAGCTGCATCCATGTCCCTATAAAGGACGCAAACTCATCCTTTTTTATGGCTGCATAGTATTCCATGGTGTATATGTGCCACCTTTTCTTAATCCAGTCTGTCACTGATGGACATTTGGGTTGATTCCAAGTCTTTGCTATTGTGAATAGTGCCACAATGAACATACGTGTGCATGTGTCTTTATAGCAGCATGATTTATAATCCTTTGGGTATATACCCAGTAATGGGATGGCTGGGTCATACGGTACTTCTAGTTCTAGATCCTTGAGGAATCGCCATACTGTTTTCCATAATGGTTGAACTAGTTTACAATTCCACCAATAGTGTAAAAGTGTTCCTATTTCTCCACATCCTCTCCAGCACCTGTTGTTTCCTGACTTTTTAATGATTGCCATTCTAACTGGTGTGAGATGGTAGCTCATTGTGGTTTTGATTTGCATTTCTCTGATGGCCAGAGATGATGAGCATTTTTTCATGTGTCTGTTGGCTGTACACATGTCTTCTTTTGAGAAATGTCTGTTCATATCCCTTGCCCACTTTTTGATGGGGTTGTTTGTTTTTTTCTTGTAAATTTGTTTGAGTTTTTTGTAGGTTCTGGATATTAGCCCTTTGTCAGATGAGTAGATTGCAAAAATTTTCTCCCATTCTTTAGGTTGCCTGTTCACTCTGATGGTAGTTTCTTTCCTGTGCAGAAGCTCTTTAGTTTAATTAGATCCCATTTGTCAATTTTGGCTTTTGCTGCCATTGCTTTTGGTGTTTTAGACATGAAGTCCTTGCCCATGCCTATGTCCTGAATGGTATTACTTAGGTTTTCTTCTAGGGTTTTTATGGTATTAGGTCTAACATTTAAGTCTCTAATCCATCTTGAATTAATTTTCATATAAGGAGTAAGGAAAGGATCCGTTTTCAGCTTTCTACTTATGGCTAGCCAATTTTCCCAGCACCATTTATTAAATAGGGAATCTTTTCCCCATTTCTTGTTTTTCTCAGGTTTGTCAAAGATCAGATGGCTGTAGATGTGTGGTATTATTTCTGAGGACTCTGTTCTGTTCCATTGGTCTATATCTCTGTTTTGGTACCAGTACCATGCTGTTTTGGTTACTGTAGCCTTGTAGTATAATTTGAAGTCAGGTAGCGTGATGCCTCCAGCTTTGTTCTTTTGACTTAGGATCGTCTTGGCAATGCGGGCTCTTTTTTGGTTCCATAGGAACTTTAAAGCAGTTTTTTCCAATTCTGTGAAGAAACTCATTGGTAGCTTGATGGGGATGGCATTGAATCTATAAATTACCTTGGGCAGTATGGCCATTTTCACGATGTTGATTCTTCCTATCCATGAGCATGGTATGTTCTTCCATTTGTTTGTGTCCTCTTTGATTTCACTGAGCAGTGGTTTGTAGTTCTCCTTGAAGAGGTCCTTTACATCCCTTGTAAGTTGGATTCCTAGATATTTTATTCCCTTTGAAGCAATTGTGAATGGAAGTTCATTCCTGATTTGGCTCTCTGTTTGTCTGTTACTGGTGTATAAGAATGCCTGTGATTTTTGCACATTAATTTTGTATCCTGAGACTTTGCTGAAGTTGCTTATCAGCTTAAGGAGATTTTGGGCTGAGATGATGGGGTTTTCTAAATATACAATCATGTCATCTGCAAACAGGGACAATTTGACTTCTTCTTTTCCTAACTGAATACCCTTGATTTCTTTCTCTTGCCTGATTGCCCTAGCCAGAACTTCCAACACTATGTTGAATAGGATGGTGAGAGAGGGCATCCCTGTCTTGTGCCAGTTTTCAAAGGGAATGCTTCCACCAACTGGAACTTTCTTACTTGCCATTCTATGTCCAGCTGAAACTGCTCACTGAAAAAATAATAGAGGGCTGGGGATGTGTAACCATTTTCAAACTTTCAAACACTGTACTTCCATTGCAGAGAAGGCTCCTGTAGGGTTGACGCTCAGGAATGCGATATTATCATGCAAAGGAATGTAGTACAAATTCTTTTATGCTTTTCTTGGAGCTAAAAGCATAGGTTTTAAATATTGAAAAAGTGAGCCAGAATATTGCTTGTCATACTCGAAAGCTATAGGGATAGACAATAAAGGCAATCTCTTCATTTGAGAAGCAGCAAGTGGTGAGGTGGTCAGAAGAAACCAACAGGGAATTTAGAGTTGGACAGATCTGGGCTCAAATCCTGGCACCACCACTTGCTGGCTGAATAACATTTGAAAAGTTATTAAACTCTTGAAGCATATTTTTCTTTCTGTAAAATGGAGATAAAATTCTGACTTTTCAGAACAGTGGTGAATATTAAACTAAAAAGTGCACATAACATTTTGGGCACATGGTAGGTGCTCAATAAAGGAAACAGAGTCAAATAACATGTTACCATCTACATAATGCTTCCATTATGTAATTGTATATGCTCAATAATAATAAGGCATGTTGGAAACAGAAAATACAAATCTCCGTGTGAATATTTCTGGACCAGGCCTGCAACATGGCCTTCCAAGAGCTGTTTATGACAAGACCACCCCCAACCCACCTGTGTGTGGCCAGACACCAGCCCAGGAGGCATTCCCAGCCATCTCCAGATCTCCAAAGGCCTCTAAAGGAAATAATGGACATCCGAGAGCTGTCACTGGTATTTCAAGAAAAGACTAACAAAGAGTTTTTCCTCTCTAAGCCTGAATAGATTATCGAAAACATCAAGTGCTATTGCTTTTGCCTGGAATTGAGGCAGTCCAGGGTGTTATCTCCCATTGAGAAGAATCTCAGATTCTTTGCTATACACCACTTTGATGATTAGAATGGGCAAAATGAATTATGTAATTTATTCAGATAAAATCTTTCTTATGGAACCCAGAAGTCAGCTGGGGCCTCCCTGCTCTTCTGAAATGGAGGAGACCTGGCTCAAGTCTCTCAATGTCATGGCTTGAGAAAGTCCAAAGCCTTCACCGAAGCAGGTACAGATGTCAGGGGTTTGGTTGCTGCGGTGACCTTTCCCTCTATCTCCCACAGACATGTATGAAGCCTCATGTTTCACAACTTCAGTCCAAGGCTTTGTCACCATTGACACACTGTACATTCCACTCACACTGTGCGTTTTCAGGGTCACAAAAATGGGGGTCACAGGCAAGGACACCTCCTCCCACTGACTTCACACTAAGACCTCCTTTCTCTGCTGTCTCCCTCTTCCCTCTTTTCCTTTCTCCTTTCTTGCCTGTCTCAGCAAGGCAGTCTGGTTGTCATCTTTCTAGCCAGAGCATCATGCTCCCTTTTCCCCAAAAATATGGCTCTCTTCCTCTGACGCATTGCAATGGATAAAATTGTCTTGCCACCTCATTAAACTTAATATAAATTTCTCTGAGGAAAATCATCAAGACCTCTTCACTGACAGACGCAGAGTTACCATGAATCCAGGGCAGTGGTTCTGAGTGTGGTCCCTAGACCAGGAGCAAGAGAATCACCTGGAATTGCTAGAAATGCAAATCCCTAGCCCTGTCTCTGCCAACAACTTACAGAAGCAGACACTCTGAGGATGGGATCCCGCAATCTATGTGTTAAGAAACCTTCCAGGTAACTGTGATGTGGAGTAAAGTTTGAGAAGCACTGACCAAGAAGGAGGACCTCAGCTGGAACTAGATGAGCCTGTCAAACCCCAATGCCCATAGAAACTAGACAATAATACAGCGGGCACTGGACAGGAAAGAATGTTATGGGGATTTGAGGGGATTGGGGCTGATTTTTGCCACGTGGAAAGGAAGGTCCAGGATGGTCAGGTTTTCTACATTTTCAAGAAAAAACAGAAATGTGAATTTTTGTGTGCATTCTCCAGATGTTTAAATGTCAGCAACCAATTTGTCTGGTCCTCCTGGGTTATTTCAAGGACTTAGAGAAGCTGCCGACACCATTGCCCTCTTTCAGTTGAGAATTACAGGGTTCCAAGCCATGCTTCTAGGTCTGCTGCTCCCGGTTCAATTTTTTTTGAGATGGAGTCTTGCTCTGTTTCCCAGGCTGGAGTGCAGTGGCACCATCTTGGCTCACTGCAAGCTCTGCCTTCCAAGTTCAAGCAATTCTCCTGCCTCAGCCTCTCGAGTAGCTGAGACTATAGGCGTGAGCCACCATGCCTGGCTAATGTTTTTCTGTTTTTTTTTTTGTATTTTTAGTAGAGACAGGGTTTCACCGTGTTAGCCAGGATGATCTCAATCTCCTGACCTCGTGATCTGCCCGCCTTGGCCTCCCAAAGTGCTAGGATTACAGGTGTGAGCCACCGTGCCTGGCCTTCCGGTTCAATTTCTAAAGCACAGTTAGGAACAGTGGAGAAAAATGAAATGGAGACTCTCGTTTAAAATGGATTTTGTGCCAGACATTAAAATGGGTTTTTAAATTAATACAGGGTTGTGGAGTGGGAAGCCTATAAAATAGTAGTGAAATGGCAGTTGGACTTAATGTGAGATATTGTTTCTGAGCAGCCTTTTTATTTCCATCTGTATTTCTTCAGAAAGTCACCAGGGAATCCGTTTTGTTTCCCGCCTTACATTTAAAGCCGGGCCTATAGAATATATGCAGGGCTCTCCTGTTGCCAAGGCAACCATTATCCTCTCCTAATTCCTTTTCTTTCCTAAAAATATAAAGTGCCCTTTCTCAAAGTATCTATTTTGGCTTTTTATTTAAATCTCTCTTTCTGCAGCAGCCCCGTCTCCCTTTGACCCGAATGTGACTTTTGTTTGGCTTGAGAAGAGATATCGATAACACACATTCTGGTCCTGACTGCCAGGCATCTCTGAGTGTTCCATTAGAACACTGATGAGAGGCACAGACACAGGGGCCTGGGAAACAACCCCAGCAATTTCATAAAAGGGGGTCATGGTCCCATTCCTACGGCACAGATGCCACTTGGAACAATGTTTCCCCAGCTCATTATTTCATCGGCTGCTTACAAAGAGCTGTATTTCCACGGCAGAAATGACCATTTCAAGAGATGAAGAGATGGGCGGAGGGCCCAATGCCCAGCTGCTCTGATGAGGGATGAAGCCTTAGACCGCCCCGCTCCTTTGATCTGTAACTAGACAATGCCCCTTCCCTGGTTCCTTGGCATTGTTGGAAACTTTCCTTTGCCTGTAGAGAAGTCTTGATGGTCCACTTCTGAGGCATTAAAAAAGCTGGAGGGAAAGGAAGTGTTGAACACCGGCCTAAATTCTGTAGCCTTTGAACATCAAAGACCAGGCCTTGATCAATACATCCACCGAAAGTGATTGCTTGGGACTTCTGAACCAAAAGGAACGTGCTCTATAGAACATAGCCTTTTGGAAACCATTTGCCATGCTGAGATCCTACAAAGATGGATCTTGTCGTGAGATAAGATGAGAAAATTAATCTGCCCAAGATTAACTAAGGCAAATAGGTATGATCCCAGCGCTCTATGAGTCTGTCCAAACTAGGCTGCCCTGATGCATCCAACACAGATGAGCAGAAGACAGTCATAGAGTCACAGAGACATGCCTGGTTCTCAGCAGAGTGTGGGCTTGGAGTTCTCTCTGGATTTCCCCGAGCCATTCACACTCCTCCCTCTCCATCCTTACTGTGGTCAGCCTGCTCCTTGACAATCTAAGCTTCTCCATTACATCTGCGATAATGAAAAAGACGTGCTGTTCCCTACCAAGTCAAGTGGCCAATGCAGGAGTGGGAGACATGACTTTGGCTCATATCAGTTTGTGTTTAGGGCACAGTGTGTCCAACGGGAGTCTTAAACTTTGCCCACTACACATACTATGGGGATAGGTGAAGTCATTATTTTCTTTCTCTCCCTCTTGCGATTTCAAATCCTCTCCACAATTCTTTCTTACTATAATGTTTTTCACTTGGATGGTGGCCCTTTGGCACAACTAATCTGGAACCCGAGCTCTGTGGTGTTTTTGGAAAGAATGTCACTTGCTGTGACCTCGACTGTGTGCTGTGACTGAGGGTCACGCTGGACTTGATGGGTCAGCCAGTTGGGACTGAAAATAGATAATTAAGAATTGGTCCTCAGTACCAGGCTGCAGCCAAGAAGCCCAGGGCAGATCATGAAGTCCAGAGCCTCATCTTCAGATGGACAAGTTGCTCACAGAAAAGGGTGAGCTGGGGGGGGCAGAAGCACTGCCCAGTTCTGCCACAAGGAGGAGGAAGTCCAAGGATGAGATTGCGCTGCTGGAGGATGGGGAACCGAAGGCACCTGCTCTGACCATTTCCCTGTGGGCCTCATGGTCTGAGCCCTAAAGGCTCAATCACATACTAATTAGACTGGTCTTAGCTTTCACAACACTTTCTTTGAGGTTTTCTTCACCATAGGCTTAGTAATTTCCACATTATTATCTAATCTTAAAAGCACTTGTTGACCAAAAGAATAGAAAGTAAGGTCTTGAAGAGGCATTTGCACACCCATGTTCATAGCAGCATTATTCACAGTAGCCAAAAGGTAAAGGAACCCAAGTGACCACTGACAGATGAATGAATAAACAAGATGTGGTATATCCATACAGTGGAATATTATTCAGCCTTAAAAAGAAAGGCAACTCTGGTACACACCACAATATGAATGAATCCGGGGGATACTATACTAAGTGAAATCAACCAGTCACAAAAAGACAAATACCGTACTTTATAATTCCCCTTCTATGAGGTACCTAGAATAGTTGAAATCATAAAGACAGAAAGTAGAAGGATGATTGCCAGGGACGTAGGGAAGGGGAGAATGGGTGAATTCTTGTTTAATGCCTATGGAGTTTCAGTTCTGCACGATGAAAAGAATTCTGAAGGTTGGTTGTACAACTGTGCAAATGTACTCAACGCTACTAAACTCTACACTTAAAAAATGGTTAAGGGCCAGGTGTGGTGGTTCACGCCTGTAATCCCAGCACTTTGGGAGGCCAAGGTGGGTGGATCACAAGGTCAGGAGTTTGAGACCAAGTTGGCCAACATGGTGAAACCCTGTCTCTACTACAAATACAAAAGTTAGCCGGGCGTGGTAGTAGACACTTTTATCCCAGCTACTCGGGACGCTGAGGCAGGAGAATCTCTTGAATCCGGGAGGTGGAGGTTGCAGTGAGCCGAGATCACACCATTGCACTCCAGCCTGGGTGACAGAGCAAGCTCTGTCTCAAAAAAAAAAAAATAAGTTAAGATGGTAAATTTTATGTTATGTATATTTTACTGCAATATTGAAAACAAACAAACAAAATAAGCACCTGATGAATGATTCCCCTTTGTTTCTCCTGCTTACAGGGGTCCTCATCCGAGGACTGTCATTCACAAATTGTGTGACCCTGGGCAATTCACAAAAGCTTTCTGCACATAACTTTCTTCATGGATAATTGGGAATAATAATAGTGACTCTGGAGGATAGGGTAGGAAAGGATTTATGAATTAAAATGGACAATATATAAGGGCTATTGGAGATTACAAATCCATTATATCCCTAATGACACCTACACTGAGGTCTTGCATCTATCAAGGACTCAGTGAATGGATGGATGCAGAAATGTGCCTTAGCCAGCAAGTGACTGATGTAACAGTAAAGTCAGTGAAATTGGCCTTCAGGCCCACCACCAAGTTGGGTATCTTCCTGCCCTCCTGAGTCCTCCATGCTTGCATTCTCCCCTTCCCAGAAAGCTAGATGATATGGTTTGGCCATATCCCCACCCAAATTTCATCTTGAATTGTAGCTCCCATAATCCCCACGTGTCATGAGAGGGACCCATTGAAAGGTCGTTGAATCATGGTGGCAAGTCTTTCCTGTGCTGTTCTCATGATAGTGAATAATTGTCACAAGATCTGATGGTTTATAAAGGGTGGTTTCCCTGCACACAAGCTCTCTTGTCTGCCACCATGTAAGACCTTCCTTTGCTCTTCCTTTGTCTTCCACCATGGTTGTGAGGCTTCCCCAGCCATGTGGAACTGTTAGTGTGAGTCTTTTAAGCTTCTTTTTCTTTATAAATTTCCCAGTCTCAGGTATGCCATTTTTAGCAGCATGAGAACAGAACTAATACACTGGGTGAAGTCTTACAGTCAGATGTTGGTTCACAGACATCTTGCAGAGGTGTCCACACTTTCATAAGAAACATTGGGAAAGCAGGGCACTTAACCCAAGAGAATAAACTTCAATGGTGGAAGCCCAGGCATTAGCAATAGTGCATTACAGAAGCTGAGTTGGGGGCAGGGAGAGATGGGGAGTGGACTGTCTTCTTGGCAATCTCTCCATCACAGCATGCAGTGAGAAAAGCCAAGGTCCTCAGTTTGGGAGTCATGTTGCCATTTTGGTGAGAAGCAGCATAGCTTACCGTTAAGAGAAAGGACTCAGGAAGCTGACAGTCTGAATCTGAACTCTGGCCCTGCCACTGAGCAGCTGTGTGGCCTTTCATGTGTATTTAACCTCTCTGTGCTCCAGTCTCCTCAACTTTAAAATGAGGATGATAATAGCACCCACATTGTAGGTTTGCTGTAAGGATTAAATCAATCCTTCATACAGCGAGTACTTAGAGAGTGCTTGGCACATAGAACGTGCTATATAAATATTTGTCAAATAAAATCTAGAAAAATGTTCAACAC
This sequence comes from Piliocolobus tephrosceles, assembly GCF_002776525.5. Taxonomy (NCBI): domain Eukaryota; kingdom Metazoa; phylum Chordata; class Mammalia; order Primates; family Cercopithecidae; genus Piliocolobus; species Piliocolobus tephrosceles. The sequence goes on from NC_045439.1 coordinate 17,547,806, forward strand.
CCATATCTATTTCCTGGTTTCTACATTTGATCTTTTCCTCCCAATTGCTACTATCATCCTGCATGGAAAATGTATTCCCCACCCATGCCCTGGCCACAAACAGATAAGTCTTTGAGACCAGATTCCTGGCTGCAAATAAAACTGGCTTTCAGACCTCATTTTGTAGTTAGTTGCCTAATTTAGAGGCCTTGTCAATTTGCATTACAAAGAAATAATGCAATAAGACTTCAAAGCCAGTTAGAACCATGCCCTACAGCCCGTCTCTGAAACTTCTAAAGTGGGTTGGAGCAATTTTAAATTATTTGACAGCATGAAACGTCTCCCTTGCAATTTTCCTGTGATGACAGGGCTAGGACAGTATTAGGGTTAATCACGTAGAAACAAAATGACCAAAAATGTGCTATGTTCTACCCATAAATGGAAGTTGAGTGAAATTAAACCTTTTCATCATAATGGTTTAGATTATTCTGTTGCGGTTGCTGCTCTTGTTTATTTCTTTCTTTTCTCCTACTTCTTTTGTTTGTAATCTAATACATTCCTGTTCAAGTTTAGATGAAATAGTTAGAATGCATAAATGAAACCTGTACCTAGATTTTTTTAAAAAAAGAACATTATGAGTGCCCTAGAAACCCTATAGCCATGATGCTTTCTAGTCACTACTCTCCCACCTCCAAGCATATGTAACCTTACTTTTAAGGGCATTGAACAGTCTTGACTGTTTCTGTACTTCACATGAATGGAATCTTACAGAACATATGGTTTTGTGTCTGTTTTCACTCAACATCATATTTATGAGGTTCATCCATTTTATTATATGTAGTTGTAGTTTGTTCACTCTCATTGCTGTGCCGTATGCCTGCATTAGTCTGTTCTCATGTTTCTAATAAAGATATACCCAAGACTGGGTAATTTATAAACGAAAGAGGTTTAATGGACTCACAGTTTCACATGGCTGGGGAGGCCTCACAGTCATGGCAGAAGATAAATGAAGAATAAAGTCACATCTTACATGGTGGCAGGCAAGAGGGCTCGTGCAGGAGAACTCCCATTTATAAAATCATCATATCTTGTGAGACTTAATCTCACCAGAACAGTATGGGGGAAACGGCCCCCATGATTCCATTATCTCCACCTGGCCCGCCCTTGACATGTGGGGATTATTACAATTCAAGGTGAGATTTAGGTGGGGACACAGAGCCAAAACTATGTCAATGCCGTTGTGTGATTAGACCACAACTGATTTATCCATCACATTGGATGGACATTTGTGTAGTTTCCAGTTTCAGTCAATTTTGAATAGTGCTGCTAGGAGCCTTCTTGTACATCTTTTGGTGAATGTGTGAAATCTATTTTGTTTTGTACAAACTTTTCTAACAAGCCTCCCTCCCCTTATCCAAGTCAGGCAGGGTAATCCAAGAGTGGGTGACTGGAAGGAAAAAGAAGTCCAGCTGCCCAACTTCTAGCTCCTATCTTCCTTCCTCCCCAAGCACCTTCCTCCACCCTCCTCCCTCAGGACCTGGGATTCATCTATCCCAACTTGGGGCTGCCTTTCCTGCTGCCTCCTGATATGCTTTCCTGTGACTTCCTCCTGGAGCTCCAGCTCCTATGCCTCAAGACTGCCACATCCTCTTTCACCCACCTGCAGGCCAGAGTTCCTGCGACCTCAGGCAAGCCTTCTGAATGCCGACTCCTAGCCTGGACTAACAGCTCTGGCCTGTCATGTCTTTGTTAGATGCTGTGATTCAACAGCTCTGCCAGACTTTTTTCCGTCACTGAAAACTGTGTCGCCTGGGCTTTCATCACCCCAGCAAACTTGACTTAACTATTTGTACTAGTTATGAGTGTGGAATTTGAGATCAGGAAACATAGATTCGAACTTCAGCTTCTAGTTGTGTGGTGCTGACAAGTGCTTTAATCTCTCTAAGCCTTAACTTCCTTGTCTGTAGTAACAGTAATAATATACCCTGAACTCATAATATGACTGCAGAGTTACAAGAGATAATACACTTATTATTATTGGGGGTGTTATTACATATGCCCCGCATTATATATGCTGCTTTTTGCCTTCTAAAGATAAATCACTTTGATTTTTTTTTTATTTCAAAGTCAACAGTTTTTACCATAAAATAATTTTGAGGAACGCCGTCTAGAAAGAAGCACAATTAGCTTAATTCCTTTGACCTTCTTTAAATATACTGAAAAGAAGGTGGGAAATATTCACAATATACTATTAAGGGTTTTTTCTTTTTTTAAAAAAAGAGGTAAGATACTCACTTATGTATACATATATGTAGTTTTTGTTTTAGAAAAATCAAACGTATCGAGAAAAAGACAGCAAAGAAAGATTAAAAGGTTAATAATATTTTCCTCTGGTTGGTGGGATTCTGGGTGCTTTCTATGGTAGTCCTATTTTCCTATAGCTTCTGATATATACACATACACACATATATCCTTTTATACACATATACATACAATTTGGGCTTTTAAAATAAGCCTAGAGTTTAAAGTCCTAGCTAGAGCAATCAGACAAGAGAAGAAATAAATGACATCTAAATTGGAAAGGAAGAAGTCAAATTATCCTTGTTAACAGGTGATATGATCTTACACTTGGAAAAAACTAAAGACTCCATGAAAAAAAAACCTATTAGAGTTGATAAATTCAGCAAAGTTGCTGGATACAAAATTAACATACAAATCAGTAGCATTTCTACATGTGAACAATCAACAGTCTGAGAAAGAAATCCCATTTATGATAGCCACAAATAAAATTAAATATCTAGGAATTAACTTAACCAAAGAAGTAAAGAATCTCTACAATAAAAACTATAAAACAATGATGAAAGAAATTGAAGGCACCCAAAAATGAAAAGATGTTCCATGTTAGTGGTCTGGAAGAATCAATATTGTTAAAATGTCCATACTGCCCAAAGCAATCTACAGATTTAATGAAATCCCAATCAAAATATCAATGACATTTTTCACAGAAATAGAAAAAATAATCATACAATGTATATGGAACACAAAAAAACCCAGAATAGCCAAAACTATCCTAAACAAAAAGAACAAAACTGGAAGAATCACATTACTGATTTTAAATTATATTACAGAGCTATAGTAACCAAAACAGCCTGGCACTGGCATAAAAACAGATACAAAAACCATTGGGACATAATAGAGAACCCAGAAACAAATCCACACACATATAGTGAACTCACTTTCAACAAAGTTGTCAAGAACATGCACTGGGGAAAAGACAATCTCTTCAGTAAATGGTGCTAGGAAAACTGGACATTCATATGCAGAAAAATGAAACCAGACCCCTATCTCTCACCATATACAAAAGTCAAATAAAAATGAATTAAAGACTTAAATCTAAGACCTCAAACCATGAAACTACTACAAGTAAACATTGGGGAAACTCTCCAGGACATTGGTGTGGGCAAAAATTTCATGCACAGGTAACCAAAGCAAAAATGGACAAATGGGATAACATCAATTCTGCACAGCAAGGGTAACAATCAAGAAAGTGAACAGACAGCCCACACAAATGGAGGAAAATATTTGCAAACTACCCATCTGACAAGGGATTAATAACCAGAATCTAGCTGGGCACGGTGGCTCACATCTGCAATCCCAGCACTTTGGGAGGCTGCGGGGGTGGGGGTGGGTTGCCTGAGGTCATGAGTTTGAGACCAGCCTGTCCAACATAGTGAAACACTGTCTCTACTGAAAATACAAAAATTAACCGGGTATGGTGGTGCTTGCCTGTAGTCCCAGCTACTCAGGAGGATGAGGCAGGAGAATCGCTTGAATCCAGGAGGCAGAGTTGCAGTGAGCCAAGATTGTGCCACCGCACTTCAGCTTGGGTGGCAATATTAAACCATGAGAGTATATTTAAAGCCAGATCAGATCTGGCATGCTTCATTTTCCTTTGGCCAAAGGAAGTCACATGACCAAGCCCAAAGTCTTTGGGGAAGTGTGTTCTGCCTTCAGGGAAGCATAAGAGGGTAAGGAGGCAATAAATTATTGGGAACAAATAACATGATCTACCATACACCACAGACTCATGGTGGTGACTGCCAGGGGAGGAGCAGGAAGGGGAATAGAAAGAGGAGTCAGTGAATGAAGAGGATGTTATCTAGAACTGTATCTAGAACTGTAATATAATTTTATAAAAGACTTGATACAATATGACAATTCTGACAATGGAAATATAGATATTTGTCTAATTATCTATCTAAAGCTTGGTATTTAGCTTTCTGTTTTTACAGAAATGATAAATTGATGAGGGGGGAGATTAAAAATGGAGTTGGAAGGGAGTAGTTAAGACGCAATTGCAGAATTCCAGGTAAAATGATAAAGACCTGAATTATTACCCTAGCAGGAGAAACGATGTAATGGAGTTATTGAAAAACTAGAATTGACCAGATTTTCAACATCATTAGCAATTTTCATGTGTTTATTTAACATTTGTATATCCTTTTCTCTGAAATGACTCTTCATGTATTTTGCCCACTATCGACTTGGATTGTTTATTTTTTTAACTATTAGAGTTTGATAACTCTTCATATATTTTAGATACTAGTCCTTTGCTGTATGTGTTGTTTGAAAATATTTTCTCCACTCAGTAGGTTTATTTTATCATCTTAACTGTGTGTTTCAGTGAGCTAAAGTTTTTTGAATATTGATTAAAATTTTCACATAAATTTTTTTTGTTTCAACCATTTTACATGGACCATTCCATGGCATTAATTATGTTTACAATGTCGTTAAACCATAACCACAATGTGCAATTTCTTTCATCGTTCCAAACACAAAGCCTGCATCTATTAAGCAATAACCCCCATTTCCACCACCACCCCAGTACCTGTTCCCTTCAATCTATTTTCTGTCTCAATCCATTTTCCTATTCTAAATATTTTGTAGAAGTAGAATCATAAATATTTGTTCTGTTAATTTCTATCATAATTCACTTGCAATGTTTTTAAGGTTTGTCAATGTTGCAACTTGTATCAAACTTTCATTCATTTTTATGATGGAATAGTTTTATTGTTTGTATACTTTTAAAAAACAAGTTGACCAGATTTGATGATCAATTCAATGTGAAGGGTGAGAGAGGAATGAGTCAAGAATGCAAGCATGCCTTCAAAGATGAACCAAGAGTAACTGCAATGGCAGGGACGCCGGGTCAGGTGCCGGGGTGGAGGAGTAACTGTTCTCCCTGCCAGAGAACAGAGGTCACAGGGTGACTGGGCCAGGAGGAGGTGAGATCTGTTATTTCAAGGATTGGTTGATAACTATGAATCTATTATTTTACTTTTCCCTCTTTCTTTGTTTACCTATTTGTTCCTTTGCTTGTTCTTTCTCACTGCTGGTTTGCAAACCTGGAGTACATACACCTAACTTGAACTGATATTATTATTTTTGGTATCAAGCCCTTTCACTTGAGAGTTTTAATTCTACAAGGTTAGGGTCAATGGAATAGTGTAGGCTGGCTAGGAACAGCTTGCTCTGCGGAAGAAAGTGTCCCGGTGAAAACTCAGTCACTGAACAGCATATACTCATTGCAGACTTCTTAACGTTGCTTGAGGGATTCATTTGCCACCATCATTAAATACATGTATTAATTTATTCAGTATGAATCTGGAGCTTGCTATAAACAGATGTCTTCATGGAAGGCTGCTGGAGAGCAAACCAGGTCTTAGAATTTGAAGTCTCAGTCCTTGTGGCCTTTTTTTTTGATTTGGGGTTCATGTTGGAAGCCACTGTTCATTTCTCTGTCATTGTATCTCATCTTTAGTCATTATAGAGGGAACCACATCCTCACCTGGGACTTCTCAAAGGGAATTTTTCATTAAACCAGTCAGATTTAATCTCCATATTGTTAAAAATCTCCTCAACCCTTTTACATGATGCAATAACAAACAAATGAGAAGCAGCTAGAACTTGTTGTATGCATATAAGTAGATACCGAACAACAAAAGGACCAGTTTTTCTGGCGAAAAGCAGGCCTGCCATTATATCAAGGCCATGCCTTCATTCCTACTCACTCATTTATACTCGAGGAAGAGACGGGAAGCTAATTCTCTACCTGACTCACAAAACTATTCCATTTCACAACCCATTTGCACTATCATTTACATCAATAGCTCATGTTTTTGGCAGTAAAGTGCTGTGATCTTATTCCATTTTAAAACAGCCCTGGAAGAAATGGTGCTGAAATTGCTCAGATCTAGCCTGCTATCTCCCACCCTAGCATACACAGAAAGAACAGAACAGAAGAAACGCTGGACTTGCAGACCCCGTCTCTCCTTTCCACTTTGCGGTTTTAAGAAAATCGCATAATCAGAAGTTCAATTACCTTATCTATAAAATGGGAAGAAAAGGCTGGGTGCAGTGGTTCACACCTGTAATCCCAGCATTTTGGGAGGCCAAGGTGAGCGGATCACTTGAGGTCAGGAGTTCGAGATCAGCCTGGTCAAAATGGCGACACCCCATCTCTACTAAAAATACAAAAAAAAAAAGAAAGAAAAAATTAGCTGTGCGTGGTGGCTAGTGCCTGTAATCCCAGCTAATCAGAAGGCTGAGGCAGGAGAATCTCTTGAACCCAGGAGGCGGAGGTTGCAGTGAGCCCAGATTGCACCATTGCACTCCAGCCTGGGCAACAAGAGCAAAACTTCTGTTTCAAAATAAATAAATAAATAAAAATAAAATAAATAAAACAGGAAGAATAATATCCTCAATGTAGATTTTTTAAATGAGGATCCCATGAAATCAAGTAGGTGAAAGTGCCGATGTTTGTTAGAGCAGAGCGTTTCAGACTTTGACATGCATATGACCATGTGGGAATGGGATACTCGTTCTGGCTTTGTAGGTCAGCAGTGGAGCCTGAAATTCTGAGTTTCTGACAAGCTGCTGGATGATGCCAATGCTGCTGGGCCATAGACCATAACTGGAGTAGCAAAGTGTTTACTGTGCTGTCCAGTGTGGTAGATGCTGGCCACAGCTGTTCATTTAAGTTTAAATTAATTAAAATTAAATGAAATGTAAAATCAGTTTGTTAATTGCAGTAGCCAAATGTTTAGATGTTCACAGCTACCTGTGACTAGCGGCTACCACTGCACCGGACAACACAGATGCAGAACATTTTCTCCACTAAAGAAAGTTCCACTGGACTGTGCTGTGTGAAGCACCGCGGTGATGTTTCAAAAGCTATTCAATAACATTCAAACAGTGTTTATTGATCGTCTTTGTATTTGTCAGGGTTCTCTAGAGGGACAGAACTAATAGGATAGATGTATACATGAAGGGGGGTTTATTAGGAGAATAGACTCACACCATCACAAGTGAAGTCTCACAATAGGCCGTTTGCAAGCTGAGAAGCCAGAAAGCCAGTCCGAGTCCCAAAACCTCAAAAGTAGAGAAGCTGACAGTGCAGCCTTCAGTCTGTGGCCGGAGACCCGAGAGCCCCTGGCAAACCACTGGTGTAAGTCTAAGAGTCCAAAGCTGAAGAACCTGGAGTCTGATGTTCAAGGGCAGAAAACATCCAGCACGGGAGAAAGATGGAGGCCAGAAGACTGACCGAGTCTAGTCTTTCCCTGTTGCCTGCCTGCTTTTATTCTGGCCGTGCTGGCAGCTGATTAAATTATGCCCACCAGGACTGAGGGTCAGTCTGCCTTTCGCAGTTCACTGACTCAAATATTAATCTCCTTTGGCAACACCCTCACGGACACACTCAGGAACAATACTTTGTATTCTTCAATCAAGTTGACACTCAATATTAGCCATCACAATCTTCCATGTATATTTCTAGACACTAATGAGATAGCAGTAGGCAAAACAAAGTCCTTGCCCTCATGGAGCTTACCTTCTGATTTGAATAAATAAGAGATTGTTACTAAATGGACTTGGATACGGCAGTTCTCTCATAAGTAGACTCAGCTTTATCCTACAACAGCCTCACAGCAGAATTCAACACTTCATCACAGCCCCTGAAGCACAGCCACTCAAATAACTGTAAGTGAAGACTTAGTCTGAAGATTTTACTGAAGATTTCTTAAAGGAGGCTACAGGGAAGTCTACACTGCATAGCCCAGAGTACTGTTTAATATTGTTTTTCGTTTTAAAATTACAAAATCAATACATGTCAAATAGGATTTTTACCTGCTTTCCACTCCCAACCCCCCAAAATGCCCTGTTTGATACTTCTTCCTAAGTCTCTCTCTTTTGGGTCACTGCAGAGATCTTCCCAATATTCTTATTTTTCAGAGAAATTAATCTCTGCCCAGTTCCTCAAGCCTTGCATGCCTGTTACTTCTATACCTTTTACTTCTTTGAGTTCTACCATAGCTTTCATTTGAGATGAAGTCCACCTGCCCGCACAGTGTTGACAATGAAACATTGGTGGTAATCACCAACTCACAAAAGCCAGTGGTGCTTTTATCTTCCCAACTTTGTGTTCAGTGACCTCATATTGGAAAGCTTGACATTTATCCCAGTGGTAGTATTTACTCCATTGAAATTGGCATATGCTACAAACTAGGCCTTTTTTTTCCCCCAGAGAACCAACTATTAAACATGTCCCAGCACACCATTGGGTGTAGAGAACGTGTAGAGATGACATGGTGCCCAGTGTCATTTAGAGCTTATTGAGAGGACTCCGTTTCATTTTGCAGCCCCAGATGCTTCTTCCTCTTTGTTTTCCACTGTGGGGTCTGAAAGATGTCTCACTCCTCTGAGGGGAACCCTCCCTTGCAAGACAGAGGAGAAGCAGCCACTCTGGCAATTCAAAGAACATCATCCCATGGCTTAAAAGAGAGTGGTCCTCTGGGCCGGGAGAGACATCAGGGAGAAAATAAGAATGACCTACATCCCTCCATCCCTCCACTCCACTCATTGATAGGAGACCTACAGACAGCTCCTGACACTCACCTGCCTTCAGGTGTGCTTTCTTTGGTTTATGATGAAACCAGACAAATTCATTTTTCTCTGTAACGATTAAATTGAAAATCAGTGACATACAGAGGTGATAAGGGAAAACTGGGTTTAACTTTCGTGTCTCACAACTGCCCTTAGTGGATGCAACCACCGTTCTAACACACTAGAAATATGGAACAAAAACTAGTTTCCAGTCACCTCTGCTCAGAGTGGGGGTGGGGGAGATGGAGGAGTTAAATGTAATGATGTGAAAATCATTTGGGGGACTTGCAAGAAGCTCTGGCTAAGGCAGCTCCCCTGGGAAAGCTTCTCTTCAGAACCTATTTTCTGTTTGCTGTGGCTTGAGCCAGCTTTACACTATAGCTGTGGACACTGCCTCATAAGAGACTCCTGCCTCCCTCCTATCATTTTTGCACTTCTCTTTTCTGTTTCTTCTCAAGTCTGACTTGACATTCAGTGAAGCCTCTTTTGCTTTGGATGAAAATCCTGGAAGTGGTGAGGGAGGTGGGGTAGGAGGGGATCCCACTATGATTTGGCCTTGGTTTCAACAGGGCCCCAGGCTCACCCCACTCACGGCAACACTGGATGTTAGATTCTGCCCTAACCCTTCCACCCCTGCACCCTAAGGCTTTAGTGGAGAGACCACAATGAGCAAGGCTGCTGCTACTAGTGGAGAAGATAGGAAAAGAAGGAAAAGAAGCATTTGTGTGAGGGAAGCCTCCGTGGATGGTACACCTGTCCCCTTGGCCCTTGACTCATTCTTCTGTTCCTTAATGCCATCTGGATCAGCTGTGGCCTCTCTCTCCTAATTATAGTCCATAAGGGCCAATTTTGTAATGACTTGGCACCTAAATTGAGTCTGCACCTTTTTCACACTGCAGTTTGGGTTTTAATAGCTTGATTAAGTAAGACAGCCAACTCAGGTAAATCACCTTGCTTGTAAGGAGGTATTTAGGTCTATATGAGAAAAAATAATGCCTTTACAAGGTGGACAGCTTAAAGGTAGATCCAAATGCAGCATCTCGACTAGAAATTTCAAGCCAGATAGACTGGGTTTAAAAATACGGGGCGGGGTCCCAGCTGTAGCCCGTGTTTAATGGTATCTCCTCCATTCTCCTTAATCTCAGCTGATGGCCTTGTTTATTTCAGTGGAACAATAGGAGCAATTAGAAGAATGTCACCTGCCCCCACAGAGACATCTTTCTAGGTAGCTGTGCCTGTGGCTTTATACTCTTGTCTTTCGTCCTGTTTCTGTTGGCAGAGTTGTCCACACTTCTATTTAAAGCCAACCCTAACACTGGAAGGCTTCCCCTCTTGCCTTCTGCAATGACCCTCTCTTGCTTGCATCGCCAAATTTCTCCCTTGCAAGACAGTTCTCCTAGTGACCTTGAACCAATCCAATTCTTCCTCCTCCGTTTTTGCATGTAGTTCTCAAGAATAAGAGTAGAATGTGCTGGAATGCAATATCCTGAGAAAAAGCTCAGGCTTTATTCCTCTCTCCCTAGAAGCAAGATGTTCTTCAAAGCTTTGCCTCAGGGAGTCTTGTTTCTCCCAGGGCATGAAACCCAGGGCAGGCTGCCTTTTGAGGGTCCTCAGCTGTGATACAAAATGGGACACAGGCAGTCAAGACCCCGTTCACCTTGGGCAGCTTTCTTGAGCCTTGAGGGATGAGCTCACAATGGATCCAAGACTTCTGTCCCTTACTGTTATCTATAAAAAATAAACCTGCTTTACATAACTTGTGTGTGTGTTCTGTCTCACTGGACTCAGACAAATAGATAACCAGTATAAGGTGGACTTAACAGTAGCCCAGGATGCCTCAGGCATAAGTATATGGACTCCTGGTTTCTGGTGCTTGGCATAATGACATTCTCTGCAATTCTACACGCCAGACTGATGATTAGTGAGCCTGCTCCATGACCCTCTCTCTTCAATCATTTCCATCAGCATATAAACATGCTGTGTACTGCCTATCTAGAAACAAAACAAAATCAAAACACAGAAATAAAAACCTCGCTTGACCTAACGTCTACAATCCAGGTACTGCCAATCTCTCCCTCCCTTTTACAGAAAAATACCTCGAAAGGGTTGGTTATCTACTCTTACGGGCTCAACTTCTCTCTTTTTAGTCTTTCTTGATCCTCTCACGTAAGATTTTCATGCCTAACACTCCAGGGAAAGAGCTCTAAATCCAGTGGTCAAATTTAAGTTCTCCTCTGACTCTATCAACAGGTTCATGTGACCCTGTCAAGCATCTTCCTTCTTGAAACACACTTCACTGGACCTCCAGCCCTCCACTCCCTCTCTTGGTTTCCTTCTTACTCACTGGCCACTCCTCAGCCTCTTTTATTTACTCCTCAGCCTCTTTTGCTGCATCCTCGTGATTTTCCCCATCTCCAAAGTTTGGAGGATACAGTCATTGGACATCTTATCTTCTCTATCCACATTTCTTTCCTAGGTAATTTCATCCAGTCTAATGGCTTTAAATATCATCTTGTCATTGACAATTACCAAATGTGTCAGCCTGGACATGTCTTCTGAATCCCAGCTCTTGAATCCAGCTGTCTCCTGTATAGCTCCAATGGGATAGGAATTTCAAGCTGAATTTTAACCCTTTTTTTTTTTTTTTTTTTTTTTGAGACAGGGGAGTCTCACTCTGTTGCACTGGCTGGAGTGCAGTGGCACAATCACTGCAGCATTGACCTCCCAAACTCAAGCAATCTTCCCACCCCAGCCTCCTAAGTAGCTGGGACTACAGGTGTGCACCACCACATCCAGCTAATTTTATTATTTTTTGTAGAGCTGGAACCTCACTATGTTGCCTAGGCTGATCTTGAACTCCTGTCCTCAAGTAATCCTCCTGCCTTGGCTTCCCAAAGTGCTGGGATTACAGGCACGAGCCACTGAACTGAGTGAATTTTAACTTTTGATTTCTCCCTCTGTCAACTGTCTCAGTTGCTCAAGCCAAAAAGCCATGGAGGCATTGTAACTCCTTTCTTTCTCACGCATTCGACATCCAATCCATCAGCAAATCCCTGGCAGCTCCACTTCCAAGACATACCCAGAATCTGCTCACCCCTTCCTGACTCCACCGCCACCACCCAACCCAAGCCACCATCGTCTCTCACCTGTATCACTGTGGTCCACTCTGTGTTTCTATCCTTGACGTCCCAACGGCCAGAATGATGCTTTAAAAATCAGGTCAGGTATGACATTCCTCTTCTCAAAACCCTCACATCCTTTTCTACCTCTCTCAGATAGAATCTAAAACCCTTACCACCGGCCGCAAAACTCTACATGACCTGGCTCCTGAGGCCTCTGGCCTCACCTCACTGCACCCTTTCCTTGCTGCCTAACTCAGTTCCGGCTGCCAAAACAAAATGCCACATACTGGGTGGGGTGAGGGGGCTTAATCCATAAACATTTATTTAATCACAGTTCTAGAGGCTGGAAGTCCAAGACCAAAACGTCAGCAGGTTTGGTTTCTTCCAAGGTCTCTCTCCTTGGCTTGTAGATGACCGCCTTCTTGTTGTGCCTTTCCTCTGTGCACGCTCGTGTCTATGTACAAATTTCCTCTTCTTTTAAGGGCATCAATAACATCTGATTAGGGCCTACCCTAAAGATCTCATTTTAATGTAATTACCTCTTTAAAGATCTTATCTCCAATATGATTATGTTCTGAGATGCTGGGGATTAGGGCATCAACATAGAAATTTTATGGGTACACAATTCCACTCATAACATCGCCCTCACTCTGCTCCAGGCACATGGTCTCCCTGTTGTTCCCCCATTATGAAATGGACATAATGATAGTACTTTCCTCATAGAATCAGTATAAGGATTAAATTAGGTCACATATACAAAGCATTTAGAGCAGTGTCTGGCACATAACAGATGCTCAAAATATGTTAGCTGTTGGGGTTGTGGTTGTTATGGTTGTTGTGGTTGTCTAATACTCTGTTTGACCAGTGGGATATTGTGCCCCTGAAAATTAGCTGGTGGAACGTCACTGCAATGATTAAATGGGGACAGAGATGGCGCAGATGGCCACATCCAATAGATAGAAAGCAGAGTTCAAATGTCCCTTTATCAGGGAGGTCTTCCCTAACCCCCACTAAAATACCAAACACACACACACGTTACTCTCTATCTTCCCTATTCATATATGGCATTTATTACCCCATGATAGGTTATGAATTATTAGCTTCCTTATGATCTGCCTTCACTGTCAATCTTCTACCTGACAATAAGCTCCAGTAAGGGTCAGAACTTTGCCTGCTTTATTTTTAGAGTCTAGAATGGGAGCTGGCAATACTAGGACTCAATAAACATTTGTCGACCAAATGAATGAGTCGTGAATGAACAGGTGTGCTCTTCCAGGCCCAGGCTCCCAAGGTCCTACCCCTAGAAAAAGGCAAGTGGTGTACTTAAAAAACAAAACAGACCAAAAGAGCACTTTTTCGTTTTTTTTCCCCACTTTTATTTTAGATTCAGAGAGTATGTGTGCAGGTCTGTTATCTGGGTATGCTGCATGATGCTGAGATTTGGGGTACAAACGACCCCATCACCCAGGTACTGAGCATAGTACCCAATAGTTAGTTTTTCAACCCTTGCCCTGCTCCCTTCCTCCGTCCTCTAGTAGTCTCCAGTGTCTATTGTTGCCATCTTTATGTCCATAATTACCCAATGTTTAGCTCTCACTTATAAGTGAGAATATGCAGTATGTTTTTTTGTTGTTGTTGTTCCTGCATCAGTTCACTTACAATAATGGCCTCCAGCTGCATCCATGTTGCAAATAACATGATTTTGTTCTTTTTTATGGTTGCATAGTATTCCCTGGTGTATATGTACCACACTCTCTTTTATCCAGTTTACCACTGATGGACACGTAGGTTGATTCCATGTCTTTGTTATTGTGAATAGTGCTGTGATGAAACTGCGAGTACACGTGTCTTTTTGTTAGAATAATTTGTTTTCTTTTGGATATATACCCAGTCGTGGGATTGCTGGGCCAAGTGGTAGTTCTACTTTAAGTAAAAGAGCACTTTTTCAAATGAATGCCCTGTAACCTGTTGGGAGCAAGGTCACATATAGCAGTAAGTTTGGGGCAATGAGAAGAGACTTCTCCAGAATAGACCAGTGGGGTGCGGTATGGGTACAATGCCCCTTCAGCAACATCCACAGAGTGTGATGATGGAACCAACAACAGTGACTGCACCAGACGGCAACTTGGCCTGGTGATAGCACACAGACTCAGCACTGGGCGGAGGCGGTACCTCGTGGGGACAGGCTGTGGCTCAGGCAGCCTTGGTGGTTGATGCTGTCATCTTCAACTGGCATAGCATGGAGGAACCGAGGGGATGGTGGCGGCAGTGCCCTGGATGGCAGACACAACCACGTCATGATAACATCTGGAGCTTTCTAGTGGGTGCCAGACCCTTCAGCAGCAGGGCCGGCGGGAAAGCCGTGGGAGAGCATGCTCTTGGCACTCATGGCAGGCACCAGCCCCAAAACTCCTCAGGTAGCAGACACCATCCAACGGGGCTCCAGAAATGAAGACCCCAACAGCTGACACATGGAACCCAAGAGTGGTGTTTTTACCGGCACTTGGGGACACTCCAGAGCACCCTCAGAAATCATAGGATGCTATCTTCGAGAGAATAGAAGCCCCCACAACTGTGGAAGGGGAAAGTGACTGGAGAAATATTGTTTGTTTCTGTTAATAGGACTCTAGTGTGGACTGAGAAAACTTGGATTAAACACTGTGCTTTGCATCACCTGTGGTCCTTAACCACGGTCCCACCTTGGCATGCTCTCTCCAGCAAAGCAGGGGAGGAAGTCTGAAAACCCCATTAGTTTCTGCCACAAGAAGCACTCACTATGGTTTCTGAGAAGCACTCACTCAGAAGGTGGGAAGAAAGTGGAAGTTAGTTTTCTTCTACCTCTGCCGGTAGAATGCAGGGACCTGGGCTCCTGCAGGGATGTTTGACGCTTTCGGCATTTTCTGGGCTCTGGATAACATCATCCCTCCCTGCTTTTTGTTCTCTTCAGCCCTTTCAATAATCTTGTGGCCTAATTCCTATATTAAATTCCCCTCTGCCTAATAACCTACAGCAATTTGTCTTCCAACTGATAACCCTAACTAATGCAAATAGGTGTTAGGTTGGTGAAAAGTCATGACTTTTGCACCAACCTAAAATATTTTCCATTTTTATTTTGGTTTATGATGTCTAAAAAGCTTTTGAATTATCTAAATTCTGGAACACCACTTTCCTGAGTCCCAGTTTCTTCATCTACAAAATAGGAACAGGCCTGACATGATGGCTCACACCTGTAATCCCAACACTCTGGGAGGCTGAGGCAGGAGGATTACTTAAGGCCAGGAGCCTGGGCAACATAGAGAGATTTCTTCTATAAAATGTTTTTTAAAAAAATTAGCGGGCCGGGTGCGGTGGCTCAAGCCTGTAATCCCAGCACTTTGGGAGGCCGAGATGGGCGGATCACGAGGTCAGGAGATCGAGACCATCCTGGCTAACACGGTGAAACCCCGTCTCTACTAAAAATACAAAAAACTAGCCGGGCGAGGTGGCGGGCGCCTGTAGTCCCAGCTACTCCGGAGGCTGAGGCAGGAGAATGGCGTAAACCCGGGAGGCGGAGCTTGCAGTGAGCTGAGATCCGGCCACTGCACTCCAGCTCGGACGACAGAGCAAGACTCCGTCTCAAAAAAAAAAAAAAAAAAAAAAAATTAGCTGGGCATGGTAGCATACTCCTGTAGCCCAGCTCCTCGGGACCCTGAGATAGGAAGATCACTTGAGCGCAGAGAGTTAAGGCTGCAGTGAGTTGTGATTGTGCCACTGTTCTCTAGCCTGGGCAACAGAGCGAGACCCCATCTCAAAAAACAAAACAAAACAAAAAAAGAAGTAATAAGACCTCACTTGTAGGGTTATTGACAGAATTCAATAGGATTAATACCAGCTCAGAATTTAGCCCAAAGTTGGTGCTTTTAGCCCTGGAACCCAGCTGACAGAACTAGATCATACCTAGTACTATGATTACATTAAAAATGAAAAACAAGACTATGAAAATAGCCCAGGAGAAATAAAACTGAACTGTTTACAATACAGGAATATCAACTCGACCAAATAGTTCAAAACCTCCCCTTCAGTTGCCAGGAATTCAATGTAGAAACACTCAAGTGGCATTCTATATGCCTTCGGGATCTGAGGGTGAATGGAAAACAGCTCATATTGGAAGGGGATGTAATAACATCAAGCAGTGTGCCAGTATAAGGGTGAGAAAGTAGTCTTATTTTAAATGCCCATGTGCCATCCCACTAGGGTACTTTACAGTCAAAATGTCTTGACAAGTTTCTAGTTGTCAAATACCCGCCTTCCATTTTAAAGCATGCTATTTCAATAGTGTTGCTCTCCGAGAGGCTGTAAGCAAACTGAGTTTTTCTAAATCTACTGTCATGCCCCTACTGACTTAAATTATAACTTGCAGAGGTTTTGTTTCTAATTCCTGATTCTTTTCAACTCCAACACTTAGCTGAAATATCCCTGCTTGCTCTACCCAGCTTGCACCAGTCAGAATTCTTAGTTGAGAAAAATAGAAGGCATTTTAGCAGTGGAACCAGAAAAGAAATTTATTAAAGGACATGAGATCACTTCCTGAACTTCCTGGAGGGCTAGAGTCAGGTTGAGAGTCCATGCAACATGCGAGCCACGCTGCAGGGCAGCTCCAGGAAAGACATTTCTCATCAGTGGACATAGAACTGCAGCTCACACCAGAAGCTGACCGCAGGTTCTGGTTGCCAGACCTCTCCTTCTTCTGTTCTTGAAGGCTGGATGCCTCACTAACCCCTGCTATCTGAAAATTGGATTCTGGGATCCAGCTGTTTCCTATTATTGTTTTCTTCCAAATTAAAGTTTCCCATGGGTGAGTCTGATTGGAGAAATCAAGATCACATGTCTGTTCCCTAGCTGCAAGAAAGGCTGGAAAAGAAGCCAGCTTCTGTCTTGGGAAGTAGGGTAGGGGACTTACATCTTGGGAAATTCATAAACTCCAACAATTATCATCTTTACACAATCCCTCTGTCAGTGCAAGCAAAGATCTTCAAGGTGGAATTAATTAATGAGAGATGAAGAAGTACCTGCCATGAAACCAGAAGTGTGTTGTGTTCTTTATGGAAGTTTACATGGGCAGAAAAAGCCTTTTTATACACAGGTTCAAGGAGTTTATAATTTAATTGAAAAAATAGGCAACCAGATGATACCTATGCAGTATGGTTTGAATGTGTCCTCTCCAAAATTCATGTTGAAATGCCCCGCTGTAATGGTATTGTTACTGGTGGAGTCATCCAGATTATTGGCATTTTGAACAGAGTTGGACAAAAGGCACAAACAAAGCAATCAAAGACTGAAGCAATGAAAGCAAAGATTTATTGAAATGAAAGTACACTCCACAGAATGGGGAGTGGGCTTGAGCTAAAAAGCCCAAGCGCTCTGGTAAAAGAATTTTCTGGGGTTCAAATACCATCTAGAGGTTTCTCATTGGTTACTTGGTTATACCCTATGTAAATAAAGACTTGGTTCTCGACCAGTCTGATTGGTTGTGGGAGGGGAGGGGACCAGTCAGAGGTACTTTCCATTTTCTTCTGCCCCACAGTTAAAAGGGTGGGAGTTGCAAAGGGAGCAGCCTCTGATCCTTTTGTTAATTGCACATGGAGAGGTGGGGGTTTTCCTTTTGATTCAGGCTTGGAAAATCAGTGTGAATTGGCCTTAGGCTCCCTGCCTCCAGACCCTATTCTCCTGCTTCTGTATTAAGAAGTTGGGCCTTTGGAGAAGGGAGGAAGTCACTAATGGATTCCTGCCTTATAAAAGGTCTAGAGGTAACTA
The DNA here is from genome assembly GCF_002776525.5 of Piliocolobus tephrosceles. Lineage (NCBI taxonomy): Eukaryota > Metazoa > Chordata > Mammalia > Primates > Cercopithecidae > Piliocolobus > Piliocolobus tephrosceles. The sequence continues at coordinate 17,565,640 of NC_045439.1, forward strand.
GCCTAGGGTCTTTTAGCTCTTCTGCTCTTCCACCAAGTGAGGACATAGCAGTTGTCCCTTTCCAGAGGATGCAACAACAAGGCACCCTCTTGGAAGAAGAGAGCAGCCCTCACCAGACAACGAACCTACTGGTGCCTTAATCTTGGACTTCCTAGCCTTCAAAATTGTGTGAGAGAGAAAAGTCTTTTCTTCATAAATCAACTAGTCTCAGTTATTTTGTTATAGCAGTAGGAATGGGCTAAGCCACTGGGGCTGGTAATTCACAGTAGCATAGACTTTGGACATTTAGGAGGTTGATATCTGTAGACCTTTGGGGTCCCCAAATTTGTAAACATGGACAACATATTCATTGAAAATCACATGATTCCTGAATGCATCCTTATTGCCTTTTCAACTTTCACTTATGTTTTCTCTTTAATTTGGTGCTATTTTAAAACAAAGAAACAGTTTCATTTTTGAAGAATACATGAAACAAATGACCAGAGATCCACAAACACCAGTTGAGATGAGAATGATGAGTGGTCAGCTGGGCTTAGTAGTAATTTCCTCAGGATCAAATAATTGTGCTTAAAAGGTTAATGAGAAGAGGTCAGGGAAGGTTCAATGGAGGAAGCAAAAAGTCAAAACTTCTTTCTATGGACTAGAACAGTGGTCTCCAATTCCTGGGACACACACTGGTTTTATCAATGTCCAACATGCATTTATTGAGCACCCACCTGTACTGTGAGGCAATGGGGATATAGCAGGGAACCAGACAATACCCCTGCATTTCTGGGGCTTCTACCTAGTTGAGGAGAAAACACACACTAAGTATTTATTTGGTTCCGTGTGATAGGTCTGCAAAGGGGAAACATGGGCCATGATGAGATTTGGACAGCAGGATTTAACCTTACCAGTAGGTTCTGCTCAGGCTTTTACGAGAGTGATATTAAAGTGGGCCTCTGACTATTCATAATAGTAAAGACATGGAATCAACCTAAATGTCCACCAACAGCAGACTGGCTAAAGAAAATGTGGTATATATACACCATGGAATACTATGCAGCCATGAAAATGGATGATCCTTTGCAGCAATATGGATAGAGCTGGAGGCCATTATCCTAAGCAAACAACACAGGAACAGAAAACTAAATACCACATGTTCCCATTTATAAGTGGGAGTACAAATGGACACAGAAGGGAACAACACAGTGGGGCCTACTTGAGGGTGGAGGGTGGGAGGAGGGTGAAGGTGGAAAAATTACCTATAGGGTACTGTGCTGGATGACACATCCAGCATGATATCAGGTATTGCCTAGATGACGAGATAGTCTGTACACCAAACCCCGGTGACATGAAGTTTACTTATATAACAAACCTACCACTGTACCCCTGAACTTGCAATAAAAGTTAAAAAAAAAAAAAAAAAAAAAAAAACAGGCATCAGAACAGCAAGGAGGAATTGGTGGGAAGGAGAAGCAGAAAGATTCCAGTAAGTGGAAGCAACACGTGCTAGGGTCCAAGTTGCTTTACCTCTGTGGACTTTTAGATCTGAATGTTTAAAGTAGGGGCAATAGTACCTACCTTGCAGGATGACGTGAAGATCAATGACTTAAGCACCTGAAGTGAACATTTATCACTGTTGCCACCCATCATCCAAACAGCTCTTCTATCTGGGGGGCATCCTAGGTCAGGTGGAAGCCACAGCCCACCTACCATTACGGAGGCCAGAGAAAGTAAAAAGATCATCTCCCAGCTCCCTGAGAGGTACCGTCTGGGTCTGTGATCCAGGCTGGGCCAATCAGATGCTCCTGCCCAACCTTTGAATCTGGAGGTACAGAAGCAAAGATGAAGGATTAGAGAGATTATTTGTGATGCCTTCAGAGATGACACAAGTCCAACCACACGGCCAGGAAAGTTCTAGGAGCAGAAACCAAGCGTAGCGGGAACCACAGTGATGTTGGGTGATGCTGGAGGCAGCATCCTGGGCAGATCCTCCCTGTGGTGTGGCCTTGACGATCCCTTTCCTCCCCTGCAATTCACCTGTCCTTTGAGTCTGGTTATTCAGACATTTCATCATTTCTGTGGTCTATCTCACATTCTCTTGATATATTCATTTTCCATTCAGGTTAGCCAGACTGGATTTCTATTGTTTGCAACCAGAAACCATGATCTCAGCACCTAAAAAAACTAAAGAGGTTAAAAAATGAAACCTAAAACAAAATATTTAAGATACTTACTTGTTGCTGGAAGAATCTGATGTAGTAGTGGAAATAAAGAGGTAAACTTTCTTCCAAGTATATAGCAATTGCAACTAGATTTCAAATGGCTCTCAGGCAAAAACAAAAACAAAACAAAAAAAGCCTATATTCAGGATGAATGTTAATAAAAAGCAGGTAGAATAGGTAGAATATTAGTAAGATGCCAGCCCCTCCACACCCCTTTCTTGTTCCAATATTCCTGTAGTTTAAACCAGAGTACAATAGCCAGGTCATTGGATAGAATGGATGTAAATATATGGCCAGGAAATAGCTGAGCTTTAATTCAAAAGTCATAGGTTGCTCTGAGACATACAAGCTGGGCTGCCATGTAGCAGTTAGGAGAGACAAATGGCTACAGAACTTAGAAGTAAAATTTTGTAAGTGCTTAATTGGTGCAGCATGTGATGGGACATACACTCCAGGATTTAATAAAGTATAGATTATCTGGATCAAATTGAGGCCATCTGCAAAATCGAGTTACTAGATAGCCATTTTTTAAATGACTCATGTTACCAGGAAGGGCTATTACACAAACCATTGTCTGCATTATCTCTGAAGGGTGCTCTGCTTGTCATGAAGCAGAGCTCCTGGAAAACATGTCACATGTTATAAAACCTGGGTTTGTGACAACTGACTCTAGCAGTAGGGAAAAGAAAAAACTTCACCGACATAAACAAAAAACAGGCAGAGAAGAGTTATCACCCTTAACCTTGGCATCCGGCCACTTCTTAGCACTTCCAGATCCCTCTCTCATCTGATTTGCTGCAGTGGTTTTCTGACTTGTTTCTGGTTAAGAAAAATAAAAACAGAGGCCACCTTTTATTTACCCCAAGGCCAACCACCCGCAGCCGCATAGCCAAAACAAGTCATTCTGATTACCCTGAAACCTTTCCTCTAGTCATAAACACAAAACCTCACCTTTACATCCTTGTCAGCATGATTCATTGAAATTAAACCAATCAACTATAGACAAATCGGCATAAAGAGCTTTGTTTGTCCTAAAAAGAATGATAATGTACAACGGCCAATCACAGGAAAGATCAAAATACCTTTTTTCTTATGCTTTACAAACTGTGCTCTCTGCCATAAGACCAGCTTCTTGCCATCTGGTTCCAAGTCTCCTGCGTTGCAATCTGTAATTTTTCTTATTGTATGACAGTAAGCTTTTAAAAGTTTTAGTTTGATCTGGTCTTATCTTTGACATCTCCTTATTTCTACTCTTCTCCCTTATGGTCTATTCTCATCACAGCAGCCAGAATGATCCTTTTTTTTTTTTTTTTTTTTTTGAGACGGAGTCTCGCTCTGTCACCCAAGCTGGAAGGCAGTGGCATGATCTTGGCTCACAGCAACCTCCGCCCCTTGGATTCAAGTGATTCTCCTGCCGCAGCTTCCCGAGTAGCTGGGATGACAGGAGCATGCCACCACGCCCGGCTAATTTTTGTATTTTTAGTAGACACAGGATTTCACCATGTTGATCAGGCTGGTCTTGAACTCCTGACCTCGTGATTCACCCACCTCAGCCTCCCAAAGTGCTGGGTTTACAGGTGTAAGCCACCGTGCCTGGCCCAGAGTGATCCTTTTAAAACCTGAGTCACATTATGTTCCTAATCAAAACTCTCCAGTGCTGCCCCATCTCAACTTAGAAAATAAAGTCCTTACGGTGGCTTACAAGACCCTAATGATCTGTCAATACCCACCCCCACCCACACACACAGTCTCACACACCCACACACACTCTTATACACACACACACACACACACTCACACACATACTCTCACACACACACTCTCACACACTCATATACACACTATCAAACACTCATGCACACACTATCAAACACCTCCCCCCACACGCATCTCTGACATCATCTTGTACCACTCTCCCCTTCGCTCAACTCCAGCCATTCTGTTCTGCTTGCTACTCCTAGAAGAAACCCAAACTCCAAAGCATGCTCTTATCTTAGGGCATTTGCTTCAGCTGTTCCCTCTGCCTGGAACTGTCGTCCCCAAGATACCCACTTAACTCACTCCCTCCACCTTCTGTAAGTCTGTGCTAGAATGTCTTCTCATGAGACCTGCCTTAGACTCTGTATTTAAAATTGTAACTCAAGCTCCCTCTGCATGCTCCTGAGCTGTTTTTCCCTATCATGTACCCTAGTATGTGTCTTAGCACGTACCCTAGCATGCCTTCTCTGCTAGTGCACTCTCTGCTTTACTTATTATCACATTTATGGATGGTTATCTGTCTCCCTCCTAGAATATAAATCCTATTATCACAAGGATTTTTGTGTATTTTGTCCACTGCTGTATCTCCCTAACCTATAAGAGTATTTAGCATTTAGTAGATGCTCAATAAATAAGTGAATGTCTCGGGGAGAAATAAAGCAGAGCAGAAAATAGAGAAAGTCTTTCTGAGTTTCTAAAACTCTAAGCCTCTGAGCCACAGAAAGGATAGGGTGTAGACAAAATGATTGAGAGAAACATGAGAGAGGATTTTCCTTCTACCTACATACTAAAAAAATATTTGAGGGGGTTGAAGGAAAGTGACAAAAGCAGAGAGTTTGGTGAGTCCTGGAGAGTGACATTTATGCTTCATGGACAGAACCCCAGGGAAACCTCAAGACCCGTGAGTGGGGATGCCTCATTGATGCCTCTATTCAGAGAGGACCAGAAACAGCATCTCAGGGAGTGCACACCCCAAGAGGGAGCAGAGCAGCAGAGAGAGGCACAGGACCAAATATGGCTGCCTGTACAGAAAGGAGAGCAGTCTCAGTGGGCATCCGTGTACCCAGGCTATCTCTCCAAAAAGTTTGTCAGTGTGTAACCCATCTCTCCTGCCAAACCTTCACACAGCTCTGAGAAAGTAGAGTGGGCCGAGCATGGTGGCTCATGCCTGTAATCTTAGCACTTTGGGAGGCTGAGGTGGAGGATCACTTGAGCCCAGGAGTTTGAGACCGATCTGGGCAATATAGTGAGACCCTGTCTCTCCAAAAATTTTAAAAATTAGCCAGGCACGGTGGCACATGCCTGAAGTCCCAGCTACTCAGGAAGCTGAAGCAAGAGGATTTCTTGAGCCTGGGAGGTGGAGGTTGCAGTGAGCCGAAATTATGCCACTGCACTCCAGCCTGGGTGACAAAGCGAGATCCTGTCTCAAAAAAAAAAAAAAAAAAAGCAGAGTGATCTCTAAAGACTGACTTAACTCCCCATTATCCCACTGGAATAAAGGGAGAAATCAAAAGTTTTGTAAAAATGAAATTATATTTTCTGCACACCAGAGTTAAAATTTACCTCATTTTATGTTAAAAAAATCACTAATATTTTAAGGGATGTAATAAATTTTAAAGAAATGTTGGTCATGTGCCGGGCAGAGTACAACTTTGTTCCCAGGAGCCTAGGATGAGCATTTCGTATCCTCTGCTGACCTTGAGTGTGCTTCTGTAGGAAAACTAGAGACACGTGAGGCTGCTGCACACAGCTGAGTAATTACCATGGCAACAAAAGGCCCATCACCTGAGCTTTATTCCAAACTGAGTTATCAAGAGCAAATTGCAGACAGTCTCAGAAAATAGAAGGTGGAAAATTCACATTCTCTCTCTTTCTCCTTCTTTCTCATGATATTGGAGTTCTAAAACTATACCATCCCTCTTCCTAAAATTATTCCGAATGCCTTTTTTTTCTTTCTCGGATTTGCTGTCTGATTCATAGATCCTTGTGCTTGATGGGGTGAGGGACTGGGATAAAATTAGCTCACAGCAGTTCCTTAGCGGGGTCACCCCACATAGCTCACAGTGGCAAGGCTGGCAGAATGACAGAGTGTCCCCGATGAGGCCACTTTGGGACAAGCACATCTCTAGTCTGTTGAAGGAGATCCATGGCCTCATCACTCTTGTCTGGAAGGGATCATAACTGAGATAGAAAAGTTGTCATGTCAGGCTGCTTCTGGACGTGACGTTGTGTTAATGAATAAATTATGACTTTCTGACCAGATATTTATAGTTTTTTTTTTTTTCTCTCTAATCTATCATTTAAAGTAGAAGATGGTACATGTAAAATGATTTGGAATGTGGTTCAGGTGTTGGGTTCTTTAGTTGCCATGGTGATTACTCAGCTATGAGTCAATGTTCCTTCTTTAAACAGTTCCAACATCTTAATAAGCATAAAAATCAACTACAGCCAGGTGCAGTGGCTCATGCCTGTAATCCCAGCACTTTGGGAGTCTAAGGCGGGAGGATCAATTGGAGCTAGGAGTTTAAGACCAGCCTGGGCAATAAAGGGAGATCCCGTCTCTATTAAAAAATAATAAAAAAAAATGAGTAGAGCATGGTGGTGCATGCCTGTAGTCCCAGCTACTTGGGAGGTTGAGGTGTGAGGATCGCTTGAGCTCAGGATTGTGAAGTTCCAGTGAGTATGATGACTGCACTGGTGTACTCCAACGTGGGTGACGCTGTCTCTTAAAAAAAAAAATCAACTACAGAGTGTGTCTAAAATATTTATTCCTGGGCCCCTTCTTCAGGATCTGATTCGGTAGGGCTGGGTATGGGCCTCAGGAATTTGTGTTTTTAACAAACACCCTGTCTTAGTCTGTTTTACGTTCCTACAAAGGAATACCTGAGGCTGAGTAATTCATAAAGAAAAGAAGGCCAGGCACAGTGGCCTCACACCTGTAATGCCAGTATTTTGGGAGGCCGAGGCAGGCAGATCACTTGAGGTCAGGAGTTCGAGACCAGCCTGGCCAACATGGTAAAACCCTGTTTCTACTAAATTAGCTGGGCATGGTGGCGTGCACCCATAATCCCAACTACTCGGGAGGCTGAGGCATAAGAATTGCTTGAACCCGGGAGGCAGAGGTTGCAGTGAGCTGAGATCATGCAGAGTGAGACTCCGTCTCAAAAAAGAAAAAAAGAAAAGAGATTTATTTGGCTTATGGCTCTGCAGATTGTAAAAAGCGTGGTGCCTGCATCTGCTTTTGGTGAGGGCTTCAGGAAGCTTCCGCTCATGGTGAAACGGGAAGGGCAGCTGATGTGTGCAGATCACATGATGAGAGAGAAACAAGACGGAGCCGGGAAGGAGATGCCAGGCTCTTTTTAACAATCAGATCTCGAGTGAATTCATAGAACAACTCATTACTGTAGAGGGGGACACCAAGCTGATCACGAGGGATCCACCCCCATGACCCAAACACATCCCACCGGGTCCCACCTCTCACACTGGGGCTCAAATTACAACATGAGATTTGGAAGGGATAAATATCCAAACGGTGTTACACTCTTACCCCAGGAAGATTCTCATTCAGGTGATCTTCACACTACACTGTGGGAAATACAGCACACCCAACGGCTTTCCTGAGTAAAGTTAGTGAAATATCACTAGTTTGTAACTAATAATGTCACAGATTTGGCAAAATGTCAATGAGTAACAGCTGACTTTGGGGTGGGAGGCCCTCACTGCAGCAGTCTTCTACCTGAGCTCTGTGCCCCTGGGCTAGTTACATGACCTCAGTTTTCTCATCTGTATTTATTTTATGCAGAGGATATCTAAAATGTGTGGAAATGAATAACTGATACAAAATTACTAACCCTGAATATCAACCAGACACACAGGTAGGCAAAAAAGAGTTAATTCCAGACTGTTTCACATTAAAATAGACATGACTTTTTTTTTTTTGAGACAGAGTCTAACTTTGTCACCCAGGCTGGAGTGCAGTGGCACGATCTCAGCTCACTGCAACCTCTGCCTCCCAGGCTCAAGCGATTCTTCTGCCTCAGCCTCCCTAGTAGCTGGGACTACAGGTGCATGCCACCATACATATTTTGTATTTTTAGTAAAGATGGGGTTTTACTATGTTGACCAGTCTGGTCCCAAACTCCTGACCTCGAGTAATCCACCTACCTTGGCCTCCAAAAGTGCTGGGATTACAGGTGTGAGCCACCATGCCCAGCCCAAAATATATATTATTTTCTTAGAACACTTGGAGTAATTATTTTAGGAGCACACTCCCATTCTCCTTTGAAAGAAAAGCCCAATCTCCTACCTTGATTTTGAGATTTTATTTGGATTTTGTATCTCCTAGTCTCCAGAGCTGTGGTCATAAAAAGTAATGTAAGTCTTATAAAAAGTTTTCTCACTTTGTCTTAAGTGTATATGCATACACATGTTCATGTAGAAGACTTAAAATGTGACATATATGCTTATACTGGACTGCAAAGAAGTGAATGGAATTGAATTAACTGTTGGTATTGAATTAAATCTGTTTCTAATTTTTCCTTGAAAAAGAGCAATCTTATGGGTCAGTTATACCTTATAGACAAAATAATGGTTTTCAAAAGACAAAAATACTGAATCATGGAATTTTAGATTGATCTAGGAGGTCCTCCATTGCTATCACTTACATTCATAGACTTTGACCATTACACATACGCAAAATTCTCAGAACTGTCCAAATCGTTTTGTTGTGTTGGAGTTTTATCATGTTTATTACAACTTGAAATAGATCCACTGGAATTCAAATATCTTTGACATTCAGGTTTGTTTTGTTTGTTGGTTTCTTTGTTTTTAAGTATTTGGGTTTGACTTCTATAAGTGCTTCAAACTAAATTTGGTTGTTTTTTTTTTTTTTTTTTTTTTTGAGATGGAGTCTGGCTCTGTAGCCCAGCCTGGAGTGCAGTGGCCGGATCTCAGCTCACTGCAAGCTCCGCCTTCCGGGTTTACGCCATTCTCCTGCCTCAGCCTCCTGAGTAGCTGGGACTACAGGCGCCCACCACCACGCCCGGCTAGTTTTTTGTATTTTTTTAAGTAGAGACAGGGTTTCACTGGGTTAGTCAGGATGGTCTCGATCTCCTGACCTCGTGATCCGCCCGTCTCGGCCTCCCAAAGTGCTGGGATTACAGGCTTGCGCCACCGAGCCCGGCCAAATTTGGTTTTTTGGTTTGGTTTGGTTTGGTTTGGTTTGGTTTGGTTTGGTTTGGTTTGGTTTAGGGGATGTTGGTTTTGGATCTGTGTTCTCACAAAATCTCATGTGAAATTGTAATCCCCAGTGTTGGGAGAGGTGCCTGGTGGGAGGTGACTGGATCATGGGGCAGATCCCTCATGAATGGTTTAGCACCATTCCCTGGGTGCTGTTCTCATGATAGTGAGTGAGTGAGTGATCATGAGATCTGGTTGTTTTAAAAGTGTGTGGCACCACCCAGATCACTCTCTTACTTTTGCTCCAGCCATGTAAGATGTGACTGCTTCCCCTTCTGCCATGATTGTAAGTTTCCTGAGGCCTCCCCAGGAGCCAAGCAGATGCCAGCATCATGCTTCCTGTACAGCCTGTGGAACCGTGAGCCAATTAAACCTCTTTTTTTTTTTTTTTTAAATAAATTACCCAGTCTCAGGTATTTCCTTATAGTCATGCTAGAAAAAACGAATACAGAAAATGGATTAGGTGGAGGGAGTTGTTTGAAATTACAGCAAAACAAACTAATAAGATGACTTTAACCAAAAGGCATTTTTAAAGGAATAATCACAAGTGATTATTGCAATCTACATTAAAACCAGTATTTCTATATTGACTATGCTGTATGGTTATTCTTTTTACTAGAATGACCACCCCAAGGTCCTAAAAGAGGCACGTTTATCAAATAAATATTTAACTATACATTCATTCTTCTACTCACTAATAGAAAGAGTGAACTAATAATACATGTTAGAAATGTCAGCTTTTACAGGTGACATAATTTTCTTGTTCATCCTTCCTTAACTAGAAAATCCAATTCTGTTTTGTTCTATTCTAAGAATTCTATTACTTGAAGTTTAACTTTGTTTTTTGTTTTTTGAGACAGGGTCTCCCCCTGTCACCCAGGCTGAATGCAGGGGCATGACCATGGCTCACTGCAGCCTCAACCTCCCAGGATCAGGTGATCTTCCCACCCCAGCCATCTGAGTGGGAAGGGACTAAAGGCATGTGCCACCATGCCTGGCTAATCTTTGTATTTTGGGGAGTAGAGACAGAGTTTCATCATGTTACCCAGGCTGGTCTCCAACTCCTGACCTCAGGTGATCTACCCGCCTCAGTCTCCTGAAGTGCTGAGATTACAGGAGTGAGCTACTGTGCCCAGCTTGAAGTTTAACTTTCTTTCTTTCTTTCTTTCTTTCTTTCTTTCTTTCTTTCTTTCTTTCTTTCTTTCTTTCTTTCTTTCTTTCTT